>NC_090280.1:55689003-56289003 GCF_037392515.1 Haliotis asinina | reverse complement strand
AGATTTTTGTAATTTATATTTATAGATTCTATGGGTCAGACTCAGTTACTTTAAGCATGTTATTAGTTCTTGGTTCAAAATCAAAATACCGAGGAGCAGTTTTATGTTTTAAACAATGTTAGATTTAAAATGACGACGATCCATCAGAACTCACATTTTAAGAAATCTAATTTCAGTAGATTTCTAGTAATACTAGTCATCTACTCTAACAATCGTATGGTATTTAGGACAAGCCCTGTTATTATTCTAAACTCTAAGTGGATTCTTATTATTTGTTATATAAAATTTCGGCTAAACGTTCCTACAGTCGTCATTGGGTGAAGGGTTGGTGTTAATTCAGCAAGGGTCCATGCAGGTGTTGTAAGTCCCCAAGGCCCACAGTTTGGTGATCTACCTTCAGAGGTTGGCGACCTGTAGCAGTGTTCGTAGATAAATTACTTTGAGATTTCAATGCTAGCTTTGACACTGCCTGTGATACTCTAGTTATTTTAGAATCCTGCGATGACTGGCTGTTTAACAACTCGTTTTTATTGTTTATACACAATCTTTCCCGTCACCAAAATGGCTGGTATATTGCAGAGGTGACGTTAATTTTAACTCACTCACTCTTGAGGTTAAGTGCTTTCCAGTGAGTTCCTTTGAGATCTATCTATGTGTCAACGTGTATTTGCCAATATCTATTTTAAACCAACAGATGTGTCCAATCATTTAAAAATGCGTATTACATATCGCTTACCAGCCTCGTAGTTATGAACTGGCCGTACGGATAAAGACTGAATCCAGAGTATAGTTACTAATCTGCATTAGGAACTCCCCAAAAACGTTGTAATCCACAATATAATGTCTAACCTGCCTTGGGAACTCCCCCCAAAACGTTGTAATCCACAATATAATGACTAATCTGTATTGGGACCTCCCACAAAACGTTGTAATCCACAATATAAAGACTAATCTGTATTGGGACCTCCCACAAAACGTTGTAATCCACAATATAATGACTAATCTGTATTGGGACCTCCCACAAAACGTTGTAATCCACAATATAATGACTAATCTGTATTGGGAACTCCCCCAAAACGTTGTAATCCACAATATAAAGACTAATCTGTATTGGGACCTCCCCCCCAAAACGTTGTAATCCACAATATAAAGACTAATCTGTATTGGGACCTCCCACAAAACGTTGTAATCCACAATATAAAGACTAATCTGTATTGGGACCTCCCACAAAACGTTGTAATCCACAATATAAAGACTAATCTGTATTGGGACCTCCCACAAAACGTTGTAATCCACAATATAATGACTAATCTGTATTGGGACCTCCCACAAAACGTTGTAATCCACAATATAAAGACTAATCTGTATTGGGACCTCCCACAAAACGTTGTAATCCACAATATAAAGACTAATCTGTATTGGGACCTCCCACAAAACGTTGTAATCCACAATATAAAGACTAATCTGTATTGGGAACTCCCACAAAACGTTGTAATCCACAATATAATGACTAATCTGTATTGGGAACTCCCCCAAAACGTTGTAATCCACATTATAATGACTAACCTGCCTTGGGAACTCCCCCCCCCCAAAAAAAAACGTTGTAATCCACAATATAATGACTAACCTGCCTTGGGAACTCCCCCAAAACGTTGTAATCCACAATATAATGACTGATCTGTATTGGGAACTCCCACAAAACGTTGTAATCCACAATATAATGACTAACCTGCCTTGGGAACTCCCCCCAAAACGTTGTAATCCACAATATAATGACTAACCTGCCTTGGGAACTCCCCAAAAACGTTGTAATCCACAATATAATGACTGATCTGTATTGGGACCTCCCACAAAACGTTGTAATCCACAATATAATGACTGATCTGTATTGGGACCTCCCACAAAACGTTGTAATCCACATTATAATGACTAATCTGTATTGGGAACTCCCCCCCGAAAACGTTGTAGTCCACAATATAATTACTAACAAGCATTGACAACTCCACAAGAACGTTGTAATCCACAATATGATGACTAAGCTGCCTTGGAACTCGCCCAAAACGTAATCCACAATATAATTACTAACCTGCCTCAGGAACTCCTTGGGAAACTTGTAATTCACAATATAATTACTAACCCGTATTAGGGTCTCCCCAAGAGCCTTGCTGTCCACAATATAATTACTAACCTACATTGACAACTCCACAAGAACGTTGTAATCCACAATATAGTTACCAGTCTTTATTAGGAGCTCCCCCAAAACATAGTAATCCACAATATAGTTACCAGCCTTTATTAGGAGCTCCCCCAAAACATTGTAATCCACAATATAGTTACCAGCCTTTATTAGGAACTCCCCAAAACACTGTAATCCACAATATAGTTACCAGTCTTTATTAGGAACTCCCCCAAAACACTGTAATCCACAATATAGTTACCAGCCTTTATCAGGAACTCCCCCAAAACACTGTAATCCACAATATAGTTACCAGCCTTTATTAGGAACTTCCTCAAAACACTGTAATCCACAATATAGTTACCAGCCTTTATTAGGAACTCCCCCCAAACACTGTAATCCACAATATAATTACTAACCTTTATTAGGAACTCCCCCAAAACACTGTAATCCACAATATAATTACTAACCTGCATTGGGGACTCTCCAAGGACGTTGTAATTGATGAACTTAATCCCGGCAATTTGAAGTTCTAAGCTTTTTTTGATGTGCCTTTGAAGCAGAGTTTGGAACGCAGCATTGTCCAAATCTGGAAGAAAGAAGAATGTAAAATACAGCGAACGTAGACTGCATGACGGTACATTGAATGGTATATTGGAAATACTTCACCTTCATAAACGGTGGGGGGAGGCCGACTGAAATATAACTTCTCAAATAAGGTCAGAAGTTGATTCCGTTTCCGGTATTTTCCCGGTAACTACCATGCATCATTTTTGCAATTCAGTCTCTTGTTCTGCCGATAGCTAGGAGACCAAAACAATTCATTTCTGCTGTTGGCATTGAGGTAGAAAATAGTTCTCCAACCCTTCTGCTTTTTCTCCTCCCTGGCAATTGGTGCATCAAAACACAAGTTCACTGGTCACATTTACAACAATCAGCAAACGTACAAATTACAATATAGGAAAGTGAGTGAGTGAGTGAATTTAGTTTTACGCCACTATTAGCATTACTCCAGCAATATCACTGCGAGGACGCTAGAAATGAGCTTCATACATTGTACCCATGTGGGGAATCGAACCCAGGCCTCCGGCGTGCAGAGCGAACGCATTAACCACTAGGGTACCCCACCGCCCCATTGTAGGCAAGAATTTAAGCACTTAAGATAGAAATATATTGCAATCCTTATTTACAGATGGATCTAAGGATGGTGGTGTTGCACTTCGTGCCACTGCCCCTGGATGCAGAGCAGTATCCTATCGATAACCAGATAATAGCTCAATATTCACACCCCAAGCAAACACCATATTAGCAGCTTCTAAATGTATTAATAAATACCCTAAATATAATAGTACGTGATCTTTCCAGACTCGCGTTCATCAATTATATGTCGTATGTCCTGAACTGGACATCATGCAGACTGGAATCCCGAGTTGGTATAATCCACAACACCATCCACACGTAGTGTTCAGATAATACAGGGCGGCGGGGTGGCCTAATGGTTACAGCGTCCGCTCATCACGCCGAAGACACGGGGTCGATTACCCATATGGGTACAATGTGTGAAGCCTATTTCTAGTGTTCCCCGCCATCACCTGGCTGAATTATTGCTAAAGCGGCGTAAAACCATACTCACTCACTTTAGGTAATTTGCAAAGACCTTGGAGGGCTCAGCATGACATAAGTAAACATATTCGTTTGAAACAGAAGCGTTTCTTATAAAAAAGTAACTTAAAAAGCGAGTAATAAAGAATACAATGGACCTACCTTTCGTAATGAAATTACTCTCACCGAAGTAAATGTATTCGCCAGTAAGAGTCTTAGGTCGTTTAGCTTTGGCTAGTGCAATGTGGGTACTAGGGAGACTCAAATCAGTTGCAAGGTCCATGATGTCATACAACTCCTTTGCAGTGACAATGACCTTCAATGATTCTAACTGTAACTCCAATGCACGCATGCTGCACACCCGGGTCACACTGATAACTGAGGAACAGAGTGAGTGACTGAGTTATGTCGAACATTTCAAACAATGTTTCGATTGTATTTCAATTAAATCAATGCAAGTCAAATGTGAGACTTCAAGTAAGATTACTGCATCCATCCATCCATGTACGTATGCATACTCTATGTATCATGGACAAACACACATATATACATACATGCATGCATCCGCACACACGCGCGCGCGCATTGTGGTCAAAAATAGTTAGGGATATATATAAATTTTGAAATCGTGAATAATGATCACTGGCACACTTTTGTAATTTCAATCATACAAATACCAATATGCCTAACTTATTTTGTCCAACATACATACATGCATGCATATATACATGCACGCACGCACGCACACACTGGGATTGTTTAACAGTGATACACTGAAGTAAATCAATTTGCATTGACAAAGTTCGATCATAAATGAGAACAGATTATAACAGTCACCAATAAGCAAGTTCAGATGTTAAGAATTACTTACTAGTTAGAATCCGCGGCACGCCTACCACCTGAAACATACAGAATCTACTGGCAAAACATATTTATGCAACCCAGCAAAGTGGGTTCCACCCCAATAGCTAATCACAGCAGTCTCGCGGCATGTCCATTCAAACAGCTTGCTTCAGCACATTCAAATAGCTAGACACTGTGCACAGACCGGAATTAAATCAACCCCCCAACTGTGAACCGTATATTAAGCAATAAAGCCAAGCTATAGACCCAGTCCTCCTGCTTGACGCCAAAGTCTAGAACAAAACCTATCCCCTGAACTGTCCTCCGCAGTCTCCATCTGAACAGCTGGACTACCAGTCCAGTATAGGACCCATGCCAACAGCTGGTTGAGACAATTAAGTAACCTGGACTTCTTTCACGAAACAACCATTACTTAGGTTAACACTGCACTAAAGCTACCTTAGTGACTTACGATCACCTAAGTGCTTTGTGAACGGATGTACGTACGTACCTTGAAGGCCAGTTTGACAGTGACTCCTGTCGCTGACTTCAATTTGTCCGAGACACCGATCATTGTTGTTGCATATTCATCACCAGTTTGTGGTGCGGTTATGTCCAGAAAGAAGGCCTGTTCGGAACTGGTCGTGGCCTGACAGCTGTATAAGGTGGCACCAATAAGAACGATACCCAGAACCATCATGGCTGCTTTTTGGAAGTTGTCTGAGTAAGGTATCTTCGACGGCACCTGTGTGTTGACTTACGTGCTGATGTGTCTTTATATAGTATTATGAACGAGTCCATTTTAGTCTTACGGCGTAATCAAGTACCGAAGTCTGTACCACATAGACTGGCCTATGACACAATGGCCATATATGGTTCTATCAGCTGTTGAAGTAAAGTGTCAAGGGAACCAGTCGTACCCAGGTTTCATTGTACATGTTAATGCGAACCCTGGTACGGGCTGTGGACATATTGACAGAATGTAGATCGCTGTGCGTGTATCGTTTGAGTGACTGCCTCGACTCACATTTCGACAGTTTTCAGCCGATACTGACAATATGTTCCGTTGCTGAATCTGGTGTTACTTGCTGGATGGTCACACGATGGTCCAAATATGTCAAGATATGATTCCGTATCATGTTTCAGCTTACCCTCCCCCTCCACATCGAAATACGGGAGTAAAGTTTGGCTTGAACACGCAGTTGTACAGCAGATTTGCATCAAAGCGTTCAAACGTGATCATGTGGCAGCGCTATGTGAATCAGTGTTGTTGCATGGTTTCGAAACGTGTAATTCAAAACTTGGGTTTAGAAGTGATGGGTTCAAAGTCAAAGGTGCAAACGATTCTGGAAGGAACCTACTCTACTGAAAAGAAATCGGTTTATAATGCAGAGAGAATAGGAGATAAGTTTATAATGGCTTTACCAAGACCGACATGGTGTAAGAACAAGACCGGTAAGAATCTAAAGATTTGTCTGAGTGGCATTCTGCATCTTTATAGATGCTCAACTTATTTATGGTCACAACAGCGACGCCTCCATGCATATGGGAATGATGGGGTACACCAGTTAATATACAGGATACAAGTGACCATGGTAATGGGATAACAATGTTAAGGTGGGATAACAAAGCATCACAGAGAGTTGCATGGTGAGATAAAATGATTATGAGCTAAAACAACACAAATGACATGAAATGGATTGCCTCGACAAGTACAGAATGCTAGTTAATTGGGCACAAGCAAGGGAGGTGTAGATCATTAGGCACAAGCCAAGGAGGTGTAGATCATTAGGCACAAGTCAAGGAGGTGCAGATCATCAGGCACATGTCAAGGAGGAGTAGATCATTAGGCACAAGTCAAGGAGGTGTAGATCATTAGGCACAAACCAAGGAGGTGTAGATCATTAGGCACATGTCAAGGAGGTGTAGATCATTAGGCACAAGTCAAGGAGGTGCAGATCATCAGGCGCAAGCCAAGGAGGTGTACATCATCAGGCACAAGCCAAGGTGGTGGTGCAGATCATCAGGCGCAAGCCAAGGTGGTGGTGTAGATTATCAGGCACAAGCCAAGGTGGTGGTGAAGATCATTAGGCACAAGTCAAGGTGTTGGTGTAGATATTAGGCACAAGCCAGGGGGGGTGAGGGGGAGGGGGTGGGTAGATCATCAGACACAAGCCAAGGTGGTGGTTTAGATCATTAGGCACAAGCCAAGGTGGTGGTGTAGATCATTAGGCACAAGCCAAGGAGGTGTAGATCATTAGGCACAAGCCAAGGTGGTGGTGTAGATCATTAGGCACAAGCCAAGGAGGTGTAGATCATTAGGCACAAGCCAAGGTGGTGGTGTAGATTATCAGGCACAAGCCAAGGGGGGTATCATCTGGCACAAGGCAAGGAGGTGGGGGAATAATTGTAGGGAAACCAGTTGTGAAGAATGAGACTTAAGCAGGTAAACCAGAAGACAAAGTTGGTTGTGTATATTAATTTTTAGTGGATTAGGTGGATGCCAGTGCTAAAATGCCAGGAGGTGACTCTCTAAGTTATCGTAACATGGTGGATCTTGGATGATTCCCGAACGGTCTTAAGAACAAAAATAAGGGAAAGATTCCAGTTGGTCAAAAGGCAGACAATTTAATATAGCCTTCAAATATTTGAAACTGCCGGCCTGATATAGTAACATACCTGAATATAGGCGGGAACAGTCTGACGATGCAAGACGTCCTATAAGATGGTCAGTCGGTTGACCGGAAACCCAATTTTCCAGCAGCGCCAAAGGAATTTCTCTGAGATATTCCATTGTGTATGTGTAATGTTTCTTCTGCGCCAACAAAACGAGCTCGGCCATCATTCATGGACAAAGAAATCAACATTTGTACCACTAGAGGACTCATCTCCTAGACGCCAACTTCCAGTGAGGTGGATCTTGAGAACAAGCTGGTCACATTGCCTTTTAACAGCGGACATCTGAAAGGTCGTCTAGCTGACTCTATATCCAGCCGATTTTAGACTCTCCTGATGGACAAACCACTATGTTAGAACCACTCTAATTTTAACAAGCCTGAAACTGTTAGTCAGGGGCAATCACGTATCCTAATCTCTCCTCCATCACATTTCTGCTCTATTCGTGCTTTTATGCTCGGGCTTCCTTAAAGCCCTAAATGAAACAAGTCTAGAATCTCCAAACTCTCTGGGCCTCCTTTTCAATTTAAATGGAATTATTTTGATGATGGCGATTATGATGATGCTGATACTAATGCTGATTAGTATTATTTGGAGATTTAAGGGGGCGGTGGGGTAGCTTAGTGGTTAAAGCGTTAGCTCGTCACGCCGAAGACCCGGGTTCGATTCCCCACATGGGTACAACGTGTGAGGCCCATTTTCTGGTGTCCGCCGCCGTGATATCGCTGGAATATTGCTAAAAGCGGCGTAAAACCAAACTCACTCACTCACTTGGAGATTTAACGTGCGCTTTCCGACGTAAAACATACATAATACAGGGGCACATCAGGTCATTTAGTGTTTGATCTGACAAAAGGAGGGGTCATTTGACCGAAAGATATGGCAACCTGATTTGGACGTTTAGACGTTAGTGTTGCGTGTAAGAATTTTGAATTTTGAAATTTGCCAGAAATTGACGGAGGATGAACTATAGGATGGTGTGATTGGTGTCTGTTTTATCTGTTAACATACTAGTATATTGTTTTCTATTATTTTTTATTGTTAGCACTAGTTGGTTATGTAGGGTTATAAGTCAGGAAACGAAAACTATCGATGCATCGGTAGCATGGGTGGCTTTTGCTAGTTTAGTAATGCACTTCCTTTGATAAATGCGTAGCTCAATAATTTTGTTAAATATCTATGTTGTTTTGTATTCATATTTCACGTTGCACATTTTGATGTTTCGGATGATGGTCAAGAATGCTGTCCTTCATTTCACAATGAACCCCGTAGACTGTGTAGTGTGCGGCTGTTGTCAGTCGAGCGGCAAGTTACAGTCAATATTTCACGCACCAGGGAATCTTTGGTACGTTACCATCTTGCAACCTTCGTGCATCAAGCAGTTTGCACACGTGAGTTACTGCTTTCATCGGTTGATTTAAATAAAATGAACCATAGCAGCTTCAAACCTTGAAAAACTCGGTAGTACACCTCTCCAAGGTTGACAGTATATAACGCCGGCCTTGCTCAATGACTCATTTGTGGTGTATTGTAGTGCTAGGGTTTCATGGCTGAAAGTTTCAAGGGCACATAGTTAAAAAAATGATTAAAAACCTCTGGAAACTACTGGTTCAATTACTTCCGAATTCTTCGAACGGAATTAAATTCACTTCAATTTCTAGCGTAGGATCCATGTAGCTAAAAGGCACCCTTATCTCATTTACCGGGATTGTGGTCAGGCTTGCTGACTTGCTTGACACATGTCATCGGTTCTCAATTGCGCAGATCGATGCCCATGCTGTTGATCACGCGATTGTCTGGTCCAGACTCCATTGTTTACAGACCGTTGCCATATAACTGGAACATTGCTGAGTGTGGCGTAAAACTAAACTCACTCATTCACAATCCGATATACAGCAAAGGAAACCCAGTATTGTCGAACCCATTAATAATCTTTTACAGACAGACAGACAGACAGACAGACAGACAGACAGACAGACAGACAGACAGACAGACAGACAGACAGTTTTATTCGGTAATATACGGGCTTATGGCCCAATTTACAGTTGAGATATACTGCGTTTATGATGTCACGTGAACACAAATTAAAATAATCATTTAGCAACAAATATATGTTTTAACAAAGTTGCAACTAAATGTATAACAAGAGGATTTTGAGATGTTTGTAAATGTACCATTAACATATTGTTTTTATGGACATGTTTAATGTGTGGAACATATCTCTCTCTCAGATCTTTATATTTATCGCAGACTAAAAGTACATGAAATTCATCTTCAATACAACCCAATTTACAGTTTGCACATTTAATTAGCTCAATATCTTCTTGTTTATGCCTTCTGGAAAAACTGACATTTAAATCGTGTAAGGAAAGTCTAAATTTACACATGGCTCTTATCAAATCCTTGTTTTCTAAAAATGTTAAATATTTTGCTCTATAGCTGACTTTATCGATTGATAATGACATAAAAAGGATGAAGATGAAATACTATTGTGCCAGTTTTGATAATACATATCTTGCAATCTTTGTTTTAATGAGGATAGAAATAGCTCTTCATCACCGAAGTCTTGCTCAATCCAGACAAAAGAATACCCACAAGTAAACAGCAAAGTTCTAACATTTGAAACACAGTTACAACTGGTCTTACCATTTTCATCGAGAGTTTTTAATAAATTATAACAATGATAAGGATATCGATATCGTTCCATCTTTAGTAATTTACACCAATATATGACCACTCTAACTTAGATGAGAATGAAAAGAGGACAGCGCCCTATATCGCCTAAGATGGCCCTATTTGAAGCAAATTTCCCAACCCGCAAAAAGCGTTTAAAGTATGATGACTGAACTTTCTCTATTGCCTCACAAAATGCTGTGCACCATATCTCTGACCCGTATAATAAAATCGGTGCAATTTTCCCATCAAAAATAGAACACGCTGTAGGAAATGGAACATTTACAATGTTTTGAAATCGTGTATAAACTGGAATAAGAGCTTTAGACGCTTGACATGCTAATTGCTTACAACATACTGACCATGATAGTCTAGAAGAAATGAGTCATCCTAAATACTTATAATATGTCTTAATTTCTAAGGCAACACCGTCATATGTCCAGTGTTCATGCTGAGCAATTTTACCGCCATTTCTAAATACAATGACATTTGTTTTTTGTAAGTTGACTTCCAAACCCCATTTCTTACAAAAAGAGGACAGCACGTTTAATTGTTTCTGCAGGCCACTGACAGTATATGAAAACATGGTTACATCATCAGCAAAAAGAAGTAACATTAAATCAACAATATCCTGTGTCACAAATACACCATAACTACACTCTTTATATACTTCTGCTACGAGTTCATTAATGAACAAGATAAATAGGGCTGGGCTTAAAATGCAACCTTGTCTCACGCCACAAGAAGTGGAAAACCTTTTTGTTCTACCAGATGAAGTTTTAATACAAGCTTTTACAGAAGAGTACATATTGCGAATGACGTTAAACAATTTTCCATGACAACCTTTAGTAAGCAGTACATATAACAATTTCTTAATCAACGTAATCAAAAGCTTTTTTTAAAATCAATAAATGCACAATAGAATCTACCTCTCGGCTTGCATAAATATTTTGTACACAATGCTTGCAATATGAATAGATTATCAACTGTCGAGTAATTTTGGCGAAAGCCAGCTTGACATTCTGATAAAAGATCATTTATATCTAACCAAATTCTAAGACGCTTTTCTTTAACAATAGTGAGCAATTTACCTGTGACATTCAGAATAGAAATACCTCTATAATTGTTGGGGTCGGAACGTTTACCCGACTTATACAAAGGCAAAATCATACCTATATTCCATGGTTCTGGAAAATCGCCAGTATTTAAGGCCCTATGAAAATGAAGTTTCAAATAAGGTATAATAATATTTCCTGACATCTTAAAAACTTCTGGGGGTAATCCATCCTGACCTGCAGATTTACCACTTTTTAAACTTTTCAAAGCATCTACTATTTCTTTATCAGTTATTTCACCTGACAAAAGATCATCGGTGATAGGCAAATCATTACAATCTTCACACAAATGTGAATTTATAAATTTGGAGATAAAACAGTCAAAATCGTTTACATCAGCATATTCACCTTTCGGATTTAACAACTTGTTGAAGTAATCGTACCAAATATCAGGAGATATCAGGAGATATCAGGAGATATCGGAGATATCAGGAGATATCAGGAGATATCGAACAACTTGGAGCATTCCCTGTATTGCTTTCTTTAATCTTTAGTCTTCCAAAAACTCTTACAGTCTCCAAGCTCGGCAGATATCTTTATATCATCACATATTTTGATATTATAAAAACGTTTCTTCATGTCACAACATTTTCTATATTCCGTTTTGGCATCCACATATGATTTTAAGTTTAAGTCACATTTAAATCGTCTAAATTTGTTTAGCAGAAAATATGTCCTCGTTTTTAATTGACTACAGTCCTTATCAAACCAAGGTGGTTGCTGCGGCTGGGGTTTCCGTGTAACTGTATCCTATGTTTCTGCATTTACTGCACAGTGAATTAATATATCACTTAGCTGTCCTACAGCAGCAGTTATGTTCTCCTCCAATAATACAGTAAATGTGTTAAACATATCTATGGCATCTTTACTGCGAGATAATTCTGATTTCGAATTTGACAAGCCACAGGAAGCCTGTAACTCATCCTTGGGTATAATTCAACTTTTTGTAAATTCGGAATCTCACTTTTACTTACTGAAGGGATAATATTCTTAAAATAGCATACCAGTGGAAGGTGGTCCGACTCCGTGAGTTGACAAACTTCCATATCTACAACATTATCGAACATATTTGAAGATAGAATAAAATAGTGAACAACACTAGAGCCAGCATGTGATATTTACGTCATGTTTCCCACGTTATCTGACTTACGTCTTCCATTAACAATATGAATACTGAGTACCTTACATATATGTAACAGGTTTAAGCCATAATTATTAACGACATTATCTAGCGAATGTCGGGGGTAGAGAAGTAGTCAGATTTATAGTCATCATCAACTGGTAAATAATCAACATCATCACCTATGATATAATCAAATTCATTTCCAGTTCTGGCATTGAAGTCGCCACACAATATAATTTCCGACATCTCGCCATAATCATTTACAATATCGAGCAGTTGTCGTTCTAGACTGTGAGTCCCACTCTCTTCACTATCTATATAGGCCGGTGACCCCTCGGGGTTAATGTAAACAAACACGAGGAAGACTTGGAAGGGGGACAACTCGCTTCTTATTCTGAAAAAGAGAGCGTTATTTGCTTGGCAGTAAATTCTCTCAAAATGAGATGCAACATCTCTTTTAATGCCAACTGCTAATCCACCAGAAAATCTTCCCCTGGTTTTTTATCTTCTAGGATTACTTGTGAAAATATCATATTCACCGACAATGACATTTAGAACATCATGTGCATTTGGACACATTGTCTCAATGAAACAGAATGTTTTTACAGAATGATATAAAATTAGAATACGCAGCTTTAGATATAAGACCATTTATATTCCAGGAGTATATGGACGTTATGATGTCATTTCACTCGGTGTGTTGCCGCTGGTAATAATATCACTAAGACATATCTGTGTCATCATTACACAGAGTGGTTGACGAGGGTGGTGTATTAAGGTTAAGGTCAGGAGAGAGGTTGGTTAAATCAGGAGAAATGTTTGTTGAATCTCCAGCAAACTTTGGGTTTGACATTTTCGGCTCAGCGACCTTGATGAGTTAATGTCCATTGGCGAGCTCATAAAATCTCGCACCAGCTTTTCTGTCCCACTCAACGTCTCCCTTCGTCCCTCTGTGAAACCATCGAAAATATGGCTGTTGCCTGGATTGTGTTTCTGAGTTATCTTGTACAGTCTTTACACCCGAAAACAGTTTTCTTGACATGGCATTTACCTCCGGAGATGTGGCAAAATTTCCCCTGACGTCGTGATGAAACTTGTCACTTGACAATGAGTGAGCGAGTTTAGTTTTACGCCGCACTCAGCAATATTACAGCTATATGGCGGCGGTCTGTAAATAATCGAGTCTGGACCAGACAATCCAGTGATCAACAACATGAGCATCGATCTGCGCAATTGGGAACCGATGACATGTGTCAACCAAGTCAGCGAGCCTGACCACCCGATCCCGTTTGTCGCCTCTTACGACAAGCTGAGTCGCCTTTTATGGCAAGCATGGGTTGCTGAAGGCCTATTCTACCCCGCGACCTTCACGGGTCACTTGACAATGACACCTGAGACAGGATTATGTTAAGAGTTTTTGCGAGATCGCCAAGGGTGACCTCGGAAGTAACACACTGAATTGAGACGCCAGAAGACAGGGTATTCTGATCTCCAGCTAAGTGCGATTTGGAATTAAAGTCACTATATAAATTATTATCGTTAGTACTATATGCCAATTTGATATCCAGACAGTCACCTTCACTGAGACCATAACCGTATCCCTATCCATTTTGCTGATCCGCACCACGATTTGATGAGACCCGCTTTCCTACCTGTTTCAAATCGGAGAGTTCATGGTCAAAGACATACACCAGGCCATCTATGATGAGTTTGCCATAGCTCATGTATGACACGGGGCGGTGGGGTAGCCTAGTGGTTAAAGCGTTCGCTCGTCACGCCGAAGACCCGGGTTCGATTCCCCACATGGGTACAATGTGTGAAGCCCATTTTCTGGTGTCCCCCGCCGTGATATTGCTGGAATATTGCTAAAAGCGGCGTAAAACTCACTCACTCACTCACTCATGTATGACACCTTATCATCCCGTACTCTCATCATAAAGGGGAATAACTTGGATCTGGTGTGTCGGACACGATCTGTAAAGTCCTCGGACACTCTGAACTGTTTATTTTCATTCAAAGTTTTCTTTGCTACTTCAAGTATATCTGATTTGTCTTTGAAGAAAGTGAACTTGACAATCACAGGTCTATTTCGATTGCGAGCGTGCAACTGATGAGCACATTCGATGCTAACTGAACCAGCTGAGTCGATGTCAAGGGTCGAGCCCATAAAATCTCGCACCACCTTCTCTGTTCCATTCCACGTCTCATTTCTTCCTTCTGTCAATCCATGAAAAATGAGGTTACATCGCCTGGATTGCGCTTCTAATTTATCCTGTTTTATCACAATCAGAAATCTGCTTTCTTAAAATGTCATTTTCCTCCTGGAGTGCGACAATCTTTTCCTTGACGTCGTGACGAAATTCGTCAAACTTGTCATTCAACGATGTCATCTGAGACTGAATGCTAGTGAGCGTTTTAGCGAGGTCACCAAGGGTGACCCCAGCGTCTGGAGTAACACACTCACCTGCGACATTCTGGGACGAGAGTCATGTCTGAACCCTATCATCAGAAGACGTATGTGGTGTTTTGGGAGGTCCTGGGTTCAATTCCACATCTCCAGATACAACGAGTAAAGTCATTATCAACATCAACAGGCGACATCCTACACGCATCCCACCGGGTATCCGTATACCGGGGTAAAAACAACGTGGTCTTCGGTTGCGAGGACAAAAACAACCAATTCTAGCTCTCCAGAGACTTATACTATCAACATTCATGATGAAAATCAAATAGTTGCTTTAGTTATCTCTTTGTTGGTAAGCAAATTGGTACCAAAAGTGCACTCTTTATATCATTACGACGGGCTTCAATGCAGAGCAAAAATTCACAACACTCACCATTGATTTGGTCACGTGGCCATATTTTGGGGAATATGAAGACTCCCAAGCACTACAACCTTTTGCATTTTCCAGGGTGTCAGATGGGCTGAGTTCCTTGAAGCAAATCCGGGTACTCTCCCAGTGTCAGTTAAAAGATTGGGAGGTACAAAAGCTAGAGTCGGAGTCAGGAGTCGGACATTATGACTTTTGGGATGCATAGGTGACCTTTTGAAAGAAATGGCTGCATATTTGCCATGCTTTCCCGAATTTGTCAGTCACATTTGTGTCACAAAAGACAGATAATTTAATAACGTGAATAATTTGTTGTTCTGGATGCTTGGTTAAAGATCTAGTTAAAGATCTAGTTAAAGATCTACATGCAGCAGAACAGAACTGTGTACCAACAGCTTTTTTCAGACCTGCATTACAGTTTATACTTGGCGCATATCTGGATCACTCTTTTTGGGGTTGGATATAGCCCTGATTCTCATTTTGCCACATTCACATGTTGTCACACTCTCATTTTGGGACATGTTGCAATAATTTCGGAGATATTGCAATACATATCGTGTCATAGTGGGAGGTTTCTGTGAAATTCATAATAACTCTCTGTGTGCGACATCAATTTCTTACTTATTGTTACGCTGGGTATGGTTGCATGCCAGTGGTCAGTGTTCTTTGCTTCAACAGAATACTCTTCACTGCAGTATGTGAGTGTGAGTGGGTTTAGTTTTACGCCGCAGTCAGCAATATTCCAGGTAGATGGTGGCGGTCTGTAAATAATCCAACAGACACTCCAGTTATCAAAAGCATGAGCATCGATCTGTGCAACTGGGAACCGATGGCATATGTCAACCAAGTCAGCGAGCCTGACCACCTGATTTCGTTAGTCGCCTCTTACGACATTTAGAGTCGCCTTTTATGGCAAGCATTGGTTGCTGAAGGCCTACTCTACTCCGGACTTTCACGGGACTCGGTGCAATACGCGATTATGTATGTCAGTGATTCATTAAGCCTCAACTCCAATATAAATATATTATGTAAACATGTACTACTGCAAAAGGAAAAACAACAACAACAACAAAACTAAAACAAAACAAACAACAAAAAAGAAAAAATCAAAACAAAACAACAAGGTGTTAGGTGCACTACTTGAGCATATAATCACCCTTGATCTCCAATAACTAATATCCTTGACTAGATTGTCATTATACAGTCATGCACAATTCAGTCACTTTTAAGATACAAAATACAATTAATTTAAAAAGCTTTGTACGTTCAAGTAGGGCAATTCATACCACTAGAACCATGCTCCATGGTTAGCCTTCTATGCAACGGAGTACTTGTGAAAAGTATACGTTTTGTTGACAAAAGTGAATGCCAAATTGATTCAGGTAGCTGTTTACGCAACGGCAAAACGTATGGTTTTGGCATAGACTAAGGGAGGCAACTCAGTGGAACCCCGACGTTACTTGTCCGTCAGTGCTTTTTCTCATGGCTTGATTTGCTTGGCTAATGCATAGTCTCTGAAAGGTTTCCATAGAAACAAACTGCAGCTTGTATATACCCCCCTGTTCAAATACTCAGCAATCAGATCTTCAAGATCTGTATCAACTTCCGAAGCAATGTCTCAACGGGCACAACCCATTTTGGGGAAGTGCCAACACAAATACTAAAGGTAAAATCATCGAGGATTTCATATCCGATAATAACAACGACTATTCAGCGACTTATTTACTTCCAGCTACGGGAACATACTCTTCCCTGGATATATCACTTGGTGATTGACATTTATATAATGAATTTGAATGGGAGGTTATCATGACCTATGTGGGAGTGATCACTTCTCCATAATTCCTGAAGGCATCATCCCAGGGGATCTATGGTTCAGCTTTATCCAGACGAAACTTCTCCAGGCCTGACTGGTCATTATACAAAACAGTTTGTTCTGAACACTTAAAGCCTGATGTTTTTGTGAACAGCAAAGATTCCATACATCCTTTTTCTGATATACGCAATAACATTGCTGACCAAACTGTACGCAAGTCCTCTGCAGTTCCACACATTCGTAAGCCATGGTTCAATAATGAATGTAAACAGGCCAGAAAGAGCAGGAAGAAAGCTCAAAGGTATTTTCGCCGACCTCCTACTGTACATAATTTAGATAACGTTGAAATGTAACGCTAGACGTACTTTCAAACAAAATAAGCGTCAGTCATGGCGAATTTTGATTCTAAAATGAATGTCAAAGGTGTGGAACATGCATGCATATGCTTAAAAAAAATAAAGGGCAAAGGTTCTAAGTCTACTGTTCACCATCTGAAGGATGGTGATAATTTATTAACTAATATATCTGACATTGCCAATATATTTGGTGAAACTCGCTCCAAGCATTCATCTTCATCAAATTATGTCCCTGAGTTTCAAAAGTTTTAGAAACAGTGGGAGAAGAACAGATTTTATTTTAGCTCAGACAACGGTGAAGATAATAAAGAATTTACACCACATGAGCTACATAAAGCCCTTGAGACGCTCATGACACAGCAACTGGGGCTGATGATATCCACTATCAGCCGCTAAAGCACTTGCCCGAATCGTGTCTGGAGTTGTGGCTGTAAAACCATGGAACGAATGGTAAACAATAGATTAACATGGTATCTTGAAACCAATAACCTTATCACAAATATTCAGTGTTGTTTGAAGAAAAATCGTAGTACCAATGATCGTTTGGTACGTTCAGAATCCTTTGTTAAAAATGCTATAGTAAATAAACAACATGCTGTATCAATTTCTTGATCTTGAGAAAGGTTATGATACGACGTGGAAGTATGGCATTTTGACAGATTTACATGATTTTGGTTTCAGAGGCCTTTGCCTCTTTTTATGTCAGAATTTTTAACAGACAGACAATTTCAAGTCCGAGTGGGTTCAACCCTGTCTGATCATTACAGTCAGGATCAGGGTGTCCCGCAAGGTAGTATTTTGTCCGTCATTTTATTTAGCATTCAGATCAACAGTTTATCCAAGGTATAACTGATTCAATCGATGTATCACTTTTTGTGGATGATTTCCTGTGGTGGTAAAACCATACGTACTTTGAACGACAACTACAAATAAAATAGATAAATAAACAGTGTCTTGAAACCGGCTTTAAATTCTCTAAGTCAGAAACTAATTGTCTGCATCTTTGTAGGAAATATAAACCGTATACGGAGCCTAAACTATCTTTAGCACTCCCATGAAGGTTATAAAGGATGCCAAATTCTTTTGGTTTAATTTTCGATTGTCATTTAACCTTCTTACTTAAGTCCCTTAAAGCTAAATGCCTGAAGGCATTAAAATTGCTGAAGGTTGTTTTAAATTCTAAGTGGGGAGGGGGATAAAACTACCCTCCTTCACTTGTACAGATCATTGGTACGATTATGGCTCCATTGTATATGGTGGAACCTGCAAAAGCAGCCTAAAACGTTCAGAATCTATCCATCACCAAGGATTAAGACTTTGTCTTGGCTCCTTTCGAACTTCACCTGTTGACAGCCTGAACGTCGAGGCTAATGAACCATCAGTGAGCAGAGCCCTGTAACCTTAACGTTACAGTACATGTACATAACAAAACTATATTCCAGTGACTCAAAAACTGCAGATAACTGTGTCTTCAATTCTCTCTATGAGGATTTATACAATAAGAAATCTTCTCTTGTTCCGCCTCTTAGTTTAAGAATAAAACTATTTATTTCTGGTGTCGGCATTGATCTGGATAATATAGTTTTCCTTCCCGTCTTCTTTCTTCTCCTCCATGGCATTTGGATAGGTCCCAAGTGGACCTAACATTGACCACATTCAAAAAATCAGAAACTAATATACTACACTGTAAACAAGAATTTAGCCTTGTACGTACTAAATACAATACATATCAATCCAAGGATGAATCGAAGGATGGCGGCGCTGTAGCTTATGCCACTTGTCATTGGATCCAAAACAATATCTTCCCGATTGCCTGATAACAGCCGATAACAGCTCTATTTTCACAGCGGAGGCAAACGCCATATTAACAGCCTTAAAGTATATTAATAGACACCCTCAGTATAAACAATATATAATCTTTTCAGACTTTCTTTCTTGCCTTCAGGCTATTTAAACCTTAACATGCAAACATCCACTTTTATTAGAAATTATTGAATTGTGTAATGATCTTGCTACTGGCCAATACGACATCGTCTTCTGTTGGTTACCCAGCCATGTAGGAATCTCTGGTAATACACTTGGCTGACCTTGCTGCTAAAGCAGCACTCAACAAATCTGTGACACCACTTCTTTTTCCTTGCACTGATTATAAAGCTACTATTAGATCTCATATCCTTGATCTGATGCAGAAGAAGTGTGGCTCAAATAAATAAATAAATTTTTGGAAGTTTAAATTAGTAACTCAAATTGTTAGTGGTTGTACCTTCAAGGGAGATTTAAGTACTGTAAACTTATTGTCCTTCGTGATCTCCCAGTCACTGGATTGTCTGGGTACGTAAGTCCCAAAACATTTTATGTAAATTTAAGTTTTCCAGGTTTTCAATCGTATTATTTTTGGTATTTTAATGTATGACTAATTCTCTGCATAAAAGCCAATAGCTGAGGGGATGGTGTAAATCCAGCTGTGGTCCATGCAGGTAGCAAAAGTAATGTAAGTCCCCATGATCCCTAGAGTGGTGATCTACCTTCAGTTGTTGGCAATCTATAGCCCATTTTTATATTGTATTGTCCTCTATAGTTAAACCGTTGTAAATTTAATTACTAGTCTTAAATGGATATCTGTGATATACAAGTGGTTTTACTGTTCTTCGTCAACAGGGTTTACTTTCAAATTTTCTTTATCTGCAGTGTAAGTATTACTTGTTCTCGTCACGATATGGCTGCAATATTGTCGATGTGACGATAAATATTAACTCACTCACTCATTCACTCACTCACCAGACTTGGGCTTTATGCATTGTGCCTATGTGAGCAATCGAACCCCTGTCTTCGGCGTGACGAGCGAACGCTTTAACCATTTGGCTACCCCGCTGAAACGATACTGGCGTATCTATTAAGTCAACAGATATGTTTACATCGATATTTATATAACTTCAGTAATGATGTACGAATGACGTGCAAATATTAATATCTGTATAAAGTCAACACTGAAGTTTGAAGTTTGCAAGATGTCAACAGTCTAATCAACAGATGCCGCGAAATCCTTTTTCAAATCACAAGTAATTATTATCTCGCTTTTCCGAGACTGTATATTCCATTTATGATTCAAACCACAGTGGTCATACCTTATCGCGTTCGCTCTGCCAAGAACCTTAATCGGGACGAATCGGGATTCGAACCCGCATTCCTGAACATGCCAAAGGGAGGCATTTCTTTACGGCGAATCCCCACACATAGAGTGAGTGAGTTTAGTTTTACGCCGCACTCAGCAATGTTCCAGATATATGGCGGTGGTCTGTAAATAATCGAGTCTGGACAAGACAATTCAGTGATCAACAACATAAGCATCGATCTGCACAATTGGGAACCGATGACATGTGTCAACCAAGTCAGCGAGCCTCACCACCCGATCCCGTTAGTCGCCACTTACGACAAGCATAGTCGCCTTTTATGGCAAGCATGGGTTGCTGAAGGCCTATTCTACCCCGGGACCTTCACGGGTCCCACACATAGAAGACTGGACCACCTTGAAGAACAACTGATAGGTCTGTGCCGACATGAGCCTTTCCTGTTTGCAGTCGGGTAAGAACGCAGATATAACGTCCTGATGGCCATATCTGTCTTGCCTCCCCTACTTATATCGGAGAATCTCCTGATCAGCTGTTGGTAGGGATCTTTATATAGCGCAATGCAGCATCAAATATCTATTGTCTTAAACATCCTTTGTCACCTTCTGAAACACTTAAGCATCGTTGTTCTGGTTAAATGACATCTAAATATAACCTGTGTTATCGCTGCACGCGCGTCATGGTTACGTCTCACGCTCTCGCACCTGTCAATCTCGTTGCCATTGACAACCGTCAACACCTACTGCCAACACCTATATGAGATCGATCTGGATTGATTGTATAAGGGTTAAACTAGTCGGTTTAATCTAGTAACAAGCGCTACGCTCAGGCGAGGAACGGTGACTATCTGCAGAGAGATTTATTCAGGTCAACAATACCCATACTCTCTAAAAGACTAAAAGCATCAGTCGCCATCATCTGCCGTATTTCCCTCAAGTAAACACACTGACTTATATGTTTTTCAAACACTATTTACCCCAGGCGTTTAACCATGGAGAAAATACTGGAAGAACTCCTTGCGTTGTATCGATTTTATGAAGGCCCAGCCTTTGATACTCACTCTGGTGACTATTCCAGTACCGGGGTTCGATAGGGGAAATACGGTTAGCAAAATGTTCAGATACGGATGGCGATTACTAACAGGTGTGTGTGTTTCGGTATTGGAGTCACTGCATGCACGCGTCATGCTGAAAGTAAACTATGTACCACCAGTGAAGCGATGGTTACAACGGGGTAAGGAAGGGGTTGAACAATGTATGGATGGACAACTTCATCATTTGTACACGGAGAGCGACGCTTCGGTATAGGTTAGGCTGCAACCAAACAATGTAATGTTTCTCGGGCACAATTGTTTAAAAAATGACGAGGGTGGCAGGACTTTTTAAAAACATTTTTGACGAGGGACAAAAGTGACGTGTAGGAACACATTTTTAAATTTTTTTTTCTCTCAAAAATACTGAGCTGTAGATTCAGTCACACTTGTTCTTACAGACACACATTCGGACAAATTGATGACTGGGACGCGGCGAAGGTGAAATTATTTTTTTAAAATGGCAATAAAAACCTGTTACGCGCACTAATAAATGTCACGCGCTGACGCCCGAGAAACTTTTCATTTTTTTATTTAACCTGAACACCGTGTGGTGTGTAGGTTTGGTATGATGGTTGGTTGGTTGCTTGGCTACTTGTTTCAGACCGCACTCAGCAACATTCCAGCTATATGGCGGCGGTCTGTACCAGGCAATCCAGTGACTGGGAGATCATGAACATCGATCTACGTTATTGTGAACCGATAACAAGTGTCAGCCATGCCACAGAGCCTGACCACCTCATCCCATTAGTCGCCTCTAACGAGAAGCATGGGTTCCTGAAGACCAATTATAACCCGGATCTTCATCAGTCTTTGTATGAGAGGTAGAGCTAAAAGTAATTTGATCTGATTAAATTCAACGTAGTTTTAGAAAAAAAGGTAAATTGCATGAAAGGTAAATTGCTTTTCACTGTTGTAACCAGGTTTAGCTTTGTGTAATGAAGCCAAAGCAAACCGCGTAAATCAGTAGAGAGCAACCCAGCTTTTATTTGATTATATGTGCAGTGAGCGAGTGAGAGAGCGAGCGAGTTTAGTTTTACGCAGCACTCAGCAATATTCCAGCTATATGGCGGAGGTTTGTAAATAATCGAATCTGGACCAGACAATCCAGAGATCAACATAGAACAACGATCAAAGAAAGACAAAATCTCTCTTGGGATGTTTTTTCCTTATTATAATGCCCTTCTTTCAGAACAGACTGATACTTACACAAAATCAGTTTCCCCTCACAACAATGAGTGAGTTTAGTTTTACGCCGCACTCAGCAATATTCCCCTCATAATAAATACCGGTGCCTCCATCCGTACCCTTAGTTTATACTGGCTTTCAGCTTTCGTTAATTCATTCCACTTGTTACTTTGTTATTGTTTTACCAGTACATATAAATATAGCTCTGTACCCCATTCTCAATCACCCGATGAAGGAGTAAGCATTAACTCCGAAACGTTGTGTTCTCATAATAAAGAAGTTGATATCCATAAAATCTTCATTCTTAAGTCGGGTTTTGTACCTATGCCGTATCCATTTGCATAAAGAATCCAGAGATTACATTAGGGCATGTCAGCATTCTTTTGGAGGAGAACAGTCTAAAATACTTGAAACATAAATGGGGTGAACATGACTCAAACCCATCATAGGTTCCACAGCTGCTGAGATTCAACCCATAATTATCCGATTTAAATCGAATCAGCCTATTTTGTGTCAACAGATTCCACATGTCACCTAATTACAGCCGACTATAGAGTCACTAAGGCCTGTTTGTATTATCAGACCTGATACACCTTACCGTCATGGTACTCTGTTTGTATCATCACACCTGATACTCCATAGCATAACTGAGGCCTGTTTGTATCATCAGACCTGATACACCATAACATCACGGTGGTCTGCATTATCAGACCTGATACACCATAACATCATGGTGGTCTGTGTCATCAGACCTGATACACCATAACATCACGGTGGTCTGTGTCATCAGACCTGATACACCATAACATCACGGTGGTCTGTGTCATCAGACCTGATACACCATAACATCACGGTGGTCTGTCATCAGACCTGATACACCATAACATCACGGTGGTCTGTGTCATCAGACCTGATACACCATAACATCACAGTGGTCTGTGTCATCAGACCTGATACACAATAACATCACGGTGGTCTGTGTCATCAGACCTGATACACAATAACATCACGGTGGTCTGTGTCATCAGACCTGATACACCATAACATCACGGTGGTCTGTGTCATCAGACCTGATACACCATAACATCACGGTGGTCTGTGTCATCAGACCTGATACACCATAACATCATGGTGGTCTGTATCATCAGACCTGATACACCATAACATCACGGTGGTCTGTGTCATCAGACCTGATACACCATAACATCACGGTGGTCTGTGTCATCAGACCTGATACACCATAACATCATGGTGGTCTGTATCATCAGACCTGATACACCATAACATCACGGTGGTCTGTGTCATCAGACCTGATACACCATAACATCACGGTGGTCTGTGTCATCAGACCTGATACACCATAACATCACGGTGGTCTGTCATCAGACCTGATACACCATAACATCACGGTGGTCTGTCATCAGACCTGATACACCATAACATCACGGTGGTCTGTCATCAGACCTGATACACCATAACATCACGGTGGTCTGTGTCATCAGACCTGATACACTATAGCATCACGGTGGTCTGTGTCATCAAACCTGATACACCATAATATCACGGAGGTCTGTGTCATCAGACCTGATACACCATAACATCACGGTGGTCTGTCATCAGACCTGATACACCATAACATCACGGTGGTCTGTCATCAGACCTGATACACCATAACATCATGGTGGTCTGTGTCATCAGACCTGATAACCTATACCATCATGACAGTGTGTTTGTATTATCAAACTTGATATGCCATAGCTTCACAGTGGTCTGTTTCTATCATTAGACCTGATCAGACCGTATAGTCAGGTGGTTTATGTAGTGTGATCAGATCTGAGATATAACTCCTTATGTTACTATCATCCAAAAATATAAAGTACTATCTACAACTGTTTACTTGATAAATATTTATTGCAGAAATGAACAAAACGATTACATAAGATTTGATAAGTGCATCCATTCTTAATGATCTTAATATTTATCACTTAAATATTTGCTCTCTCCCTCCAAAGCAGAAATCCTAAGTGAATTCAAAGGATCATTTTGAAATAGGTAAGCTCAACCCTTGTTTCACAAGTGTTATGATACTCTATTACACACCTTCATCTTTTTCATCTCATAGCTTTAAGTTTGAACCTGCCATTAAGTGAGAGAAAATGTCTATAATTGTCAGATTACAGTTCTCACTTAAAACATTATCATAGGAGTAGTGCAACGTACCAGCTACATTACTGATTCACTGCGAAAATGTAGGTGCGAAGAAAATGTAACTATTTCCTTCCATCCTTTCTTTATCATCCAGAATAAAATATAGTGCTTAGTTACTGAGCTATCAAAACATTTGGACAATGATAAATTTCCAAGATAAATTTCCTAAAAATATTTTGCAATAAAACACCAAGATAAAAATTACCATGAATATACCATTACCATTTAACCCCCGAAACTGCAGCAAGATCAGTAATTCCACCCCAACAAACATTTTAGAAATCCTACTTGGAAACTTCCAAAAGAAGATGACAATACAAAGCTTCAAGAAATATGAAAACAATGTACAAAGTTTTATACAGAGGACACCCTGTCTTGATATTGTGTCGTTCCAATTTGGCAGGATGAGACTGTAGCTGGTCTGATGTGCCAATGGTATGCTCTTGGAGATTCATTCTACGATTGCAAAAGATACATGCTGCATCTGGTCATTCATCAACTAAGATGTAGAAGAGAAAGAGTTTTAGAACTGAAACTATTTCTCACAGACAGTCAGGTTCAGAGAAAGTCAGGTTGTGGAAGTCCAACTGTTTAGGCAAGGCTGCTTCAGCTTGAATAGTTGTCTTCTTACACTGTAGTTTGTAACCAAACCTCATCTTGTCAGTCACCACTTATAATAAAATATTCATTAATACTGATCAATGGTGCCATTTTGTCTTGCTCAGCTTGAATTTTTGATGCAGAAAAGGGAAACATGTGGCTTCAGTTAAAAGCTAACTGCGCAGGAAGTTGTACAACTTAAATACGGATCATCCCATTCTTTTATATTACTATACAAAATCTGTCATGCCAATTACAGAATAAATTTATATAAAAGAACATGATGTCCTTAACCTTTTCAAAATAGTATATACTGCCAGTCATGTACATATGTAAAAAGATCCAAAACACTACATATCAAGAAGAGTCTGATTAGCGATAGTGTGGTGTTTGGAAACGATCAAAAGTATTTTTTTATTTCTGTCCTGATATTGAAGACACAAAACCTCTTTACAACAAATGACAAATGCATGATAATGTCACTGGTTTCATTTTTATTTGCCATGGAGTACAATCTTAAAGATTGGTATTTGTACAGGGCAGTTTAATCCCTTGGCTGCTGGGTACTTACACTGTGAGTCACAGATGTACAATGTGCTGAGGAGACTGGGACTATTGATTCTTGTGGTCAATTTCAAACTTGTTAGTGCTAGTGAGTGTATGTGCATGCTTCTGTGTGTGTGTGGATCAGTTGAATATGTACTGCACTCATTGTATTGTTTTGGGGACTAGTTTGCAAAGAGATAGTGTGTATTGCAAAGGAATAGGTAGGGCATATATACAAATCAAAAGAGCAAGTGAGAATGGGTTTATGCCGCTTTTAGCAATATTCCAGCATATCACCGCAAGGGACACCAGAAATGGGCTTCAAACATTGTACCCATGAGAGTAATGGAACCCGGTTTTCGGCATGACAAGTGAACGCTTTAACTACTTGATCACTCATACTACTACTAAGCTAATACGTCATTCCATTCGAGTATAACCATAACAAAATAAAAAGAACAAGGTGCTCTTTAGTGTCCTTTGAGCATAACTTTCAGTGAAGAATATACCATTAGAACTGGACAAGTTGTGTGGGTTTAATCCACTTTCAGCAATATTCCAGCAACACTGTAGTTGCAAAAACAAGCAATTGGCTTCACATATTGTGGATTACAAGATTGAACCTTGGCCTTTGATGTAATGAGCAAACAATGTCTGTGCATTTGTGACAGTGTTCAAACAATAATGCTTGTACTTTCTGTATGGCTGTAGGTCTTTTTCAAACAGTTTGGACAGAATGCAGATCAAATTGTGGTAAGATTAAGGTAAGCTGAAGAGCAACAAGCAAAACCTAGCAGTAACTGAACAGCACATGTGAATTGTGTCTTTTTAGAGAAGGGACACATGAAGCTGTCATTGGTCACCCCACCAGCAGGAGATCTTTCTAAACGTGTCATATTGCTCACAGATTATTGTCTATTCAGATATGATGCACTGATATACATTAGTCATTAGGAACAAACATTTGTCACCTAAAAAGGAAATCCATGTACATACTTGAACCAACAACAGAACACAAAGCCATTTCTAAAATCAAGACACTGAGATGAGGTATCATTATGAACTGGAAATATTACCTTTATCCATTTATCAAAAGAGAATATATCTGTGTTCCATACAAACAGAAAACAGACAAAAGCATGGATGTAATCCAAAGCATTTCAGACTTATACAGGTGATATATCGGAAGCAAGTTTTTAGTATATGCAACTGAGGAAAAGGTAAGGACCAAAGCAATCCTTGCATATTTCTGTAGTTAATTTGTCATGTAACTAATGACAGATAAACAAAACAAATATGAAAGAAATGAGTGGGCCTTAAGTTGTTTGAGTAGTAGATCATCCCTGTTTCAAAATAAATCATCATGACCCATGTCACATTTCTAATCATGTATATCTTCCCATGCACTCATGCATACACAAATGTTCTTCCAAATTAAAGCCATAAGTATCATTGTAAAACTCCACACCTTGGCATTAAGCACAATCTGATAACTCAAATGACAAGGTGACAAAGAAATCCTTATTTTCTTAACAAGAGCACAATTAACAAAACAAAGGAACATTAACAAGGCATTTTGCAATGATCGTCTCCTAAGGCCAAATTAACACAGTCAAGAGCATAACATCAGCACATGAGCAGCCTCAATGATGATATTAAACATGGTTTAGGAGAACTACGTTTAATCTGATGGCCGTTTTTCGGCGTATTTCTTGGTGAATTCTTCTGCATTCTTTTGAAAGACTTTCTTGTTGACCGTATACTCCTCTGCTATATCAGCCCTCAGTGGATGCTCTGGTTCAGGTTCCTGGACAATCTTCACCAAGGATTTTAACACTGGAACAATCAACACTGTTTAGTTAGGGACCGTTCTTAATTTATGGCTAGGGGGGATGAAGATGATTTTTATGGAGTTGCACCAGCCATAAATTATGAAAAGTCCCCTAGAACACTTAAGGATACTTCATGACGCTTTTACAGTTTGGCTGAGCGACACTGATAAAAGTGTGTTTCACAAACATGAGAGAAACATAATTTTTGAAAGAAAATTGATATTTTATACTTATCCTGACTCATGCTTAATTGCTTGTCTCCCTGTTCTGTTCGAAAGTTAGTGGAACACTTGAAATCCCTTGAAAGTTCTTTTCTTCAAAAGATGATGTAAAATGACACTCACCCATGAGAACCCCCTTTTCCTCTATGTTTGGCGCCAATATTGTTCACACAAACGACTATATTTGTCACTAACTCCTAAAATTCAAAGCCTAAACATAAGGATTTGCAAGAAAATCTAAGAGCTGTGAAAGGGAGGTTGGGAGTGTTGACCTCATGAGTCTGGATAAGTATAAAATATCAATTTTCTTCAGAAAATTACATAATTTTCCTTATCCTGACTCATTCTTGTTTGCTTACAGTATCTGATGTATATGGGTGGGTCATGCCACTTCTTGGATACTTTCTTCCTGCAAAACGTCCTGAATATCCCTCCAGGGAACTATAATGGCACTGTAATTCTCCTGTTTCTTCCAAACCCCAACTGGTATTTCGGGGGGAGCCACACTGTCAATTTACTCCAACGTCCACGTGTGGTCATGTAACTAACGTCTTGCTAGTTATTTATATATATATATATTTTGTAACTTATTGCTTTATGTGGTCATCTGACAAGTTAGAACCCACATACCACATGGAATCTGAACCAATCACCTCGTTTAGTGAAGTATCAAGTCACTTGATAAGGGTGAGCTATTTTTAGCACCTTTGAGCAACTGTTAACTTTTGAGCTAGAACAAAGGGCTGAATTGGTGAATACCTGAGACATCCTCTGAGATAGTGGTATGCAAACATTGTATCTGATTTCCAAAAATAGCCCTCCATGTTTGTTGTAATTGAGCAGCTTCCACGTAAAGCGAGTGTAGATGCTAAAGCTCTCACTTCATGTGGATTGGAAGTTTGTGGTGTCTCAAGTCCTGCTGCTTTACATGGTTGTAAAATAACAGTCTCATCCAGACTGATACAGCTGTTCATGAGATTTCTGTAGATGTCTCTGTTGACCACAGAATAAATCACACTTAAATTTCCGCCTCCTTGTTTGTGTCAGTTTTAAATAAATCTTGAGAGCTCTAACATTAGCTGAAGGATTCCTATATCTGCGTGAAGATTGATCCATTGTGGAGAAACCCTCCTGAGGTGAAAGGTACTTGCATGCAAATCTGAGGTATCATCTTCACCCAGTTTTCATTAAAAATAAAATGTAAAGAAAGTATGAACCATAATTACAAGTTGAAAACACGTATAAAATGTGTAAATAATACACAATTTTTACAGCATACAACTTTATCATACAGACTGAAAACCATATGAAACAAACTTTAGATAGTAGTCTGAAAAAGTAAGAGGAAAGTGCTGCATAGGGATTTCAAGTAGTCCAATGTTCCTGTTGGGCGAAGGAGAGCGTGACAAATATGGCCAGTCATGTGACCAACATAGGCGCCAAAACATAGAGGAAAGGGAAGGTACTCGTGGGTGAGTGTGATTTTACGTCCTCTCTTGAAGAAGCGAATTTCAAGGGATTTCAAGTGTTTCCCTAACTTTCGAATAGAAGAGGGAGACAAGCAATTAAGCATGAGTCAGGATAAGGAAAAATCTCAATATTCTCATTAAACAACATCGGAGTTCCATCACTGGTTGGAACTGTCAAGTAAATAGAAGTGATATAGTGGCTTATGAATAACATATTTACAGCATTCAATGGACAAATTGCAATATTGCTGCTACTAATTGTTTAAAGGTCACATGCAACATAAAACACAACTTTGCAGATTCTGGTACATTTTGGTATGCAGTTACCAAAACAAATCATAAAAAATGCCAATTCAATCTATAAAGTTGAAAAAAAACGCGATGAAAAAAAAACCCCGCGAAATCGGAGTTCAAACGTTTCACTAAATTCCCCCCAGCGCTGGGGGGAAAACTGGTTTCAACCGCTGTGCTGCGCTGCGTCCATAACGCGTGCGCAGTGAATAGATTCGCGGAGCTTGAAACAGTATGCATACTGAGGTCGTGAGCAGTAGTCTAATCTTGGTTGTGTACACAAACAAGTAAATAATCTACTTTTTACGTAAAAAAACTTGTTGATTGTGGTAAGCAGTCTCTGTCACAGAGAAAGCTCAGTGTCTGGTTTATTCACACCTATATGTCTGCCTGCCTGTCTGCTAAGGACAACATGCAATACACAGCTTCAATCATTGACCGCGTGCAATTTGAACTTAACACCTATCAGACAATACGACATAAAGAAAATATGTTCATTTATGACTCTTGCACCCGAGTCCCGTGTCTGCCACATTATGTAATTAGGCACGTGTGATACACATGACATGTTTTTATGTCTGTGGGTTGCAAACAAACTACATTTATTTTTTTCGGATGACTGGATCTAACGGAAACTGGAACAAACTCGTCAGTTTCAAGTCCTGCATTGTACTTGGACGAATGACAGATTCCAGCCACGCAGTAGTTTACCATCTCTACTGACATGATTTTTGATTGGATCGAACGCAAATTCAGAGAACATGTATTTTCCAAATCCAACATCTCTATATACATTCTTCATGGATAAAAACATCTTTTAGTGTGTATGATTTTGTTTGACAACAGTATATGAATCCATACTGAAACGACATCAAGTACACTAAAAGAAGTTGTTATCCATAAAGAATTTTACTTTCTGGTGACTGGCTATACTTCTAAAATGCCCATCAAACAGATCATCTTTCTGTACACACAATGAAACCTAGCATATCAGCAAATGAAACAACCAATCGGAAGCCGTCGTTTCTCTTGAGTGCATATCCACCCGCTATGACTGGGTTCGGTCTCCCAAGGGCTTCGTTTCGGGGGAAGTAAGCCCAAGTACAAAATATTGCACTTTTGAATCGCGATTGTACGCTTATAATTGTATTTATTTGTTTTTTTAAAAGCAGCAGTGTATATTATATGTCATGAATAAGTGATAAATGTGTTTTAATTATGTTTGATTTTTTGGTTGCATGTGACCTTTAAGCATATTTCACAAAATAAACAACAAATATTAAGACAGTCTCGCTAACAATATCATTCTCAAATTGCTCTCTTAATGCCTTATAGAGTGCGTAAATATTTAAGCTATATTTCAGTCAGATCGTGACAATAATGCCTTATAGAAACATACATCAACCAAATTTCAGCTGAATCTTCCAAGCCATTTTCAGATAATTGTATCATGTTTATAGATCATGTGAGATGACTTTTTTGATAAACTAGATCTTTTCAAGCCCGTGAATAATCTACTGGGCCATCATATTCTAAGCTCTAAGGTAATCTTCGCCATTACATGATCTATGAGACAATCACACTCTAAACCTCAATGATCTACTCAAGCACCATACTAAGCCCTTTAATGTGTCCCTGTACCTCCACATTCTAAACCTTACACAGAGTGACTTGATCACAAGTTCTAAAACTTTAGATGACTCGCACGGTTAATCACATTCTAATCCTTGAAATGAGTCACTAGATCACCAAGTTCTAAACCTTTAGATGAGATGCAGGATAATCACATTCTAAACCTTTTGATAAGTCACTGGACTACCACGTTCTAATGCTTTGGATGAGTCAAAGGACTTAGTTCTTAGCCTTCAAATCATCCACTAGAGCTTGACATACTCACCTTGTTCAGTCTTTGTAGCTGGCTTCCAGTTCTCTGGGCTGATTATAGGTAAACATACCTGGCCCTTTTCATCTACATTGGGATGGTAGATTTTGGTTTTAAAAGTCAACTTTGGTGGCTTGAATGGGTACTCTGCAGGGAAATTGATGACGATTTTGAAGGCGCCCTTGCAATATGGAGGTTCGTCCTGTAACACAGCCAGCAAAATGACCATGATATACAAATGATATTCGTGATATTCAAACTGTATCACAGTGGCTTGTTTGGACCATAAACGATTACTTATAATACAAAAAATGTCAAAGAGATGGAACGTTGTTGGCTGCGGTGTCACACCGGAAATACAGTTTTATCAGTCCCAAGTGAGGTTGCATTCCCTGAGCCAGAGGCTGGAGGCTTGTACTGGGGAATACAACCTTACTTGGGAGTGATAAAACTGTGTATTTAACAAGACGCATTTATCTAGATAACGCATTTATCTAGCTGAATGTTTTTAACTAAATCCAAAGAAAACAATGCACATTAAATTGAGTTGTGGCAAAACATTTACTTGCTGCCATGTTGACATCAGCTGATTGATTGACCTCAATGAAGCGCATGTTATGCTAAAGGCTTGGTGATGAACGCTTTTCTCACTTCACATGGTCACCAAGGCATCATGGGATGATATGACTTTTGCACACCCTGCTTGCGAATTGTGACAGGTGTACATGGTATCTTATCAGAGTAAAGTGAACCAATCAATACTCGATATTCTTTCATGAGGCTGGATATCATTCATTAACATGATTAACACTCTGCTCATTACAAGCCACTCTAAATTCTTCTGGCGATCTGCAATCTCCTGTAAATGGAACAACCAATGCGATGATGGTCAGATACTAGAGATTCTTACCGGACATAACAGGGCAAACCACTCATTAACGTTCTGCTCATTAACTATCACTTGTCTAACACAGTCAGGGAATTTCTTCTGCAGATCTGCCATCTCCTGAAAAATATCAAATGTAGCTTTATAGCTTTACAAATTCATGAAAACAACAAATTTAATCCATATTTCCAATTTGTAGTTGAAAATGTTCAAGAATTACCATGATCCTTAGATATATTTTTTGTTCAAAATTGTATTTTATACCTAGTGATTGACTGTTGGCTCTGAACAGGTTCAGTATTCCAGTTAAAGAATATGTCAGTCTCGCGAGGGAGAAAAGCACCTTCATGCACTGAAATGACTTTGCATGATGTAAATATTCTTAATTGTACTCCTTTGATGTTTGATATCACAGGGCTCCATTTCACTAAGCTCTAGTAAGCCTAAAATGTCGTAACTTTTCTCGTCACATTCTTACCTCCTATACCGTAACATACCCGGTCCAAATGCAATGAGAAAAGTTACAACATTATGAGAACTTTGTGAAATGGGAGCTATAAAATACTTGTCAAGATTATTGAGGATGCTTTCTTACAGGCTACTAAAGAAATGCTACAATATGATGATAAAAATGGACAGAGAAACTGGATCTGTTCTTTCACAGATTTTCTATTCTCAAAAGGTTTGGGTTTTGTGTGGAACAATCAGTATGGCAACTGATTATAAGTCTATTTTAAAACTAAAAAGAAGATTAAAAGATATCTATTTCCAGAATGGTCTAAAAAGACATCATGTTCCAGTAAAAGCTTGTATTTCAGGATGTATAAATGTACCTTAGACGAAGATATTATTCTCCCATATGTAAACCTAACAAAGTTCATGAAAGCGTTAAATGGACTGAAATATTCTTCACCTGACTGATTTATCGAAAGCAGAAGACAAAAACTGTCAAAAAAAAAAGAAAAAAGAAAAGAGAAAATCAAACTTCGGCAGAGGAAGGCAGAAAGGAGGAAATGAATGAGTGAGGGGCTTATGATCATGATGCTGGTGTTGGCATTATCTAAACAATATTACCATGATCATAGTGGCAGGGTACAATGGATATACACAATCTTTGTGGATATAGGCCAATCTTTCCATCCCACCCTTTTATTTCATACCATTAACATCACACAAATTCTTAATAATTCCATTAACATTCAACAAACATCTGTCATGATGACAATAGACTAGGCTTTGTTTACTTGCTACCATGGTTTCATCAACACCTCTATGATTCATTTCCACGTGAGAGCTGCTTCAACAAGTAACATCACTATGACACCATTCTTTCAGTGACTACCAGTATATTTATTCTGTAATGTTTAAATATCTGCTAAATACCACAGTGAAATAAATATGGCTGCCAATCTGTTACAAAACATTTATCCTTCAGGCCTTTTGAAATGGCACTCAAAGCAACTCGTTTCATTACTATGGTTACCTGGTTAAGATGGTTATTTTCATACTACATTGAAAAATATAACTGTATTGTGTGTATATGAAAAGAAGAGAGTAAAACACCTTTCTAGTTTTTTTTTCTTTCTGTACCTGTTTGGGGTGGCTATTGCTATAGATAATACGGATTGATATTCATGGATCAATTATTGATAATTATCAGAGCCATAAATTCATTGTATAATTTTAAGAATTTTCGTTGTTTAATTACAATTCCAGTGTCTTTCTTTCATGCATACATTTTACGGCATGACAGTATTTGTTATAAAAAGATATCAATTAGAAAAAGCCTAGGGAAAAAACTTTCAAATTGGTGACTACATTAAAAATGTATTCATTTCGATTATAATCGATAATCATTTACAAGTCCTCCAATAATGCACAGTGGATTTGGTGTCTTATTCCCAACACTACTGTAAGGTGTATGCTCACTTATCATTATGATCTTAATGAATAAAGAATGTCTTCAGTCTCATGCCCTCAGCACACAATATACATAAAAAAGCAAAATCACTCTTCTTTTCCTCAAATCTTTAACACATTTACAATGGATCTTACTATGTGGTGCATGTTTGAAATAATTGTAAATAATTGTATGTTGAAGGTAATTAGAAAACTCCTTGTGCACTGCTTTGCTGTTGAAGTTTTGTTGACTGTAACGTGTTAGTGACATCCCAGCATGTCTTTCATGATGTTATTTATTGTATCTTCCACATTTGAAATATTTTGTAACAAGAGTAATTTTGAAATTGATTTTGCATCAATGTTTATCCCTCATTAAAAACAAAGACAAAAATAAAGTATGTCAGCGTTATGAGCTTGCTTTAATGGGCTACTGGAGATAACTTGCAGCCAATACAATATATATCAGATTACCATTCAAAAAATGGTTGGATTTACAACACTGATAAAATGCAAATTATCACGGCACGGAAGAAACCGACAATGACCAGAAACTAAGCGACAATTTATTTCATTCATTTGGAAATGTTACATCTGCAGGCCTACCATACAAATGATGAACAAATCATCAAAACTGAACTCATATACACCAAAACTGAACTCATATCCACCAAAACAGAACAAAAATCACCAGAAAATGCCACAATATCCTCTAAAACCGAAACAAACCCCCTGCAATGGAAAACTAATTGTTTGAAATGGAAACAAAACTCGCGTATCAGCTACAACAGCGCCCGAGAACGGTCGCCGAATGCACAAAACGGCAGTCAGAGCATCAAACAACGGCAACCATAGCATCCTGAAACGGCATAAATATCATCAAAGATTGCAGTGAGGGGAGATGAACAGGCTGTAGTCAATAATGTTTTTCCTCACCATGAGTCTTATCTTGAAAATCTGACATTGGGATATAGCGTATCAACCCCTTATTGTATTAAGCTTCAAACCTATAGTATTCCCAGAAATTATTGAGAATCATGTTGCGTCATGTAACTCATTACGTTTATTAACTTCTGGCATTTACTTACATAAACATGTTAAAACATCATCCTTTTACAGTCTCAGTCTTGTTTTAGTACTTTGTTAGACCTCCTCGCTCAGCAATGCATGCCTGAATACGCCGAGGCACACTACCCATCAAAGTTTGTAGGTAATCGTGTGACAGGGTATCCCAATATTGGACCACCTCGGCCTTCATATCTTCAATATTTCTCAGTCCCTTTTGGTTTATTCTGTCCTTCATGACTCCCCACACACTCTCAGTTAGGTTTAGGTCTGGGCTGTAACTGGGCCAGTCTAAAACTTGAACATTTTCGCCCGACAACCATTGTTTTGTGTAGCGCGCAGTGTGTTTTGGGTCATTATCGTGCTGGAAAATCCAATCATCTTCATACAATGTTTGTGCTGTTGGAAGAAGGTGACCATTTAGAATGTCAACGTATCTTTCTTTTGTCAAGTTTCCCGTGAAAACACACAATGGCTTCACTCCACGAGCCGATATGCCACCCCACATATGAAACTTAGGGCTATGTTTTGGTCGCTGGTAGATAGGTTTGACAGTATCTTTGGTCCAAATTTTCACACAATTAGGGAAAAGCCAAACAGAACTTTCATCCGAAAAGAAAACATTATCCCAATCTTGATTTTCATGAGCCCGACACCAGTTTAAACGTTTTTCCTCTTGTGCATCTTTCATCAACGGCGAGGGAATTCCACGTTTTTTCACCCAATTAAGTCTCTGTAATTCCTGCCTGTTTCAATGCATACCTGAGGACTTCCTCTGCTAATCATTTCATTTCTGATGTTCTCAACACTTTTCAATTTGCCCCTACTCACAATCTGCCCAAGTCTTTGGTGATCCACAACACTGACTTTCCTAGGCCGACCTGCCCCTGCTTTGTGCTCTATCCCGGTTCCTGTTTGAATATTCTTCAAAGTTCTGTATACTGTAGACAGAGGAATACTATGTCTACAAGCTAACACTTTAGCATCAGCCTCATCCCTTTCAAAATCATCTAGAATGAGCTGTCTTTTCTCTCTTGCTGTAAATTCTGCCATGTCAACACAGGAACCCGTCTGCTCAGACAAGGGAGATAACTCTTGACGTTAATGAGCTGCCTTCTAAGCCTTCAAGAGTTGTCTCCCTTATTTAGTATGCTTAGTGCATAGTGAAAGCCCTTTTTCCAATCTTAGCATCATTAGGAAAAAAACAAAGATTTTCTCAATAATTTCTGGGAACACTGTATGTTCATACTTCCCAGTGTCAGACTTGCAATTCTGCGTTATTTGGTCTCCCGTTCGGCTAAAACGGTTTTGTACTTTGTTGTCGACAATGTGTCATGCTACTGTTTTTCGTCTTGTTTTTCTTATAAAGTATTCATAGAGTCACATTCAACGTTAATATATTTTGGTGATTTAAAACGATGATCACTATCTGTGAATTGTATATCTAAGTGTCATTTTGACTTTCACAATAAAGAGAACGAGTGCAAACTCAATCCACTGATTAGGGCAGGGACTTCTGTTTCAAATCCACAGGAGGCAACATATTGAGACTTACAAGAACTAAGATGAACGAATGTTTACACCACAATTTAAGTGTTATTCTATTGTATTTTTTTGTGAAATGATGTAAATATATTTGGATGTATGGAAAGGTTTGAAGAACATGGAGGTGATAACATTGCAGGATGATAAACCATCCTCATACACACTACAGTTGAAATTATTAGCAAGTTTATGTTTCCTTCTCTGATGGGAATGCAATGTTGTCCAAGTTTTAACTTCTTTTTACACTGAATACACACAGACATTGGCATTTTCTGAACAAACCGTATTCAGTCGAATGGGGGACCAAATTGTGCAGAATCGCCTGACTCTGAGAAGTCTGAACATAGATTTGAAGCTTAACACAATAGGGGGTTGATGCGCTACATCCTGATATCAAATATTCAAGAATAGACTCATGGTGAGGAAAAACATTATTGACTACAGCCTGTTCGTCTTCCTTCACTGCCATCTTTGATGATATTTATGCCGTTTCAGGATGCTATGGATGCGGTTTTGTGTGCTCGACAACTGTTTTCGGGTGCTGTTGAAGCTGGTACACAAGTTTTGTTTCCATATCAAACGATTAGTTTTCTGTTACAGGGGGTTTGTTTTGGTTTTAGAGGATATTGTGGCATTTTCTGGTGATTTTTGTTCTGTTTTGGTGTATATGAGTTCAGTTTTGATGATTTGTTCACCGTCAGTCTAAGTAAACTTATCCTCAGTACTTTTCGTTACACTCAACCACTGAGTCTAACAAAACCTTATGGGAGGTCGCGTCAGGTAACCTTTGAGACTGACCAATCAGAACACAGCTTACCAAATCGAAAGTGCACATTTGCACATCCCTTATGAACTTTTTATCTCGAAAAGGTTCGTACCCGAACGATTCCGAATGCTATTTAGCGTACGATCGCTTCCGGGTGATGCAGACATTAGTGAAAATAGTGTTTTTGACAATATTCAATGATGTTATCTTGCGGAAATATTAGCTAATGGTAACCATGTCAACGGAAACCCCAAAGCGTATATACTGCAGGTCAAATAACTGTGTTATATGCTGATTTTTGTTTGTGGAGAGATCTGTGTCGGTGACCTGAATATTTTTGACAGTCCCTCCGATCCTGAAATAGTAGCCTTTGTCTGATTGGTTAAATTTATTTAACCGTCTCGCATTTGATTGGACTGTCATTGCTTGCTCAAAGGTTACCTGACGCGACCTTGTACTAGGTTTTGTTAGTCTCAGTGGTGGAGTGTAACGAAATACACTGAGACTAAGTTTACTTAGACTGTGTTCCTCGTTTATATGATAGGCCTGATCTGTATGGATATATGTTACTGTTTCTCATATTCATTGGTATTGGCTAGTGGTATGCTCAGAAAATGGAACATCCCTTACCTTTCTATAAACCTTTATACATTTTTATGTAAACGTCACAGCAGATTGAACCTAAGCGTTCATTATTGTCATGACTGACTGAATATTCTTGAACATTTTGAAATGTACAGAGCTTACATTATTTCCTATAAATAATTCCACCAATTCTGCAAGTGCAGTGTGTGATTTGTCAAACCATAAATGTTATCATGACAAAGTAAACACTTGATAAAAGAAACTGATCCATACTCAAACTCTTGTCCTTTGTTTGAATAACAATATACATAGGATGTGAATAGACAGAGAGACACAGATAAGCAAAGTATTTGTAGAAAATACAAAAACAAAATCAGCATGTTCCTATGTTGAGTTGCTTCCATACATATATGCAAAGATATGATGACTGGGGACACCAGAAATGGGTTTCAGACATTCCACCCATACTGGGAATCAAACCTGGATCTTTGGTGTGTTGAGTGAATGCTCTACCCACTGAGCTACCCCATCACTTCATGAAAATACAGAGTAACCAATGAAAGTTATTTTCAGGATGAATACCCAGTATATAATTAATACACACTGGTTCAAAATGTTATCATTGATGGATTGATATACGACAAATTTACATCTGTTTTATGGTCCGTCCAACACTTTCATTTCTGTATATATCACAGCCAAATGCTGAAGTCAACAAAAAATCTTTAGCAATCGCTGATATAGGTTTTTCAATCAAATTTGTCATTCATGACATATATTCTCATTTGATGGAAATGATTAATGTTGCAACGTGTAGACACCACTATCTGAGAATTCTGTTGTAGTACAACCTCATATGGAAAGTCATTGGACAATACATATCAGTTCTTCTCTTGAACCAAAACGTTAGGATTATGAAGTTAGGTATATGAAAGCTGGTTCAGTTTCAACTGCAAAAATGGCAATGTTTCAATCACACCAAATAATATTTTTATAAAAATAACCCATACTCCCCCCAAAAACCCAAATAAACAAACTAGCTTGTTTAAATTTCAAGTTGTTTGCTAGTAAATACATTCCAACATGCGTACACTTGCATGTGCAAGTAACACTTTCAAAGAAGCTTTCGAAGCAGTGTACATAACAAGTGTAGAAAACGTTACGTTAACCACACGAAAAAGGATTCAAATACCACTATGTTAATTTCACCAAAATTTGTCAGATAACTTCATGAGAAAACGATTTAGCAATACTGTTAATTTCCCTCTACACTCCTGTAACTATTTTGCCCTAAGGGGATGTCCGCGTCCATTATGAAAGCTCTGAAAATGACATACCTTCAAAACTCTCTTATACAATTCATTACACGAATGATGGAAACAAGATTCAACCTAATACAGAATATAGACAGTCTGACGAAGAAAGGATCTTTATTCCAGGATAAACAATACCACCAACAAGAAATACTCAAATACTTGAAATAGCGTTCTCTCTCTGAGTTGTGCTCTTAAACTACAGTGATAAACATGCGTAGTTTATACTCTAAAGTTCTATTACTTAAAAGTTTCGGTCAATAGAGGGTGTATCTATTTAACAACTGAACGTATATTTTCCACCTCTTGTGAAATATTTACCGACCATTCAACCCGGTAACGGAAGGACTCGATGAATGAAATACACATTGTCCATAAACGGGTTTCGGTCACCACTACCATGGAGGAAAGATAAACCACCTTCATCCTAACTTTCTCATTCATTCCGCAGCCCCCTGGATCTAATCCACAGATACAAATGAGTGACATGTTTACCTTAACCAAGCGTTTGTTCATAGTTTGTTTTTCCATCTTCCAGTTTTCTGCCATTAACACTAGAGAGAACACTGCCCCCTAGCGGTAGATATGAGCAAGGGAGGTAACTGAACTAACAGGTTATATTTGTGGGAGCAAGCCACGTTTCACGTTCGAGTCCAGAACTAATATTTTTCTATTTCTCGGATCCTTTAATTACGTGTTAGCAATGATTAGTAAATCAACATTTTTTGTGAAATATATATTCCGCCAAAGAAAATCATTATGTGTTCCCATAGATACGTAATCTGTTTTAGCCTACAACAATGACACACAAAGTTTCCGTCCTTGATCCTCTTTGCGAGTACCGCTGTTAGACGGGGTAGCACTAACATAATCTTCCATTGAAACTCGAAGGTATGTCTTGTGAGGATGACTCTTTCCAACTACCAATAAAATAGCCGGGGTAGCAACCAAGTATGACTACAGCTTCTATAACCACACTGCCACTCGATGCTGATTACAACCTGTCACCCCTGCTTCTAGAAGAATTTGAGCTAGGCCCGGAATAGCATTTGGGTGTGAAGTCATATTCATTTGTTTTCGTCAGCATTTCACGCCTTCACCCAAATACATGACCAGGCATGCTTTGTGTCATGGTCAACCATGCCCTTCGATACCATAAAGTCAATGCCTGCTCATCAGAAAATGTGGTTCACACTACCGATGGCTAATAAAAGGTTGGCTTACATTTTGGTTGTTTAATACATAATATCGGTAAATCAGTATAAATATACAATTTGCTAATGCTTCTATGGTGTTTTAACAGTCACTGTCTTTCATTCATTGTTAATGTTTAGATTTTGTATAATTAACCTCGTGTTAAGCTGTGTTGTATGTCCAGTATTAGTATCAGTTGCAGTCACCTATACTGACAGCAAAAGAAACGCAACTGTGGCGTTTATGTCAAGTTTTTAAATCGAAGACATAAACATGAACGCTTACTTTTATGAAATCTTATTTTTCGAAACTTGCTTTTCTTTTACTGTTCAGTATATGATTGTAAAAGTAACTGATCAGACAGACAGATTTGTTACAGCATAAGGCCTCAAGCCCAAAATACAGTATTGCAATCGATTGATAGTGTACATCGCAAGTCACAATGTTACACGACGTAGGTTGAACACTTTGTACAGGAACATAGCTGTAGCTTGGATTGTTTTTACGTCACTGGATTGCACGAGATGAGAAAATTTATGCAAAGTTGGATTTCGCAAAGAAATATTGGTTGCTTTATGTTTTTGGTAGACGATAGTACTTGGGACAACACAGGACAACATGGTATTCATATTCGGTGGACTTTGCATTATTAGTTGTGCACATTTCACATAATCTTTGACTGCTGGGTACATTTTTATGACGACCAGATTCTATCAATAGGCCGAAGTTGTTGCAACGGAATTCAGCTATATACTTGATAAGGTAAGGTTGGATGTCACTTATAAGGTACTTTTCAACATCGAGGAGAGATTTAAACAACTTGTAGTTGCAACATTTTGAGGGGTGAATGCCAATCCTGAATCAGATTATCTCTCAGTCGTTGCTAAAATTCCATTTCTTCGTATGAGATGCATAACAACGTAGTGCTTTAGTCCATGAAAGTTTAGACGTGAATACAATTCGAAGATATCTATAATGCTTTATAACTTTTACTTCTTTCCCTTTAAATGACATTTTCAAAGTTCACCACTTACTCCTCCATTTCGAAACACTACTATTCTTGTTTTGTCTAGTTTTCATTCCAGTTTTGTAACAAATTCTTCAAGAACATCGATTTTCTTTTATAGTTGCAGAGTAGTATCTGCTGTCACTAATACGTCGTCGGCGAATAGTAGTGCATATACATTTGGAATTTCAGTTGATATAACAGTACCACGACCGCCATTTACTTCCAGCATGGTGAACAGCTGATTGATAGTGAACAATTTTGGACTTAGTATACATCCTTGACGAGTTCCCATGGTACATTTGAAATATTCCGAGAGTCCTGTTCCAGTTTTCACAGAAGCTGATAATGTACCGCACATGTCACGAAGTATCTTGAGGATTGTACCACCTATACCCACAGATTTCAGTTGATTTAGTAAAACATGATGAACGCAATCAAACGCTTTCGAAAAATCGATGAATAAACAATAGAACCTTCCATTTCTTCTGATAGATACTTTTGAGTGATTGACTGTAAAACAAACATCTGGCCCACCGTAGAATATCCTGGTCGAAAAACAGCTTGAGTTTCGTGTTATTATCGTCACACCAGATCTGGGGTCGTGAGTTCAGCACGGAGGTGAACACCTTACACACGGAGTTGATGAGTGAGAAGCCTCGGTAATTTCCGGGAATGTGTCTTTCACTTACTTTATGAAGCGGACATATAATGCTTTTCCCCTACTAAGAAGGAACCATTCCCGTATCAAAGAGTTTATTAATTTAAACAATGTTGTTAAAAGAGGGGTTAGATAATGTGTAGTTGATTGTAGAAATTCACAGGATACGTGTTTCTCTTCAGCTTACTTCAACTATTAAAAACTTCTGTAAATGTTTTGTTTACGTTTTCTAATAAAGGGAGATCATCGGTGCTTAAAGACACGACGGTACCAGCGATAGATATACAAACTTTGAAAGAGCACTGAAATGAGCGAACCATTGGTTTGCAGGAATATGGTTGCTGTTAGAAGATGTGTCCCTGAATCCTTTTATAGTTTTCCAGAAGGGTTTCGGACTGTTTCTACATTCTATGAGTTGACGTTGTTTTTATTTGAAATAGTGATGTTTCTTTTCATTAAATGTCTTTTTGATTATAGACAGTGTAAAGTTCGGAATCCAGAATATCCTCTCCAAAATCCCTATGTCGCCGAAGAGCTCTGTATTTGTCTTTCTTAATCCTCTCGAGACCCGAATCATGTCAGTTATAATTAGTTACGGATTTGATAATGTTGACATGTGAGTGAGAGCCTGGTTAATGTAGGACTTGACTGACAGATTGAGCCGTTACAAGCATTTACTTTACGTATCATACATTATAATCTGATGTACAATGAAATATGTAAAAGTACACTCATGGTGTATCAGGATTATTTTGCTAACGGAAACAATGTAAATATTTGGGGAAGTATTTGGAAACATTGTGTATGTGTTGTCCAAACAGCGGACACATGTTTTACAGTATTGTGCATAGGATATCATGACTGTTGAATCGATTGAGTGGTACACCTGTTAAAAGCACAATCCAAAATGTCAAAATTAACAGAAAACGAAAACGAGAAGCTGAAATGCTGCATACTGGGACTTCGGGCATCTATAATGTCAGAACGTTCGGAACAAAACCACCATCATGCTGATGAGACACGTCAGCCAGTCTGGTCTGATGACAGCCAGTAAAGAACAGGAAGATAATGTTTGAGAATTTGTTTTAAAAAATAAAAAAAAACCCCAAAACAAAACAAAGAAACAAAGAAACAAACAAATAAAAAACTCAAACCAACCAAACAAACAACAAACAAACCACAAAAAAACTTAAAATAACTATCTGCTGAAAGCAGAGTCTATTGCACAATTTAAAAACCCAAACACTTACAAATATTACAGATATTTCGAGCTAATTCTGTGAAACATTTAATGCTTCGAGTTTATTAGGGACAGATGAACATATACTGCAAAAATCTGCGACCAATTGCCATTCCTGCTATTGGACACCAGGTGTCACAAAACATGATAAGGCGCGTTGTTATTTGAGTCGTTGTACACTTAAATAACCAGTCGGGATAATGGGTTGCAGTGTCCCCATTCGTAACTACTCGTGCCACTGTATGTCACGGAAAGAGACGAGTAGTTACGAATGGATTGTCACTTATGTGGCACAGACTGATCCTGTCCAGAAATGTCGGCTAGGGCATATCCACTGCCCACGCATTTGTTACTGTGCCTGGCGTTTAATAATTTGTTTTTAAGTTGTTGTGTTTAATAAGTTGTTGTGTAAACATTATTCAACAATATCCCTGCTATATTGCGGTAGTCTGAATGTTATCGAGTCAGGACCAGAAAACCCAGTGCTCAGCAGCATGAGCATCGATCTGCGCAGTTGTACGTATGCACTACAGGAACCCGATATCGCACTGTTGGTTAGACATAAACCATAGATATATTAATTGAGTAAAGGAGCAGCAGCTGCCATATTGGATTGTCGTGCAGACATCGACTCGTTCCGATTTCAAGCTGAAATGTACGCTAAGAATTCGGTGACATTCGAAACTATGCACACGTACCTCTCAATTATACATGTCCCCACACATCCTGCCTGATTTCCGCGACATAACACCCATTTTGTTAACTTTAATACGTCCTCAAACTCGAAAATCAAACCAAAACACCTCTGGGGTGAACGTTATCCAGCACCCGCAGCCTCTCGCTTGATCGCTGAACCGAAGTATTTATAGTATCGGTAAACAAGACCACATGGTTTGAGAGCGAAAAGTTTTGGATGAGCTTTGAATTTGACACCCGATCAGGTTGCAACAAAAAAAACGATTTTTAAATTTCGCGCGAACGTAATGAACTTGTACTGGAAAAATTACTTACGTTCAGCGGACCAACGGGATCGCTCGAAAGGCTGCGAGTGCGGGATAACGTTCACCCCAGAGGTGTTTTGGTTTGATTTTCGAGTTTGAGAACGTATTAAAGTTAATAAAAGGGTGTTATGTCGTGGAAATCAGGCAGGATGTGTGGGGACGTGTATAATTGAGAGGTATAATTAAGAGGCATCGGTAATGATGAGATGACACACGCGTCTCGCGTCTGGTTTGAAATGTCATATCAAGATCTTGAGGCAAACCGGCACGTTAAAATTATACGTAAATATAACAAAAGGGGTTAGGGTGCGATATGGCGTGGGAACGGATAGATGGGGAGCGGATGGAGTGAAGTCCCGTGATTCATACACAACACAAACCAGATATCAGATCTGGAGTAGGTCAAAGGACGTAAGATAATAGCAAGCCGAGAAGAAATCTAACCTAGACACACAAGAGTAAGGTAAGGGATCGGTTTAGCTCTGAGTCTGGTCGAGCGACCTTCGACAGACACTGTGCTGTGTGTATCTGTGCTATGCAATCATTCATAATGTAACGAGATATGTGGTCCGATGAAGAGCCACCACCTTCGTGTAGTTCTACACCTCTCCATTTTTAAATAGGCAGTCTTGAATAGCTGCAAGATGAAGAGTTCATCTTCGTCACTGAATCGACTGTCACTATGAGTGGATTTAGTTTAACGTCCCTTTGAGGGGCGGATCCAGTGGGGTAGTGTGTGTGTGTGCGTGAGAGAGAGAGAGAGAGAGAGAGAGAGAGAGAGTGTGTGTGTATGTGTGCGAGCGAGTGAGTGAGAGAGTGTGTGAGCGCGCGGGGACAAATGTCCCTGAGGATCAGTTCCCCCTAATCTGTACACTTCATGATTTATGTGCTTCCTTCCTTCTCCAATATTCCGGGTCCGCCCTGGCTTTGACCTGTATTTGCACATGTGGGAGGACAACATAAAGCAATTCAGGTCTCTCTCGTTCACACTTTGGCGAAACCCACGAGCACAAACCAGAAAAAAATCGGAGCAAACCGAGATTCGAACCCAGGATTCATTCACTGATTTTAATGAGGTACATGAGTACACACCCCATTCTTCAGACCTCAATAACGGGGTTTCCGGGTGTGCAATAGACCCCTAGCAACATACCTGTACATAGACTTGTCAGACGTGACCACGTGGATCGGATGGTCAGGGTCAATGTATCATTTTACCATTTTTACGGAGATCGATGCTCCTGCTATTGACCACAGGATTGATTGTCTGGTCCAAACTCGATTGTTTACAGATCGCCGCCATATAAATATTGCTGAGTGCGGCGTTAAACAACAACCAATGTCTTTCCAGACTGGTTCAGACCGACGTGTGATAAAATGTAATTTGGGGCGTCAAACACACTAGCAAGCTATCATATGTCTTTGTTCATATAAAGAATGCAAGCCTAAACATGCAAACCAGATTATTCTCTGTTCACGTGGTTCCACAGATGTCCGTTGTTGAAATCCCCGACGAAGGAGGAGATGTTATCGCGGCTGTTGACTACAACGGCGTCATCTTTCCCAACTTCGACCCTGACGTCATCCGCAACATCAGTTCCATCGACATTCGTGATGGCGACATCATCCTGTGTGCTTACCCCAAGTCAGGTACCTCATGTGTGTGATGAACTTTAAAGCGGAGTATGTTATCTCCGGTTATAACATGGATGTTAAGGAAGTTTATAACAAGTGTCAGTGTCAATTAGCGTTTGACTTCAGCCACCAGTGCTTGCCGTAAGAGGCGACTAACGGGATCAGATGGTCAGACTCGCCGACTTGGTTGACACATGTCATCGTATCCCAACTGCGTAGTCAGTTGTATCACAGCCATATCACCCTGGTCTATAACACGTGTAGTCAGACATCTTTATCAGAAGCTCATCACCCTGGTCTGTAACATGTGTAGTCAGACATCTGTATCACAACCATATCAGCCTGGTCTGTGGCACGTGTAGCCAGACATCTGTACCACAGCCATATCACCCTGGTCTATAACACGTGTAGCCAGACATCTGTACCACAACCATATCACCCTGGTCTGTAGAATGTGTAGTCAGACATCTGTACCACAACCATATCACCCTGATCTGTAGCATGTGTAGCCAGACATCTGTACCACAACCATATCACCCTGATCTGTAACATGTGTAGTCGGTCATCTGTATCACAACCATATCACCCTGATCTGTAACATGTGTAGTCAGACATCTGTATCACAACCATATCAGCATGGTCTGTGGCACGTGTAGCCAGACATCTGTACCACAACCATATCACACTGATCTGTAACATGTGTAGTCAGACATCTGTATCACAACCATATCACCCTGATCTGTAGCATGTGTAGCCAGACATCTGTACCACAACCATATCACTCTGGTCTGTAACATGTGTAGTCGGTCATCTGTATCACAACCATATCACCCTGATCTGTAACATGTGTAGTCAGACATCTGTATCACAACCATATCAGCCTGGTCTATAGAATGTATAGAAAGACATCTGTACCAGAACCATATCACCCTGGTCTATAGCACGTGTAGCCAGACATCTGTATCACAACCTTATCACCCTGGTCTGTAACATGTGTAGTCAGACATCTGTATCACAACCATATCACCCTGGTCTATAGCACGTGTAGCCAGACATCTGTATCACAACCATATCACTCTGGTCTGTACCATGTGTAGTCAGACATCTGTATCACAACCATATCACTCTGGTCTGTAACATGTGTAGTCGGTCATCTGTATCACAACCATATCACCCTGGTCTGTAGAATGTGTACTCAAACATCTGTATCACAACCATATCAGCCTGGTCTATAGAATGTGTACTCAAACATCTGTATCACAACCATATCACCCTGGTCTGTAGAATGTGTACTCAAACATCTGTATCACAACCATATCACTCTGGTATATAACGAGTAGCCAGACATCTGTATCACAACCATATCACCCCGGTCGGTAAAATGTATAGTCAGACATCTGTACCACAACCGTATCACCCTGATCTGTAACATGTGTAGTCAGACATCTGTATCACAACCATATCACTCTGGTCTGCACCATGTGTAGTCAGACATCTGTATCACAACCATATCACCCTGGTCGGTAAAATGTATAGTCAGACATCTGTACCACAACCGTATCACTCTGATCTGTAACATGTGTAGTTGGTCATCTGTATCACAACCATATCACTCTGGTCTGCACCATGAGTAGCCAGACATCTGTATCACAACCATATCACCCCGGTCGGTAAAATGTATAGTCAGACATCTGTACCACAACCGTATCACCCTGATCTGTAACATGTGTAGTCGGTCATCTGTATCACAACCATATCACTCTGGTCTGCACCATGTGTAGTCAGACATCTGTATCACAACCATATCACCCTGGTCGGTAAAATGTATAGTCAGACATCTGTACCACAACCGTATCACTCTGATCTGTAACATGTGTAGTCGGTCATCTGTATCACAACCATATCACTCTGGTCTGCACCATGTGTAGTCAGACATCTGTATCACAACCATATCACCCCGGTCGGTAAAATGTATAGTCAGACATCTGTACCACAACCGTATCACTCTGATCTGTAACATGTGTAGTCGGTCATCTGTATCACAACCATATCACTCTGGTCTGCAGCATGAGTAGCCAGACATCTGTATCACAACCATATCACCCCGGTCGGTAAAATGTATAGTCAGACATCTGTACCACAACCGTATCACTCTGATCTGTAACATGTGTAGTCGGTCATCTGTATCACAACCATATCACTCTGGTCTGCACCATGAGTAGCCAGACATCTGTATCACAACCATATCACCCCGGTCTGTAAAATGTATAGTCAGACATCTGTACCACAACCGTATCACCCTGATCTGTAACATGTGTAGTCGGTCATCTGTATCACAACCATATCACTCTGGTCTGCACCATGTGTAGTCAGACATCTGTATCACAACCATATCACTCTGGTCTGCACCATGTGTAGTCAGACATCTGTATCACAACCGTATCACCCTGATCTGTAACATGTGTAGTCGGTCATCTGTATCACAACCATATCACTCTGGTCGGTAAAATGTATAGTCAGACATCTGTATCACAACCATATCACCCCGGTCGGTAAAATGTATAGTCAGACATCTGTACCACAACCGTATCACCCTGATCTGTAACATGTGTAGTCGGTCATCTGTATCACAACCATATCACTCTGGTCTGCACCATGTGTAGTCAGACATCTGTGTCACAACCATATCACTCTGGTCTGCACCATGTGTAGTCAGACATCTGTATCACAACCGTATCACCCTGATCTGTAACATGTGTAGTCGGTCATCTGTATCACAACCATATCACTCTGGTCGGTAAAATGTATAGTCAGACATCTGTATCACAACCATATCACCCCGGTCGGTAAAATGTATAGTCAGACATCTGTACCACAACCGTATCACTCTGATCTGTAACATGTGTAGTCGGTCATCTGTATCACAACCATATCACTCTGGTCTGCACCATGAGTAGCCAGACATCTGTATCACAACCATATCACCCCGGTCGGTAAAATGTATAGTCAGACATCTGTACCACAACCGTATCACCCTGATCTGTAACATGTGTAGTCGGTCATCTGTATCACAACCATATCACTCTGGTCTGCACCATGTGTAGTCAGACATCTGTATCACAACCATATCACTCTGGTCTGCACCATGTGTAGTCAGACATCTGTATCACAACCATATCACCATATCACTAAGTTTGTTACAAGACATAGTCTGATCATGAAGTTATCTCCCTTTGTATATCTGTCAATGTGACCAAAGTATCTTCAGTTGCGGTTCCGGACTAACTCGATGTCACTGTACACTATTTTCCTGTTCTGACAGGTAGCCATTGGATGTGGGAGGTCACTCGACTTGTACTGGCCGGTAGACTGGACGATGAGGACCGAGACAAGATGCTCACAATGCTGGAAAGGTCGCCAGAATCCGGGTATATCAACCTTCCATCTCCTCGACTCTTGAACACTCATGTGGGAATCAAACATTTACCGTCTGGTGTCTTCAACAAAAAGGTCAAGATCGTCTATATACTAAGGAACCCGAAGGACGTCGCAGTTTCGTATTATAATTTTAACAAGTCAGCGCGAGTGCCTTACAAAGGGGATTGGGTGAACTACATCCGTCCATTTGCTGAGGGCAAATGTGAGTACTCATGACTTGTCTTTAGACAAGGAGGTACCAAATCAGGGATTCTTAGAATAAATACAATCACAAAAGAACTGCGAACGATTTTTGGGACGTTTGGTTTGAGTTAACATGCATACATAAGTAAAGAGACTATTATATATACTCGGCGTATGCGTGTGTAATTAGACAAGAACTAGGTACTCCCATGGGCACCGATTGTGCTCATCCCCTTGGGCATTTGTTTCTTTGTGAAAATGAAAATCCAAATATATTTTTTGGCCAAGAACTTTAACTCCAGGGATTAATAACAATCAAATAGCTAGTTCCTTTCCTCTAATTTTATTACACAACCTTGAAAAATAGGAGACTGCTTTCTGTGTGATGAATTGAAGGTGCGGTGAACCTTCCCTTAATGTCAAGCACTATTGCAACAGCTCAAGATATCATTTATGACAGTAGCGTCTATCATTGTCTCGCCAGGATGATGTACATGTACGTAGTATTTCACATGCAATCTAACTTTTCAGTCCAGTATGGGTCATGGTTCGATTCTGTCCTGGAATGGGAGGAGGTGAAAACGAGGTACCCAGACCTTCAGATACACACCCTGTTTTATGAAGACGTCAAAGAGGTAACGTGGTCATACACTGGCTGGCCTAAATCATCCCAGTAGTGTCCCTTTTTGTGTAGCAGGATCTGGTGTCATCGCTTGTGCCTGCTTTTATCATCACAGGATTCTAAAGAAATAAATGGCGTCCATTAGCCCTTTTCCCTACTTTATGATGCCAGGCTTTGGGGAATCAGAGAAAAAATGTTTAAAGGAGCGTCAAACCAAGAATCTAAACCCCTTTCCCACAAAGCACACTTCGTAGGCCTAGATATTCAACAGCAGTCAGGAATTGATGTGTCATTGATTTACTCACAGAGGTACATGTATATTGAATTACCGATGAGGTGACGGTCGTGTCGGAATGGGACTGGGCGCACACAAAATGAGGAAAGTAATACAAATTCTTTGTCGACAGTTTATGCTTCAGATAGCACGTTTTGCTACGTTTCGCAATGCTAGTTTCATTTCACGCATGTCAGATTCGAACAGGACAGAATCGTAGTGAATGAGGGTTTCCTCCTGAGTACTTCTATCCACTTGTCTATGTTCACAGGGGACCCGTGAAGGTCCCGGGGTAGAATAGGCCTTCAGCAACCCATGCTTGCCATAAAAGGCGACTGTGCTTGTCGTAAGAGGCGACAAACGGGATCGGGTGGTTAGGCTTGCTGACTTGGTTGACACCTGTCATCGGTTCCCAATTGCGCCGATCGATGCTCATGTTGTTGATCACTGGATTGTTTGGTCCAGACTCGATTATTTACAGACCACCGCCATATAGCTGGAATATTGCTGAGTACAACGTAAAACTAAACTCACTCATGGGGCGTGTCTCGTTTAGAAACAAGGCATATATATACACTTATATGCATTTCCAACGCTGTTTCTAAGCGAGACACGCCCCTTTAAAAAATAGATAGTGGCAATATTGTGTGAAGGGTCATAAAATCCCTGCATTATCTGCAGAACGCTGAAAAAAAAGAATGAACCGTAGTTGGACATAGTGAAACGAACATAAATGCCACGAAGATGCTGTCTTATAATGAAAACTAAAATATCAGACAATGTCGTACGAATAAATGTATATAGTTGACTTTACCCAGAATCCAGTGCGGGAGGCGAAAAGGCTGGCAGAGTTCCTTGGCGTGGAAAGGAGCGAGGAGTTCCTGGAGCAGGTGTGTCGCACGTGCAGCTTTGACAATATGAAGGCCAACGCTGCATCCACACATGCTGCCAAATCCTACAGGAAAGGTATATTTTCACTTTAATTAATCAAGAATAAAGTAACTTGTGATCGTGAGGCGTTCCATGGAACTGATAGAATATGTTGGTCATTGAAATGTACTGGTTCCCGACTATCGAGACGGTGGTCTGGCTGTTTTGTAGTGATGATTGGTCATAGCATGACATCTACGTCGATCGATGCTCACGATGTCAACCACTAGTTTGTGTGGTTAAGGCTCGATTATTTACAGACCGCTGTCATATATCTGGAATGTTGCTGAGTGCAGTATTAAACAAATATACAAATCAGATCACTTTGCGGGCAAAAAGCCTTGTAAGTCACACAGTCAGTTTACTTTAGGTGTAGATCTGGCTTAGGATTTCTAATTTTCGTCAGGGTACATTATATGTTTTTACAAAAATAACTGGTTCCAGAAAAAGCTAGAAACTATACCATATCCTCAACTTTAACCCCTAAACGTGTTTCGTGAAATCATTGTCTTGCTCCTTCTCACAGAAAGCCACTCCTCTTGCATCTGTGTTGCACATTGCAGGCGAAGTTGGTGACTGGAAGAACTGGTTCACTGTGGCCCAGAACGAGTGGTTTGATCAGCTGTACCAGGAGAAGATGGCCGACTGCAAGCTGCACTTCCGTTATTCGTTGGACACATCCGAATGAGGACGAGCAAATTTACCCCCATTCGTAAACCATGATCATAAATTCATCTTACTACTGATATTTGTGTAACGACATAAGAAAGTTACTTAAAATGATTTTCGAGTTGTATTTTAAATTAACTGGCGTTTTCTGGCAGTAACAATGTTTGGAAATAAGAGTTATCTTTCCTTGTCAGTTTTAGCTTAGACAAGGCCCAGTCATGAACATAGCCATGAGATCGGTACAAGTTGCCATCCGGCTTACTGGAATGACACGAGCAGTCGAGAATCGTGGCAATCAATCAAATCGCGCGATTATCGATTTTCATTATTATTTCCTTAATAATAAAATCAATTTTGAACAGATATTTGTTAAAGCCATAAGAAAGTGACTTTCTTGTATTATGAATTAATTGGCGTTTGTTTGGAAATTCAGAATTATCTTTCCTTCCCATCTCCTTGTTCGTTTTAACTTAGACAGTTAGTGAGTGAGTTTTACGCCGCACTCAGTCAGTATTCCAGCTATATGGTGGCGGTCTGTAAATAATCGAGTCTGGACCAAACAATCCAGTTACAATCCAATGGAGGCTGTTAGCGAGTCTGCAAGTGAGTCAATCTGTCCGTGGGTGGGTGGCGCAGTTTTCCAGTAACAGAGACAGGTAGTCAGAAGTATATACAGAATACCTGATTTCCTTCATTTCTATCGGTTGCGAAATCAATCTACGTGGTAGCTTAATACAATCTTAAGTATAAAACCTGTCGAAATTTTCCAGAGCAATGGAATGACTGTGAATTCGTGTCCGTGCAGTCCAGTGCAGACATTGGCATACAACTTACGACACGATACATCACGATTCTAATATTTTGTCACAACGACATTTCCGAAGTATTGTGCCGTGAAGCTACGATACGACACGAACCCTTATACGAGAGTGTCAATACGCTAATTATCGCGATACAAGGGTTGGAGATACGATACCAGATACAAGGGTGGAGGTGCGATACTTAAGATTGCTAAACACTAACTATAAAACACCTTAAGATGAAATCAAAATCATTTCAAAGTATTTTTGAAAGTTTTTCAGTGTTTATTCGGAAATGAGACGTCGGGCCAAAAATGAATGCTATCTGGGATTACGTTTATACACTTCGTGAATGGTAATACAATGTGTGTTTGACACAGTTCCTGACGTAAGCATTTCCAAGAAACTTATGAAGGGAAACTATATGCATATATTTTACTCAAACAAAATGTTTTTCTTGGCAGATATAGCGATTCGGAAATATTCAAAGTAAAACATGCGTCATGGCCCATCAGGCTTACAGGGTGTTCAGCTCACAGGCAAACTGTAGAGCAAGTGCGGTTGCGTAGCGTAGGCGAGCGAAGCGAGCAAAGGTTGGCAACACACTTCCCTCGCTTCGGATCAAACAGTATTTTTCGTGTCAAAATAAAACATCGCCACCACTCACTAGGTTGTGCTCTCCGATTTCCAACCCCATATTTAATAATTACTCACGTGAAATATATCTTATTCAACATTTTAAGCGCAACTCGTGGTATTCATTCGTTCTTCGCCTCCATTACCCCTGCCAGCTTCCGGCTCAACGGAGTGAAAGATCAAGAAAAAGCAGATGTTATAAAGATATACCATATTGCCTAATTTTATCATGATTCTGTTGGAATGTATTTGTCTTAAGTATCGGCGTTGTTGTTAGATCTTTTGTAACATTTATTCTACAATAAATACTTCTGGCGTAGTGGACGTATGAAGCATGGGAGGTAACTCTTTATGTATTCCATACGGAATAATAACTTCACTGCTTTGAACCGGAAGCTGGCAGGGGTAATGGAGGCGAAGAACGGTCTGATGCACCACGAGTGGCGCTTAAAATGTTGACTAAAACATATTTCACGTGAGTAATTGTTAAATATGGCGTTGGGAATCTGAGATCACAACCTAGTCTGGAATTTGGAGTGTACCTTTGATGGTGGCGATATTTTATTTTGACTCGTAAAATACTTTTTGTTCCGAAGCGAGGGAAGTGTGTTGCCAACCTTTGCTCGCTTCGCTCGCATTATGAAGACTGGTCATATTCTCTACGCTACGCAACCGCACTTGCGCTACAGTTTGCCTGTGTTCAGCTTGACCTGAGCTACTCTACATATGCAAGACCCCGGTGGTCAAATGGTTCAAACTTCATTAAATACGGGAGCTCTGTGCCTAAAAGCCCAACTAGGAAACTACCATCTGTAGTTTCTTGTTTAAAGAAAGTTAGGACACTGCTGACTATTTCTTGACACTGAGATGTCAAACGCTGACCGTGTCTCGGCTGTTCGGACATGTTGACATCAGTTAAGGCGCAACCCTTCACAATATTAAAACCAAGTAGTTGTGACACTTTCAAAGCACAAGTATTCTGTTGATCAGGTCAAGCTAAACAACTTGCACGTATCGTTTCGGGATATACGACAATGTAAAACTTTGCATCGATTCACTGTATCGGCGGCCCATTGGTTGATGCGTATCGATGAATCGTCACACCACCATAAAAAGCCGAATGGACAAAAGTTATTGTTGTCAAATCCTGTACTAGGGCATCCTATGTGCCTGTACATCATCCTGGAGTATAATGTTAGACGCTAATGTCTTATTGGACTGAAACTTTAGACTGCTTGTGAAATACTATACTGGACAACATTAGTTAAGGACATTTGTAAATTTTGAAATTATGAATAATGATGTATTTATTGACATACTGGGAAAGTATCAGTCATACAAATACCAATATCCCTAACTTATTTTGTCCAGTATACGTACGTGTACATCATACTGTCAATACAATGTTAGACGCTAATGTTTTAAAGGGTATCTGGAGGTGTTGCAATATGTCTTGACATTAAGTGAAGGTTCATCGTACTTTGATGAATTTGCAATTCATCACTCAAAAAGAGGTGTCCTATGTTTCAATATGTTTGGATTTTGCCACGCCTGGTTGAAATTCCAACTCATATTTACAAAGAAACAGATGCCCAAGGATGTGGGCACAGTCAGTGCCCCTGGAAGTGCCTAGCTCTTGGCTGAACGCATGCGCATGAGCCGAGAATATAGAAATATTCTGTTTCCACTTGTATGTATGTTACTTCACAACAAACGTCCCCAAATCGTTCACCGTTCTTTCATGAGCGTATGTATTGTTTGAGAACTTTCTTTGGTACTCCCCTATCTAATGAGTGAGTCAGTGGGTGAGTTTGGTTTTACCCCGCACCCAGCAATATTCCACCTATATGGCGGTGGTCTGTAAATAATCGAGTCTGGACCACACTATCCAGTAATCAACAACAGGAGCATCGATCTGCGCAATTGGGAACCGATGACATGTGTCAACCAAGTCAGCGAGCCTGACCACCCGATCCCGTTAGTCGCCTCTTACGACAAGCACAGTCATCTTTCATGGCAAGCATGGGTTGCTGAAGGCCTATTCTACCCTGGGACCTTCACGGGAAACACTCCCCTATCAAGAGACAAGCAATGTGGACTCACATTTGCCCTCAGCAAATGGACGGATGTAGTTCACCCAATCTCCTTTGTAAGGCATTCTCGTTGACTTGTTAAAATTATAATACGAAACTGCGGCATCTTTCGGGCTCCTCAGTATATAGACGATCTTGACCTTTTTGTTGAAGAGACCAGGCGAGAGACCAACGTGAGTGTTCAGGGTCGAGGAGATGGAAGGTTAATGTACCACGATTCCGGCGACCTCTCGAACATTGTGAGCATCTTGCCTCGGTCCTGAACATTCAATCTACCGGCCAATACAAGTCGAGTAACTTCCCACATCCCGTGGGTACCTAAAGGGACAGTGACAAACATGCAAGGGAAGATAACTCCATGATCAGAATACGTCTCCTAACAAACGTGTTTTACCAGAAACGCTACAGTCCTATCTGGTCTGAGGCTTCTCTCTACAAAGGTTCTACGTCATATGTTGAGGGATTAAATCATTCAACGTTTCTGGTGTTAATTTGAAAGGGTAATTTGAGTACATTTGGTTTGTCTTGCTCAAAGGTTGTACTGACTAAGTCCATATAATGTAATGCTATCCTTATGACAATCAAGTCTGCAAAACCGGATGATCTCTTGAGGGCGGTCTGTAAATAATCGTGTCTGGACCAGACAATCCAGTGATGTGGCTGTAGTACAGCTGAGTGTACATGCTACGTGAAATGGCTGTGATACAGATGTCTGACTACACATGCTACAGGCCAGGGTGATATGGTTGTGATACAAATGTCTGACTACACATACTGCAGGCCAGGGTGATACGGTTGTGATACAAATGTCTGACTACTCGTTATATACCAGGGTGATATGGTTGTGATACAGATGTTTGACTACACATTCTACAGACCAGGGTGATATGGTTGTCATACAGATGCCTGACTACACGTGTTATAGACCAGGCTGATACGGTTGCGGTACAGATGTCTGACTACAGATGTTACAGACCAGAGTGGTATGGCTGTGATACGCAGTTGGGATACGATGACATATGTCAACCAAATCGGCGAGTCTGACCATCTGATCCCGTTAGTCGCCTCTATCGACAAACATTGGTGGCTGAAGTCCAACTCTAACCTCAGAGGAAACAAGCATGGTTTGCTGAAGATTCAAGAGCCAACAACAGCATCAACCCCGCAACACCCAACAAGAGCAGGACCCCAAGTCTAGTTCTCTTCAACGACCGACTGTGTCACACCCCAACAAGACCAGGCAAGAGACAACTCAAGATCAATGTGCTAGAACTATTTTCCTGTGAACTATTCAGATATTCTGTTCCACATCCCTTGGGGTAAGCATTTTTGTCACTGCTTACTTTATCAGTGTTACATATGTTATATAAGACCAGTCTATTTGTTAAAATGTCATTGTTATATATTCAACGTTTCGTGCACGAGGGAATCCTACTTACACCTCAGTCAAATACATGTTAACTGCCCGAAACCCACCACCATCAGATTATCTTTAGAAACAACTACAAACCTACCACATTCTTCTATACTGCCGACAAATTAAGACCAGGTTGACAACAGTGGCATGTAGTTAGAAAGAGGGGTGATTTAGGAGTTAACAGAAAGAAACGGCCTGATAATAATAATTCCAGAGTGACTTTGAAAATCTGAGATTGATTTGCTGTTAAGCTTGCCAATTTATACATGGATTTCGAAGCCTGATTCTACGACGTTTACAAAGATTTTGCGAATTCATTATTATTCTGAAAATGCATCGCAAGATAGGTATCAGTCATTGCAGTTGAAAGTAATATTTGTAGTTTTTTATGCATTACTGCCAAATTATCGCTTAGTCCTACCAGTACTTAGGACAAGTATCCATCTGGTGCAATATAACAAAGTACTTCAGACATATTTTTAATATAAAATCCTGTTTTGGAAAGCAATAGAAGAACTAACCGCAGCCACTTTAGGATTGATTTACTCCAAATCTCAGTAATATCTGCTATCCATACTGTAATGAAATGCACGTAATCATGTTATCATACCTGCCACACAGTCGATAAATTATCCGCTCTGTTATGTCAAGTCTTTGCCCAAACGACGATACGGTCAGTCGTAACCACCAGTGCCCCATCAAATATCGACCCCCACTCATAAACCTCGTGAACCTGTCCTGTCGTCATCACACCATGGTTTAGACACGTCACCATGCACGGGTGTTTCCAAACGAATAATTGTAAGGGTTGTAGGTATTTTCCCTCCTTCACCAACATCCTTGTCATTACTGTTGCTCACAAATGAGTTCTCTTTATCGTCTTTAATTCACGGGTACCCTCCCTATTCCCGGTTGTTTGGCAAGGAACCCCCAATTAATGGTCAAGCCGTCACTGTCACTCAGGTTAGTATGGAGAGGCTAAATGATAATAAATGACTAAGAAAACAAACGGAAGCCCCCCACCATGTGAGTGACTAACGCCCAAATGTACGTAATGAAACACACTGCTGTATATATATTGGATATCAAGTATTATGTGCCATATACATATTGAGTGGTTAGTCATGGGACAGACTTTTGTTCATATGTTTGTTACATACCCAAATGCGTACTACACATTTCACCGTGCTATAGCTGTCATTCTATATCATTTCAGTAATGTTACTCAGTGTAATTATGCATGCATTCTATCTTCATATCTAAAGTGTCAAAAAGAAATCCACAGGACACAAGTTAAAAAATAATCCCATAAAGGTGAGTGAGTGAGTGAGTGAGTTTAGTTTTACGCCACACCTAGCAATATTCCAGCCATATGGCGGCGGTCTGTAAATAATCGAGTCTGGACCACACAATCCAGTGATCAACAACATGAGCATCGATCTGCGCAGTTGGGAACCGATGACATGTGTCAACCACGTCAGCGAGCCTGACCACCCGATCCCGTTAGTCGCCTCTTGCGACAAGCATAGTCACCGTTTATTGCAAGCATGGGCTGCTGAAGGCCTATTCTTCTATTCTAAGAGACAATCCCTATCCCAATCCGTTTTGAACAGAGTCATGAGTAAACCGACAGTGGCCAATACGACTTCGTCATAAAATGACCTCATTAAAGTCTTAACTTGAAGTCAACCCAAGGAGGTATAACCACTGTATACTTCAGTTCATAAAGATTATTTCCTCCTACCTGGCTATCGCACCTTATTTATTTATTTATTTATGTTTTTCATTGATGATGGATTTGGAATCAGTGTTTGGGATCAGAGGTGAAGACATGGACTTGTCAAGAGCTGCATTTTTTTTTGCTGTACCATCGGCCTTTGTGTTATCTCCTATGCCAACGTAGCCTGGCAACCAGCAGAGAGCGATGTCACACTGACCAATAGAAAGATAGTTGCATAGTTCTAAAATGTCCAGGATGACAGGGTGATTAGAAGGCACATTTTGAAGTGCCTCAATCTGACAGTGAATCTGGAAAATCGATGAAGTTTTTGGAATGCTTCTGTTGTTTGAAAGCCGCAAATACAGCTGTATTTGTTTAAACTGAATCATTGTCGGCAATTCTAGATGACGTCTTGGACCAAATGGTCGTGGCACTGGCAACTCTGTCATCATCCTTGGATCGGTCTGTGAATGGATCATTGGGTGTCGGGCTAGAGAAACAAACGATGAAGGTGGTGGCTTTATCGGACAAAATGTCTTGTTACAATATGAATGATCGCACAGAACATATACACTTGCCACTAAAATCTCGGACGATTAGGGTGTGACAGTCTAAGTTCTCTCGACCAGATTCAGGGCTAAACTGACTTCCTACTTTACGCACATTTCCTCTTCGCGTGCTGTTATCTTTTACCTATCCAAAATCTGACACCTGGTTTGTTTATGCGGTGTATGAATCACGGAACTTCATTTCATTTCACTCCGTCTCAACCGCTTCCGTGCAACATCTCCAGGCCATTTCGCGACTTAATCCACGACAAAGCCCCTTTCTTGGATTTAGGTGTAATTTTAATGTGTCGGTTTGTCTCTAAATTTTCTCGCCGACTTATCCAGTCAGTGCCGAGATTATGCTGAGCAGTGATTGCTGCCAGGGGTGGCCATACAAAGTATTGACTCTGACGCCACCTTGTGGACAAGTAACGGAAACACAAGAAAAAAGGTTGTTGTGTTTCCTAACTTCTTTGTCTACAGACGTGTAAATTCACACTTTTTACCATGAAATTACATGAAATAAATTCACTTAAAGTAATGAAATACATTATTGAAAAAAATAACATATGCGTTTCTTTTTATGAAGAGTGTATATTGTTTTCTCCCATTCTGATACTAAAGAGTGCATAACTCCATACCTTAACTACATGTGAAACCAACCAACAACCAAGAATGTGTTTTTATAACTTTTTTTTCTCTAAGAATGTCTAAGTTCCAAAATACTATGGCAGTACGAAATCACGTGCACAAATGCAAAGGTAATATAAAACAACAGCAGTGGCTATAGCCATAAAGACGTGTTATTGTTCATGGCAATCATGGGAAACCCACTTGCAGACAGGACTAGGCAAGGTATGACCACGTGAGCTGTAATTTGAGAGGCAACATCCACCTCCCTATATACATGTATACACAAGAATAACATACCAGAAAACGCTCAAGCATTCTTTCTAAAAGGTCAGAACACAGTGGAAGCCTCTAGAACTATATGTCCTATTCGGACATTTACAGGCTTGAATAGGCTGAATACAGCTTTAAATACCATTCACCCACTCATTCTGAGAGTAGACAGATTTATCTCGTAGAGTGACCATGAGGTCAAAAGTACAGTGACATTTTTACATAATTTTCTTTACAGCGCTGGCATGAAAACACATTGGTTTGTCTCAACTTCATAAAATGTTGTGGATTTTGTTCACAAACATGGCTAGGCATAAAACGACATTTATAACATCATAAAATGTTATATATCTCCTAAGTAAATCAGAGTAAACAGAACACAACTGGCAAAACTGACATCATCTTTGGATCCTCTGTAGGTTTGAACATTCAAACAAAGAATATGCATACAAATACTTGGAGCTTGCAGAATCGAGTGATCATTCTTGGAAATATACAGTGGAGGCTGTCAAAACCGGCATCTGTCCATTCCGATAAGCTGTCAACACCGGCATAAAATCTCAGTCCCATTTCTGGCTTTTACATTTATTTACAGCGTAGTTGGAATAGCTCTAAGAACATTAGAATCTTCAAGTGTTTGGTGGATCCATACATATGCAAAACCGTATTGAAATAACAATGTTCTAACTGAAGAGATCCAATTTGTATTTCCATTGTCATCACGACTTTTCATCATATTGCAGCAACGTTTAGAATGTCTCGCGAGTGGCTCATTGAATAGTCGTAATCAGTATGAAATAACTGTAATAATATACTTGATACGAAGTGAACGTCGTTCCACAATGCCAGTTGACTTTCAATGTTATGACGATACATCGCTCTCCAAATTTCTGAGCCACAGAGCAGGATTGGCTGAATGTTGCCATAAAAAATCTTAAGGAATGCATCTGGGGAAAGATATTTAGATCGGCATATAATTTTTGATAGGACATGACGCTTTCTTGGCTTGTGTACATAGAACCTCACAAACTCTTGGGTCCGGCATGAAAACATTATTCCGAGATATTCGGAATTGGAATCACATTCCAGTCTTTGAGCGCTAACATACAATTTTTCATCTTTTTTTTCAAGACAACAACCGTTTTAAACACAACAATCTTACTCTTCTTGGTATTAATCGACAATCCCAACATTTGGAAATGTATCAAGAACATCTACATTCTTCTGCAAGTTTATGACACTGTCTCCCAAAATGACGACGTCGTCGGCAGATAATAAGACAGATAATGCATATACTGATTTATCAATGAACGCACATCTATATTCGCTATTCGTAATAACGTTCCTCCATATGTAAAATAAATATAACGGGAGACATTATATATCCATGGTGATTTAGATACAGCGGAAGCTGTCAACACCGGCATCTGTCCAATCCAGCAAGTTGTCAACACCGCCGTAAAATCTCAGTCCCGTCCGTGGCTTGTACATTTATCTTCAGCTCTACAATCCGGCATGTTGTCTAAAGTGGATTATTTCTACAATCCTGATGAGTGCCGGTTAAGACTGCTTCCACTGTAAATCAGTCATAGTCCACTTACTGGTTCTCACAGCTGCTCTTACAAGTTCTGCTTTACACGTAGATGAGTCACGACCTGACAAATGACCTCAATTTGCATATATGGGAACGCCCTCCAGAACATTCCATTTGAAACAAGAGGGAAACATGTTGTCGTCTAAATATTGAAAAGTTCCATTTCCTCGTGCAAATCGTGATTTGATTGTGATATCATACCAATGGACACGTGTTAAACACAAGCGGCTTTGAGTTCACGCCACGGTCAGCGTGTATTGCACGTGTTTAATTCCCGATCTACCTTATGTACCTGTAGATACCAAGTGTATTCGTCTACATTCCCTGCCCAGCCTTCTTGTCACAAACGTGTTTACTGCACAGGCTCATCTAGTACGCGTCAAGCAGTAACACATGTTGCGAAGCGTAGAGGTTATTTAGTGAGACTTGTATTAGTCTTTTAGTATATATTCAAATGATGAATATTATTTGGGATTGGGGAACGCGAGGAACTCTTACCATCAGGGGGTATATTACAACTACGTTTCGATTCGCCGTGTTTCTTAGTGGATCTCCTTAAGTCTTTACTACTGCTCTTTGCTGCATCTAAAGTTTCATTTTCAATATCTTTATCAAACAGCGCTTTTTGTGGTCGCATAGTTTCTTAAAATTTCTTTTTCCATCGATATACTCGGTACAAAGCATCGGATTGTTTGTCACTCTGAATCTATCGTGGAGTGAGTTTTGAAATTTCGCATTCTTTGTCAAACCAGTTGGGTTGTGTTTGTTCATGCTTTGGTCTGTGTGCGTCACGTGTATGGGAGTGCCGAGTATCAGTCAGAGAAAACAGAGTCCGAACAGGTCAGGCAACAGGTTATGGTTTTATTAATGCCATTATGAATATTGTCATCCAAATTTTGTGTGAAAGTGTCAACAGAACTGGATATAATATCAACAAACTCATCGCGCTGCTCCGGTCTGCACGCGTACCTATCGAACGCATGTGACTCTGTCTGCACGTGCGGGGTCTGCAGGAGGGTCACGTGACAACAGCAAACGTACTGTAATCGGTAGGTGGACAAACTCTGTTCTCTTGATTATTTCAAAATCTTTGTAATAGTCATATAAATCCGTTGACACAATACAATACGTTGTTGAAGAGGGGGTTGCTTGGGATGAAGGCGGAAGTGCTTGAAACTGCATGTGTTTTATCTGAATGGGATGAACTTTTGTTTACGAGGTGGAAATGGAGATCGTATAGTTAAGGCAGGTGCTTCTTCAAACTTCTTGGTTCACAAAAGAAACAACTCATAACAGTTAGTATACTCGGGAGAGTTTCCATAACAATATTCGGTTTGCTGAAACAACATTCTGTTCAGGTCGTTTCAGTGGATGACAATGATGAGAACTCTCCCCGTTGCCCAGTGAGACTGCCAAACGTGACTGAGTGAGAATGATTTTACACCGCTTCTTTATGGCATTATATAATGCAGGATTACCAGAAATGGACATGATACATTGTGCCACCGTGTGTTTTAGGCCTACGCGTAACGAGCACACGCTTTAACCATTAGACAACCCCCTTTACCAAAAGTGCATTGAAGTGTAATTGTGTAAGTACTCTCACTGTAATTGCTTAAAATCATGACGACTGAATTTGAAATTGATAACTTCAGCAACTGCTACATCACCCCAACTTCACGTCTCCCACACAGCTGACCTTTAGACAGCCAGTGTTCAGATGCTGCATCTGTGCACATCACTGTCGACAGCGACGGTGTGAGAGTGATACTTCACATGCAATAATTGGATAAAAACTTTGTGGTTTTTTTCACTGTATTTCTGAGTGAGTGAGTAAGTGAGTTTAGGTTTACTCCGCACTCAGCAATATTCCACCTATATGGCAGTGGTCTGTAAATAATCGCGTCTGGACCAGACAATCCAGTGGTCAACAACATGAGCATCAATCTGCGCAATTGGGAACTGATGACATGTGTCAACCAAGTCAGCGAGCCTGACCACCCGATCCCGTTAGTCACCTCTTACGACAAGCACAGTCGCCTGTCAAGGCAAGCATGGGTTGCTGAAGGCCTATTCTACCCCGGGATCTCCACGGGTCTCACTGTATTTCAGTGATAGGGGTATTACTGTTTGGATTCAGAGTTAGGACCTGGCTGGCTGTTCTCGAAGACATCGTAGCCATGCGAAATTCATTAGCCCATATTGGCTTCGATCAAAGTTAAGAATTGTTATGGTTAAGAACGTTTGAAAAACAGGCCCAGTGGTCTCTTTCAGAGCGCCATATTCGCCAAGTAGTAGTACACGATACGAGCCTGCCAGCAGTGGAAAGTAGGTCTCCAATAAACTGAAAAAACGTGTTGTCTGTTCAAACGGATTGGAAGGGTATGCTCAGCCTGGTTCCCTGGGTCTGTTGAGCGTTTCTACAAAAAAAAAAAAAAGCTTCTCATCACACATTGGTTTCCAATATCGATAATTAGTTTGTTTGTTCAGTTTCCAGTGGACCCCGGAAATTATTTATGTTCTAAATGGGGGGCCATTTTAGGACTAAGGGTGAAATTATTATTCTGCCGATGAGTTATTGGATAATTTCAACTGAACCGCTTGGAATCAGCCAGTTTCGAAAAAGCAAGTTTGTGGAAAGTAGTTTATTGTAAGACCAGCTGTTGTTATTTACCAACGTAACATCTCATTAGTCTGTTTTAAAAGGTAATAGACAAACCTTTACGGCAGCTCATTATATCAAAGTCATAACCAATGACCGACATTTATGCAGGCAAACGTACAACTCATTTACATAGGTATTTTTGTAACTCATCCTGCATGTCTCTGCATTTCCTTAAATCGGCTTACACAAAAGCGGTAGGTTAGTGCTATCCTTAACTTTTCGTTTTTCGAATAGTAAGAATAAAAAGAAACTTATTTGCTGTAACGTTTAACCTAAAGTACAGGTAATTCGGTTTTCCCACATGGTTCAGATTTGTGATTTAACAACATTGTGCTGAGTGGCTTTCTTGGCCCGGTTCATTGGTGCTATAGAAAGTATATACTTTGATATTGTTTCATAATATGCATTCCTTTAATATGGGATCATTTATCAATTTTACGAATATCTATACATCCATGTAAATTAAAACATTCAGAAAATAAACTTTAAAACTCAACTTGAAAAATAATGATGCGATTGTAATACAGTTACGAGGTAACGATATATACAGTGAAAGCTCGTTAAACCGGATGGTCGTGTTTTTCAGCAAATTCGTCCGGATTGAGCACACAGTTAGAAAACACTTCCGTGTTCCCAATGACTATGACGCTGTTACGGTTTGTGAACATGATTTACAGTGTCTGGACTGTTAAGCAATTTACTGTTTGTTTTACTGATTGGTTACAGCTGTTTAGCGTCCGGTTCCGGAAACCGAATTTCCGGATTATCGAGATAAATTAGGCATTGATTGGTAGCAAGCTGTAATCGTCCGGGAGCCGAGACATCCGGATTATCGGCGTCCAGACTAACGAGGTTTCTATGTACTGAGCAAAAATGAAAAGTTGACACTGGTAAATTTATGAAGTTTTATGTTTCTGTTCATTGGAATATTTCAAACTGTATCACTAGTAAAAGTAAACATTGTGAATCCTTTAATCTCATGAAATTGTCTCGTGCATTCCTTGACTTTGTAGCCTAGGAGAATGAAAAAAACCTGGGAATGCACGTGCAAACACAAAATCATTACGTCAAGTGGTGCATGTCTGCCTAAACTACATAAGCACAGTGAAGTTGAAGTAGAAAAACAAACTGAATTTTTCATCTTGATGCCTTTTTGGAAATGCCGCGTCTTACAAATGAAGAACGCCAAGGTGCTATTGGGAGGCTCAATGCTGGTGAGTCTGTGGTCGCTGTTGAAAGAGCGCGCATTTTCGTAGGTATAGAGTTCTTGTTCTATTTCACAAAAAATCCAGTTGAAACAAATGTCAATTCCTCTAATTTATTCTTCATAAATTCTGAAGTCTGAAGATTGACATTTTGTTTGACCTCCACATCCATCCAATCTAGTGTGAGACACTCTCACAGCCCAACTCTCTCAACCATGTGCCTCCAAGTCACCCATGTGCTTCCCAGACCTCATCAAGAGTTACCCGACTTATCTTAGCCAAGGTAACTGAATCACCTCATAAATCCCTCTCTCTATCACCTCATAAATCAATCAATTAATCAATCTCTCTGTGATATTGTCACATGGCTATAACCAAACATTCTCATTCTTACTTTATAACTCCTATGCACATTTTTGTACATACATTAACTCACACTTTAATAATTTGATACTAACACTCAAAAACCTACACACTTCGCATACAAACTTAGTACACATATCATTTGCACTCAATACACTCCCTCATGCTACCTAAATGCAACCACTCTAGACATTCATACCAACTTAAATACAAACAAAATTAACCTGTTACCTGCACACTACAGTAGGTCTGAAAAGTGAACGTGAACGTTGTGAGGGAATTGCGCTCGCATGGTTCTGGACCTGTGTAGTGCTATAAAATTACACAGAAATGTAGAATATTAAATTTCCTATCTGTTGGTATAAATATAACTGCAGCTACCTCGGGCGGTTGAGAAATAGACACTGCTAAATGTTGTCCAAAACTTTCGTGTGCGTTAAAAAACAGAAAATTCGTTACACTCCACAAATGAGTCTAACAAACCCCAGTCGAAGGTCGCGTCACTTAGCGTTAAAGCGACCTGTGACCGTCCAATCAAACGCGAGACGGTTAAATAGATTTAACCAATCAGACAACGGCTACTACTTAGGGATCGGAGGGACTTACAAAATATTCAGGTCACTCACACAGATCTCTCCACAAACAAAATGCGCATATAACACAGTTAATTGACCTGCAGTATATACGCTTTGGGGTGTCTGTTCACATGGTTACCATTAGCTAATATGTCCGCAAGATGACATTCTTGAATATTGCCCAATACACTATTTTCAGCGACTGTTTACTCACCGTTGTCATGGTTGTAACGTGTGCCGCGTGCATCACCCGGGAGCGAGCGTATGCTGAACAGCATTCGGAATCGTTCGGGTTCGAACCTTTTCGAGATAAAAAGTTCAAAGGGTTATGTGAGAATGTACCCTTTCGCGATTTGGTAAGCTGTGTTCTGATTGATCAATCTCAAAGGTTACCTGACGCGACCTCCCATAAGGTTTTGTGAGACTCAGTAGTGGAGTGTAACGAAAAGAACTGAGGATAAGTTTACTTAGACTGGGGCCACAAGACACATAAGTTTTACTCAAAGACAGTGGAATTCGATTGTCTTCAGAGACGAATCTCGATTCAACTTGAGATTTGCCAACGGCAGGGCCCGTGTGTACCGCAGACGAGGTGAACGTCACACTCAAGTCTGCGTCCGTGAAGCTGATCGATTTGGTGGCGAAAGCGTCATGGTTTGGGAATTGTTTTGCGCAAACGAACGTTCTTGTTGTTCAATTCAAGGGACTTAACTGCTGTCCAGTACAGGGATCAGATTTTGCATCCTTTTATGCAGAGATACGCCCCTGGACTAACGTTCCAGCAAGACAACGCTAGGCCTCACACAGCAGTTCTAACGCAGAAATGCTGGTGTTCAAGTCCTGGATTGGCCATCGCGTAGCCCCGACCTCGATCCGATAGGACACATATGGGACGAACTGGGTCGACGTGTTCGTCAGCTACTCAATCCACCACAGACGTTGTAAAATCTTCAACGTGTCCTTGTTGAGCAATGGCGACGTCTTCCTCGGGTTGTGTTCACTAACGTTCCGTGACCACGAGGAGACGTTGTGTGGCTGTGCGAGACACTAGATTTGGAAACAATCGTTACTGAACACCTCAGTTCCATTGTTCTCCATTCTGTGAACTTCATTTTGGAGGGTAGTCAGACATCATAAATGTTATCAACGTTAAGGACAAACGGGGAGACTTGTTTCTGTTTTCTGTTGAGGTCCAGGTGTTTTGTGCACAGCACACACCGAAAATAATTGCCTTAAAATAAACATTAAAATTATGGTCCCCAATGTACTGAGTGTCAAGTTTTCTGTTTTGTACATTCATAACCCGCGAAATTTCGTTTGTAAGGTTACAGTTTGTTAAGTTTTTATCTTTAGCAAGTTAGGTAATTCAAACGCTTGGCAAAATCCACAGTAACCTTTTATCGCTATGTGTGTTAAACATAGACCATAGATCTACAAACACGTCATATATATAAACAGAGTATTTATATACATGACGTGTGTGTAGATCTACGGCTGCTATGTTTAACCTACATAGCGATAATTGGTGTCTGTGTCGAAATCTACAATGCCGCTTTTAGCAATATCCTAGCCACATCACATTGGGGGGCCACCAGAAATGGCCTTCGCACATTGTTCCCATATGGGGGATAGAACACTGGCCTTGGGCGTAACGAGCGAACGCTTTAATCACTAGCCTACCCTACCGCCCATCAATTGGTCAAGCTGGGTACCGACTTTACATAAAAACCAACGCAATATAGCGGTGTTAAACAACAAACAAGCAAAACATCTACTGCAGGCCTGTCAGGTGTGGGATGATGGTAGGTTCGTGGTTAAAGCGTTTATTCACCACTCCTAAATCCCGGGTTCGCGTCCCCAAATGGGTACAATGTGTGAAACCCATTTCTGACGAGGTCCGCCATGGTATTGCGGGAATTCTGCCAAAAAACATTAACACTAAACTCACTCCCTCACACTTCTCTCTCGTGGCGGCTTTTCTGTGCTTTCTGATGAATATCGTTTGATGGAACCATAAAATCAATATGTTGATTGCATTGAAATGACACATTATAAAATAACCGGGGAAAGTACGAAGGTAAGACACGGCCCCATTGTCTTTTCTATATATTTAATTGTTTATTCTGTTTATGTTAGCGAAAGTATCACGTGATGGTCATGTGACGTTTTGACAGCCGGTATCAACACCAAGCAGACGACCTGTCGACACAGGTTGTTTACACCACTAAAGGTTGCCAATATCAACTTTTTATTGAGGTGAGTTATATCTTTGTTATCTCTGTTTAAAATGAATATATTTGTCCATTTTCATAAAAATGTAAGGTTCCACGCTTAATTCTGAGTAGCATCACTGAAACAGCATCGAACTCGTTGAAAAACGAACTGTCGGTAACATATCATCTTGTAAAATGTCAGGAAAACACGGCCGCTTCAAAATGGCCGAGCGGATACATCTGTCGAGAGAAAAAATGTAACAGGACGATGCAAATTTAAATCCATATCTGCATTTTAAGCATTTTTTCATTTTCTTTACTGTTTGCACCATATAGAAAGTGATCAACCGATTTGTATTTCAAGATAAATCTTCACGTAAACGAGTCTGTGAATTAACTGTGCACTCCCCACACTACACTTTTCAATATCTCACTGCTGTCTCATCTCCAGAAAATGAACGTAGTCCGGATCGTTGACGATGGTGGAGACGGGGCGTCGTTCCTGGAGGCAGATGGAGAGGTGCTGCCCAATGGCGACATCAACGCCTTCCGCCACCTCACTGGTGTCAATGTCCGCAGCGACGACATCTTGGTATCAGCGTACCCAAAGTCAGGTGAGCAACGCAATGGGGCTTATCCATGGATGAGTGAGTGAGTTAAAATTTAAAGTCACCTTGGCAATATATCAGCCACATCGTGACTGAAAGAGTAAATACTTATGATATTATATAAAATTCAGTCAGACGTTAAAACGGACATTTACGTATACTTACAATTATGTACTATCTAGGACATTACAACAATGGGTTATAAATCGCCTCTAAATGAAGGTGGATCACCATACTATGGACTCAGCGATCAAAACATACGTCGAAATAGACCCGAAACTGACTGAAAACCGCTCGTAGTACACCAGAAGTAGGTTGTACCCCTGTGGGGAATGGAACCCAGGTCGAGCGTACGTTTGAACCACTGAGCTACCCTTCCAAGGAGGCAATCTGTAGCCCACATGTTGAAAAACTGAGCTACCAAAGGCTAAAGAAAGGTGTAATCACACTATGTCGCACTCTCACTGCCCAGGAAGCCATTGGCTGATGGAGATAATCCACTTCCTGTTGGCCGGAAGTCTAGAAGTCAATGACCTCCAAAAGATGGCCACCATGATAGACAGTTCGCCCGAGACATCATACAGAGACCTTCCTTCGCCCAGACTCCTAAACACGCACTTGCGCCTTGAACAACTTCCGGCGGATGTGTTAAAGAAAAAGGTGAAGCTGATCTGTGTGCTCCGGAATCCCATGGACGTCGCAGTGTCTTACTACAACTTCTTGCGCGTCCTCGCCTTCACCGACTACAACGGCAAATGGGGCAACTTCTTTAGACCATATTTCAACGGGAAATGTATGTATAGTCGTAATATAGTATACGGGCCGCATAGTTCACTGAGCAAAGTTGCGTCCCTTGGAAATACAAGGAGCTTGTGATTCTCGGTAGCAGTTTTGATTTCCCGATTATGTTTGTTAGGACTATTCCATCCCTATCCATGGTAAACGTCTGAGACACACATCAACCAGAACTTTGTAGTAAGGCAGATGGCATGTTCACGGAAAACACAATGTATGTATTTTCTAAACAATTCATTTATTTCATTATAGAGATCAGTCTCAGATTTGTCCCAATTTCGAATATTCGGCAGCTTCTCACAGGAATCGGAGTTGTGGTAGTGCAGTTGTATGGAAAAACGTATGGTCTTCAGGTACAGTGACTTGGTTGATTGTCAGCAGTTAACTGTGTCGTTGGGCGTTCATCATAAGATAAATCACTGGAATTAGTGGTCCCATTTATAATACGTTGTTCTCTGGGTGAGGTGAACATGGGTTGATGTACCTTCGATGATTGCTTATGTTCCCCGTTCCCGAAGGGCGAGTGTAACATAAAAAAACATCGCGGGTACACCAACCCATGTTTCCTGAGGAACCAGTGAACAACGTATTTATCTTACCGAAAATCTCAATGGTAATTGTGAATTGTATGATGCACGTGTACATAGTCTTTGTAGCCATCGCTAGATTTTGCAGACAAAAAAAAAGAACTGATTTAGAGTTATCCGCCTTCCATCGATTTGCATTCGCAAAACATCGTTAAATTCCGTACATCACACTTGATACAATGTTATTCGAGATGAAGAATTACTGCCACGAAGTACCAAATGAGTTTGGCATTCCCAGCGTTGTACAGTGAAATGTTACTCTCTTGTAAGCAGGGTACATTGAGAATAATAGAAGAGCGCTCAGCCAATCAGAAAGCGACAATTATGTGTGAGGTAAGATTAAAATTAATGGCTGCCTTCCTGAAGCTGGAATATAGTTCACTCTGGTGTATAAAAGGAAGGAAACATATGTTTATATTTTTGTTACAGTTTGACCCGAATGCATGCGCGAAATGTTCAGATAAAGATCAACAGCTTTTGGTAATCATTGCAAGTGTGTATTATTCCAGTTTGTTATGGGTCGTGGTTCGACCACACCCGGCACTGGGAAGAAGTCAAGAGGGACAACCCTGACCACCCAATTCTTACCCTATTCTACGAGGACTTTAAAGAGGTACCGTTGACAAATAATTTTCTCTTGTGATGGGAAGGGATGTAAACTAGAACATTTCACTTCACTAACTTTGTGTGAGGCTACATACCATATGTATTCTGCTAATTCGTCTCACACCTCCACCCCCTCAAAATCCAACCCTACTCCTACCACCCTTACAGTCCAATCTTACACCACCCCTTCACAGTACAACCCTTCCCTACAGCCTCACGGTCCAATCCTACCCCACCCATTCACAGTTTAACCCTACCCTACCCCACCCCCTTAGAGTCCAACCCTACCCCACCCATTCACAGTCCAACCCTACCCCATCCACTTCACAGTCCAACCCTGCCCCACCACCTCAAAGGCTAACCCTAGCCCACCCCATCACAGTCCAACCCTTCCCCATCCCTTCACAGTTCAACACTACCTCCCCACCCACCAACCCCCACCCCTCATAGTCCAACCCTACCCATCCCACACCCATGACAGGTCAACGGTACCCTCCCACCCCCACCCCCGCACACACGTACCACAGTCTAAACATACCTCCATCCTACTCCCCCTAAAAGTCCAGCCTTATTCCAAACCCTATAGTCGAACTTCATCCCGCCCCACCCCATCCCCTCATCCTATCACAAATATTGACTGTACATCTGTACCTGTTTTAAGCGGGCCTCTAGTATTGAAACGTCTCTTCCGTAGAATCCCATGAGAGAGGCAATAAAACTGCGGCATTTCCTTGGTGTGGACAGATCTGATGACTTCGTGAAGCAGATCTGCGAGTATTGTGACTTCAAGTCAATGCGAAAACGAAAAGCAACAACGGAAATGGGGAAGTACTCCTTCCGGAAAGGTCAGTTACTGTTTCACTTACACGTTAACATTGAATCGTGACCGAACTTCGTGCAGGAGCCACCGACACACCATACAATTTCTGAGATTGATAATAATACATGGTTCACATGTTGGTCTGTTTGTTTGCTGTTTAACGCTGCACTCAGCAACGTTCCAGCTATATGGCGACGGTCTGTATTTAACTGGACCAGACAATCCAGGGATCAACACCGTGAGCATGGATCTACCCCACTGCAAGTTTGCTTGGCAGTGTTGTGGGGCAAGAGAGTTATCCCCCTTCCCTTGCTCTCGCGGGTTGTTGCGCGAATGAACGCGTGTTTTGTTGAGTACGAATAAAGCTGTAACGAAGAGTTCTGTCATCTCATGTCGAGTCTTCACCTAAACTGGCGCCAGGCATATGGGATGCGATGACAAGTCAGCGAGCCTGACCACCATATCCCCTTAGCCACCTCTTACGTCAAACATGGGTTACTGATGACCAATTCTATTCCGTATTTTCACGAGCTGGTCGAAGTGGGATGAATATTACACGAATGTGAACCAAACTGAATAACAATTTTACATTAAATGAAATCTGAAGAAGTTCTTCAGTTTGGCCTGTAACATACGATCCAGTATTTTCACAAAACATTTGACATTCGGTTGCACACATTGCTCAGAATATTCACCTGCCATGTGAGCGTCGTACCTTCAGGTGAGCTAATGTGACGTGGCACAATCTTGTCTGGGATAGAGAGCTGCCATATAGCTGGAATATTGCAGTGTGTAGCGTAAAACTAAACTCACTCACCTGTCTTGATATTTTCCAGGTGAAGTGGGCGACTGGAAGAACTGGTTCACTGTGGCACAGAAAGAATGGTTTGATCAGCTCTACCAGGAGAAGATGGCGGATCTCCCCATAAAATTCAGATACACCCTAAACGACTGAAGTACCAATCATCAGATTAATTTTAGTTTAGGCTCGATTCGGATTCGATAGGTGTTTCTTGGACTCATCTGTTTATGAATGGTCCTGAATTCAAATTAATGAGTAATTTGCATTAATTTGAATAATTACTGCATATTTTCATTTTCAATACGAGTCACCTAGCATAGACAGAAAGAGTGTCCACCATCATTTCACAAACCGAGGCAATTCTAGCTGGCACTAACCAACAACTGTTCAGACGCTTCAGTCTATTGTTGTTGCAGACTCTAAACAGATCTTGGTATATTTCTAGACCCCTGCCTGTCTGATAAATTTATTACTACCTCCCTTGCTGGCTTTTTATCCAGGTGTATGCGCTGGGAAGTTCCGTGAACCAATCACGACTCGCATTCGCTTTTTAAATTATCTAACCGATTAAACTTGACAACACAAACCATGTAAATGTTCACTGAAAGAGGTAGGAGTTCTTAAATATATTTGTTTTTTGTTTGTTTGTTTTTGTAATTTTTGGACCTATCAATGTGTCTGTAATGATTTCTGAGTTGCATTGCGAACAAACCTTCGCAGCTGCGACCGCTATCCTTGTTGACAAAAGGCAAGTTCAGTTGTAACGGTGGCTTAACTGATTGGCTACTGTGAGAAGGCTCAACCAGTAAAGGGAGGTAATATCCTTTTCGGGCCGAGCCGTAGATGCATCCAGACTAGATAAATAACTTTTGCAGGAAATGTTTTTTCTCCTAGGAGTGATCGGCGCTATCTGTCCTCTTTCCACCACATACCACACAACATCAGACTCTACTGACAGTACCACAATACAAGCTGAAGTCTTTTGGTAACAGACTATTTTCTCACATTTTCCGTACTGTGAAACTCTTTAACTCTTGAGCTAAATGTCTCAGAAAGTCTGGATAAGTAAAACTCCAAGCTCAAGACTCCCTTCTTTACTCCGCACCTCTTATAAATTTACCGCCATGAGGCTCCTCCATAACGTGGATTTGTGCACTTCGTGTACTTTTTAATCAACAATTGTTCCTTCTTTGCATGACTACAATTATCTATGAATATATTCATTTCTGTTGCTGACACATTAAAAGTGGCCTCCCGGCATCGCCGCTCAATTAGTTTTTGCATGTCGCCAACAGTGCATGAAATATGATATCATTTGCACACACTAAAAATATAGTTGCATAACGTATGGATGTGGGTGAATAGCGTTTTTGCAGCTTTTATTCAGTTAATTAATTTATTGAAATGAAAACTCAGTAGGACATCCTTGTCGCTCACATTCAATGTGCATTCAGTCATATCATGCATAACACACGTTTTACTATTAACACGTAACTAAGGTGATAACTCACGGTGTAATTTCAACATTTATGGACAATCTTCCACCTTTCTGGTTGATATAGCGCTGTATCAGAGATTGGTATAATGTTGAATATCTACCATGAATTGAATCATTTTTTAAACATAGATACATATGAGGCCTTTTAACCACCATATGTCTATATTCCCATACTTAAAGGCCACAGGCCAATAGGACATTCCAAAATCGAATCGTTAACACTTAGTAAATTTCAGTAAACTATACTAACAACAAACACCTGACCATAAACACAAACATTTTTTGGCTTAGAAGTTGGCTGAGGTGTAGGTAGGTATGTGACTTCTTTGGCATTTTAGAAGTTGGGTAGACGAAGACTTGTTTGACAATGACATTAGACTCTTTGTCGAAACGTCGCACATACAGAATAAAGAAGTTGCATAGGCGTAAAAATACTCTTCATACTTCGGGTAGGTAGGTTGGTGTGTAGGTAGGTAGGTAGGTAGGTAGGTAGGTGGGTGGGTAGGTAGGTAGGTTGGTAGGTAGGTAGGTAGGTAGGTAGATAAGTAGTTAGGTTGGTACTGTTTGGGGTGACTTTGGGCTTTGGAATGTGTATATGCGCGCAACCCTTAACAGAATGTTTATTTATGGTCAGTTAAATTATGTAATACTTCCCCGTTTTAACTAGGAAGTCTTACACAGTTCTTTATATGCAACCATACATTAAATTGTCGCCAAGTATAGTGTTCATTGTAAACCTGTTTTTGGTTTTTTAGGCACAGTTTCTTTAAGCGCCTGACGTTCCTTGCAGCGTTGCTAATGCCCTTGATTTTCTTCCCCTTGACTCGTTCTTCACGGTACTGGTTCAACGACACTAAATCAGAATCATATGCTCCCTGAGCGAGTATTGTTTGTAAACATCTGAAAACACGGAGACGTGACAGTTGGAATTAGATGAAATAGTGTAAGCTTTTTTTATTTTTTTTTAAAAGCACATCCATCCAGTAATTAAAACTGACCACAATTTTACGAATTTGCTGCCACCATTTTTATCATTATTATACTTATGCTTATTGTGTGGTCAGATATTTTCCAGTAGGTGACATTTGGTGCGGAACTGGTGTTGTTCAGCTTCCTGTGCGTGGAACATTGGCCGGATCATTTAGTTTTTATAATAAATTTATGTTTTTACTGCAGTTTACATGCCAGACTATACACATGTGTACACGGAATGAGTGTTGACAACTTGGGTGGCTTTTAAGAAAAGATAACTTTACTATATAAGTCTATGAGAGAACATTTGGTATTTTGTCACCAGTAATGTGCCACTGTTACAATGATAGAAGAGTTGCTTCCCTTAGATTACATTTATCATGCTTGCACCAACAAGGTTGTAACCAAGTAACATAGTCAATCAATGTGAATGTCGAAGATAGTGAGTGAGTGAGTGAGTCTGGTTTTACGTCGCTCTCAGCAATATTCCAGCTATACGGCGGCTATCTGTAAATAATCGAGTCTGGACCAAACAATCCAGTGATCAACAACATGAGCATCGATCTGCGCAATTTGGAACCGATGATATGTGTCAAACAAGTCAGCGAGCCTGACCACCCGATCCCGTTAGCCGCCTCTTACAAGCATAGTCGTCGAAGATATTGTTTCAAATAGCTGTAACAACCACAAATAACAATTGGAGTAAGAATTGCGTAAGTGGAAGCACTCTGGCCTGTTAAGTCATCCCACTTTAATTCGCTCAGTTAATGATGATACGAGTATTTCCATATAATACGACAGAACGTTGTTCATGAAACCCTGGTAACATGAACTGTACGTTTGTTTCGTGAAGACTTCAAAGAAATAGACTGTTTTCGTCTCTTGGCTTTTTTCTTGAAAAACGCATGTTCTCTTTAACTATGTCCCGAGCATCTTTAGAGGGCATGTTGTGGACGCCCGAACACTAGCGGTGACGTCACTAACACTCCCATGAAAAATGCTCGTGGATGTATGTACATAACATGTTGACACACGTTGCAACATTGTCCATTGCTATTCCAGTACTTGCCAGTATTCCCTTGTGAAAATGTTGTTATCACGTTATGTGATAATTTCTTATGTAAAATCTTTAATAGTTGACATAATTAAGGTTTTGAAATTCAGCACCCAATTAGGTCGTCAGATATCACCATTAACTTGGGGGAATTAAATTTGGATACCTTTTGATGGTTAAACTTAACTTGAAAAAAGCTATGTTCCAAAACGTAGGTTGACGGATTGTAGTGGTTGCGATCGGACAAATACTGACTCAGTCTGACAAACAGAGCACCAAATTTATGAACATAAATGTGGATGCTTGTCAAATTCTTCATTTACTGCCACGTTGACCAAATCTGTCGAACCTTAGACACGTGTGTGAAATAGCCCACTAGCCTGTGGTTGGACCAGTAAATCCCCAAAGTCACTAGCCCGACTGGTCAGTGAATGTTCCTGAACATCTCCTGTAAATATATAACTCTCTCTGGTTTATTAAGGTATGATACACATTTACATCATGCAAGATCATGGCCGGATTAAAAAGTTCATCATATCAGCAACTTCATGATGAAACCCGTGTCCTGCCAACAATATCTTTCGGGGCAAGACATGTACCCTTTGTAATCTTTTCCGTTGTTTCTACATTCAGATTTCAGGCTAGTGAAATCGTTTGTGGGCTAGTAACTTTCAGGCATAGCTAGCCTTGCTAGCGCCATTTGGAAACTTAATCGCACACTGCTTACGCAGAAACCAAGTGGTGCAGAGAGCACGGCGTCTTTAAGAAGATGTTATACTAAATGAATTATGCATCTCGTTGACGGGCACAGCACTTCAATCGACAACGCACGTGGTATGCATCCGTTTTATTGCTGAGTAGATCTCGGGTCGGTAGATCTGAGTAGATCTTGAACTTACCGAGGCAGGCTTCCAACACAGACCAAGTCTAATTTCACAGCAGCAAACGTCAAAAGTGACATTTTCTTTGATGCTAAATAATGAGTCATGTTCGATTAATCGTGAGTGAGTACGGTTTCACGCGGCGGAGGACTTCAGAGATAGGCTTCACACACTGTACCTATGACGGGAATGGAACCCGGGTCTTCGTACGTACATACATACATATATACATACATACATACATACATACATACATACATACATACATACATACATACATACATACATACATACATACATTCTGTTTTCAACTAACTGTGAAACGCATGTGAAAAGGTTTCAAAATTAAGATCACACAGTAATAGTCTTTCAATATTGTGGGGGTATAGATCCAGTAGCGTTACTTCAAAATGGCGGTTGAATAATTATTACAGTCGCAAAAGAAGCTGACCTGGCGTTTGCATGGAGTGTGCCCGAGTAAGAAAACCTTCTTTGTATCACATCATGACGTACGGAGGGGGAAATTATGATAATAAAGATTTATGTTGTCTGATTATCTCGCTCTTTAATACTCGCTCTTTGATCTTTTACCGTAGCTGATCTCCACTGATATCATTACGCTGGCATAGCAGACTGTGATGATAATCTTTGGCACTGACCTGCACCGTGACGGTTTTTTTCAGTAAAGTTGGAAATCATTGAATGCTTTGAGTGTTGCAGCGAGTGTGTTTTATTCAAACAGATGGTGTTTGAAACAACTGATGAGGTTTGCTATAACAGAAGATGACAGATAGAGCTAGTGAGGTTTCTTGGTGGGGTTATATGGGGAGAGGGAGGGACTTTATCAGTAACTCCGAACTTCATGTCACTGTTGCATTCCATCACTGCATAGCGTCTGGCATGTGGACAACATGCACCATCCGAGCGGTGGGATAGCCTAGTGGTCAAGCCGTTTGCTCGCCACGCCGATGACCCGGGTTCGATTCCTAATGCATGGGTACAGTGTGTAAAGTTATGTCTGCTGTCGTGGAGTACTGCTAAATGCGACTAGAACTAAACTCATTCATTCACAGTCTCAAGTACCAGCGAGACTATAAAATCAAACCACAAACCATCTCGCTGTCACGGACAGTTATGTCTGGCGACATGGACGCAGGAGAACCATGGGGACGGTTAGCATTGGCGTATATACATTACTTAAAGTGAATCTGGGCTAAAACAACCGTTCACCGTCTGTTTGGGCCAAAATGATACGGATGAATCACAATCTAACTCAAAATTGATCCATGGCCAGACATTCATTTCAACGCAGAATGTAATGAAAACATCAGACCAATTCTAGAAAAAATTCTTAATGTTTGTCTCCAAAATGAAAAAAAAAGGTTTCACAATAAACTATCATCATTTTGTTTTGTGAATTTTTTTTGAAGTTTTACAAAGTTAACGAAACAGAATTACAACTGCAGGAACAGCCATAAGAGGAGGTAGCAAGTGCAGCTTAGCATGTCAGTGTTGGGGGTTGCATCAAAACTCTCCCGGACTGGAACCTGATGAAATCCTCATTCACTTCAAAACAAAATCATGATACTTTGTCATGTAACTTTTCCAATTTTGGGACTGTGTTTTCATACATTCTGCGTTGAAATGAAAGTTTGTTCATGCAACCATTTGGATTTAGATTGTGATTCGTGTAAGTTTTGGATAGATTCATTTATATCACAAGCCACTGGTGTAATCGGAGACCTGGGTTGGTTGCTGTGTGCATGAAGGGCAAGATGACCTGATGACTTGGCTACATGCATAGTAAAGCCAACGACGAAATTGGTCAATTTATGATTAATCAAATTTAGCAGAAAATGACCAGGTTAGCGTCAAATGAGTCTCACACATTATGCATGGCATGACAATTAAGGAAGAACAATTAACCGTAAATCACCATCAGCGCCCTTAGTAAACTTTACCTTGTTTACTCCCACACAGTGTTTGTATTAACTGTGTAGTGACCTGTCTATGGAACCCTGGAAGGAACACTGTTCTATTGTCGTCATAACCGTAGCTGACAAGAGCTTCTGAAATCCAGAAATTCGTTTATCCGGAAAATATTAAAAAAACAAACAAATAAAAACAAAACATGAGTCCATATAAGCGAGGCTCAAATTATTCTTAACACATGGGTTGGCAGAATAGCATAGTGATTAAACCTTGTTTTCGTCACGCTGAAGACCCAGGTTCGATTCCCCATGTGGATACAGTGTGTGAAACCCATTTCTGGTGTCCCCAGCTGTGACATTGTTGGGATATTGCGAAAAGCGGCGTAAAGCTAAATTCACGCACACAACTCACTCACTTTATGCAGTGTTTTTAAAATAAAACTACGTTTTCCTGTGACTAAGGTTTTTTTTCTCATAAATTAATATTTAAAATAGGCTGGACACACACGCGCACGCACGCACACACACACACACACACACAAACACTTAAGTTGGGCACAAGCATGGCTTTGCCAAACTTAAAGGGAGGAACAACACACACAGAATGGCACACTAAGTGCAATATTGTGGAATGCAAGTGCTGCACTACCGTACGATAAAGTCATCACAGTGACAGCGCCGGTGATGTTGCATTACATTTATTAAATGAATCCATTTTGAACAAATATACTTTTCAATTTGTTCTTTTTCTTTTCTGCACACCTCTTTTAATAGTGATGTATAGATACAAAAACTGGGTTTCAAACAGGTTATGTTTATTACAATTATATTTGGCAAATACAATTATGTGACCGAGTAAGTGGTTGTTACTGCAGCAAAATAATATGTCTATAGTAGGAAGATCCTGATATGTTGAAGAGTCTATTAACGAGGTTGATGAATCCTTTCCAAAGCAGCCTATTCAATAGTTCAATAGTTGGATATTCAATATAGATGGTTTCACTTATGTCATAGACTAAATCATTTCAATAAGTTTCCTTAAAACTTCATTTATTCAAACAATCTATTTGTTTCAATATAAGTCCAAAGTGCACCGAAATTCTATCCCCTTTGTCTATGTAATGTATTCGGCAAACATTCGGTGTATCCCCTCTTATCATAAACCCCCCTCCGGGCAGGACCCTTAATTCTCAAACGCTATCAATACATGTCAGTTAACACCTCCCTACGTCGGCGAATCTTACGTATGTACATGTGTATGGGCCAGTGACCTTGCACAATGTGGCGTAATGGCCCTGTGTATAAAAACCTGACCGATATGGTCAGTCGACAGACCAACCGGCGGGACCATCCAGCGAGACCAACCAGCGAGACCAACCATGGAGACTAGATCATCGACAGAAGTGGACGGATTGTGCGTCTAGTCGGGGTGTCGGCCAAGGCCGTCGCCCCACCTACGACTACGTCGACGATGAAGAATCGCCGTCGGACTTCTGAATGTGTGTAAGTGACAGAGCGGGTCTCCACATCGGGATCATTGGCCATTCAGTCCTGATGTGCGTTCTGTCACATGTTTACCACTGTATTTACCATTTTGACCATCCTTCGACCAAACAGTAATAAAATATGGCTGCTGCTGTCTTCATCTCTAACACCGACTCATGTCCACCCTGTCTCTTGTCCACCATCCTAAACTACCACCCGAGAGCGACCACGACAGACGCTCTTGGACAGATGGTGGAGAAATATCCGGGTAGCGTGAGTTTGCTGTGACTCACGCACGATTCCCCTACCCTAACTCGCAGCAAAGCAACCGGTAGTTTAGAGATGGTGGTTGACAAGAGCAGCGTCAACGTCGGGCGCTATCTTGGCGGAAGAACGAAGACATCAGACAGTCAGCCGACCTTTCATCGACGAGAGTGCAGCCCATAACCAGCAACCTTCTCTAAATCATCGAAAGCAGCAAGACGCAGCAAGCCCATGTGTGAGTACAACAAATATCAACGTCATCCGTCAAGATCAAGTCAGCGAGTTTCAAGTATCTGCAGCAAGTACTCCATAATATGTGTGTGACAATACATGTGAACGTTTGTTCGAACTATCTCAGAGTTTTATAGTGACTGTATATGTTTCCCTCGGACATTCTTGTACATGTCAGGTATGTCAATCTTCTCCAGCCATTGTTTCATATGTATTTATATGTGTCATATTTTTCATCTACTGAGTACTTATTGCTATCTGTATGTGATGTTATGAGGCGTACATCTTTATTAGATTAAGTTTTTGAAGTCGGTTAGGCTCTTACTTTACTACATATCCTTGCATATACACATTTAATGCAGATCAACGCTATCTGCGGGTTCCGAGTCGTCCCACTCAAATCAGACTCCCGGTTTCAAGGATTTTTCTAGCAATTTGTTCCTCTATAACTATTACTATGGACAATAGCTTATAACGAGCTATGCAATACTGTAATTACTCTTCGTGAAAACGTCTAAATCTTTTTATGTGGTAAAAGCAGTCGTAGAAGTATAATAAGCTATGTCTCTCCAAGCTTATTTGATGGAGACTGTTTATCCAGTCTACATCCTACTTCTTCGTTTTGCCAACGTGTTTGTGCTTAGTTATGATACCGGCGAAAATTTAGTATCCATGTGCATAATACTTTCTATGGTAACTGGCACACAATATACAATTCGCTGAAATATCTACGAGCCAATTGCACTTGAATTAATTTTTCATCAACTTTCGGTTTAGACTTTTGAAGTTGGTTAGGTTTATTTTTTTTCTCATGCCAATTCTACTTTTAGTGCAGATCACATCTACATCTGCTAGCCTTGTCGAGTCTAGGCTCACCAATATAAGACTCCCAATTTCAAAGATCTTACTGTTGTCATGAAAATATTACATTCAAATGCAAACGACGACGCATTACCCACATTCTGTTTTTGTTCCTGTAAGTCATACGTGTACTTATCAGTCAGGTATTCCGACTGTATGGGCGACCGCGAGCAAGAGTTTGCCGCTCGGTGGAAACGTCCAATGTTTTATTTGTACGAGCTGGATAGCCGCTCACCTGTGTTGTTGTACGAGCTGGATAGCCGCTCACCTGTATTTTGTGTGTACACGTCCGATATTGTTATTGTTTTGTTTCGCCTGACCATTGTTGACAATTCGATTCATGTATTACCTTTGACGTTCCCGTATATGCCATTACGATTATGTGACTTATGATCGATGCCTGTACTAGATATTGTCAACGCGTCAACGTAATATATGAATCGAATCATTATTTTCAAAAGGTGCTTTTGAGGACAAAAGCTCCACGACGTTCAGGGGTGTTGTCATAGACTAAATCATTTCAATAAGTTTCCTTAAAACTTCATTTATTCAAACAATCTATTTGTTTCAATATAAGTCCAAAGTGCACCGAAATTCTATCCCCTTTGTCTATGTAATGTATTCGGCAAACATTCGGTGTATCCCCTCTTATCATAAACCCCCCTCCGGGCAGGACCCTTAATTCTCAAACGCTATCAATACATGTCAGTTAACACCTCCCTACGTCGGCGAATCTTACGTATGTACATGTGTATGGGCCAGTGACCTTGCACAATGTGGCGTAATGGCCCTGTGTATAAAAACCTGACCGATATGGTCAGTCGACAGACCAACCGGCGGGACCATCCAGCGAGACCAACCAGCGAGACCAACCATGGAGACTAGATCATCGACAGAAGTGGACGGATTGTGCGTCTAGTCGGGGTGTCGGCCAAGGCCGTCGCCCCACCTACGACTACGTCGACGATGAAGAATCGCCGTCGGACTTCTGAATGTGTGTAAGTGACAGAGCGGGTCTCCACATCGGGATCATTGGCCATTCAGTCCTGATGTGCGTTCTGTCACATGTTTACCACTGTATTTACCATTTTGACCATCCTTCGACCAAACAGTAATAAAATATGGCTGCTGCTGTCTTCATCTCTAACACCGACTCATGTCCTCCCTGTCTCTTGTCCACCATCCTAAACTACCACCCGAGAGCGACCACGACGACCGCTCTTGGACACTTACTTGAACCACCTAAAGAACATCATTCATATATCGACCAGTTTTGATTTAAGCAACTCCCTTTTTGTATAAATGGTTTTATATATGACAACTTGTATATGACAACAATATTTGATTACTTACGACTGTATTTAAATTGACAAAATGAATGTGAGGAACATAGCCATCGTAGTAAGTGGGATCGGAATGAAAATATTATGGTTAGGCGACTGTGAGACTGATCTAGGCTTGTAATACGCTGCTGGATATCGATAGCACATGCCATAGTAGAGTAAGGTCTGGTCTCTGAATATATTCAGTTCGACAGAAATAAACAACCCCGTGTAATTTGGAAACGAGCGCCTGTAAGATGGGATACTCTGAATCTAAGGCAATCTGATTAGCGTTGCAAAGAGGGCTAGGCAGAAGGGGAAATACATGTAGTTCAGAGACTGAAGCTACAAGGTTGAGGTGGGAGTTTTTATGGCTCAAGGATCCTAGACTGACCGTGAAATAGACCCACTGACCGGAGGTCACACTGTACCCTCTAGTCCGTCCAACAGACCCTGAACCTTGCTATTTCCCTTCTGTCAAACCCATAATGCACTGTCAAATTCCCCAATGAAGCAAGTCTGAAACTCCCATTTTTCTTGGACGCCTTTTCAGTTTGAAATGAATTGTTTGTTTCCATCAGAATTATAAACCGGCAAAACCGGCATCTGCCCATTCCGGTAAGCTGTCAACACTATCTGAGTCCCAATTGTGGCATTTACATTTATCATTAGCACTCCAATCCGGCACGTTGTCTAAAATGGCTTATTTCTTCAGTCCTTATGAGTGCCGGTTTCGACAGCTTCCACTGTATATTGAGAGAATAAACGTTAGACTATTCACGTTCATGTGGCCCGACCATATGATTTCCTGGGTTGGGATGGGGTGAGGTGGGGTAGGACGAGGTGTTGCTGCTTTAGCAGCCTATTACTATGTCTTTGTGTGCGTGCGTGCGTGCGTGCGTGCGTGCGTGCGTGCGTGTGTCTGCTTGTGACTGTGTGGGTGTGCGCACGCGCGCGCGTTCATCAGTCCCTATATGTGATCACTTTATATGAGGGCTGGTCAAAAAATTTAAGCCTACATAACTTCTAGACTAGTGACACCAACTGGTCTTAGAAGTGTTGTTGGACAGTGGTCATCATCGGCGCTTTCAGTTACTTTACTCAGATAGATCAACTAGTTCGAAAGCAACAGGGCCTTGAAGCATGCTGGGGTACAACACTCCTAAGATTAGTTGGTGTCACTGGTTATTTAGGCTTATAACTTTGTGACCAGCCGTCGTGTGATTCCAGATATTTTTTTCCAGATATTTGCTTCATCTCCTTTACATCTGCACACGATCTTTCGCCGTTCAACAGCTCTTCGGGTGTAAAACGAAAAAACTAAGTGTCGTTATCATGCGTCAACAATATTGTCACTAACTGTAACGTCATACACATGATGACGAAAACTTGGCAAGTAATTGTTACGTGATAAACATGATGACGAAAACTTGTCACTAACCGTAACGTCATACGCAAGATGACGAAACTTCATTTTCATTGTGCACTCATCTATATTGTGCGCGTGTGTATGAAATATGCAGTGCTAGAAATCATTTTAGACACAGTCAGCTAATTCTGGTGCATTCTAATCTGTTGATTGTGATGAGATGGTATGTATGCATGCCGCCTGAATGAATCACTGACAACGTCAGCTATAGCTGTCCATGCGAAGCGATGAGATGTGTGCACGCAACAGTCAGTGTATTGATGGCGGTCAAGATCGTTCCGACACACACCCGACAGTGGCGAGCTGAGGGAGATTGATTCCACAGCAGTCACGATTCCCGTTGACTGAGTCTCGTCCCACTGGGCAGCTTAGTCCAATAACCAGTCCAGAATATAGTAAGACTAATTCATTTAACTAGATGCATAAATATTAATCAGCATTACTTAATACATCTAAGCACTTGTATATTGCAACACTACCCTCCTTCAGCGTGCTCTGTCGTACAGCGAGCTCTGACAAACGGAAACCTACAAATCGTGAAAATCTCAAAACGAGGCTCTACCGGTGGAAATGTTTGGTGGTCTGATCCGCAATTGATATTATATCGATCAAATTGTGCGTTACAGAACTACAAAGAATATACGCAAATAAACAAAAAGAAAAAAACCCCGATGTAACCGGTGACCTAGATGCATTGTGAATCATTTTTCGACCTCATCAAACAGGAACAGTCTGTGACGTCTTAGTGAAGGTCATGCTACCTACACCTCGCCATAAAACATAGAAACACGATGTTGTTAAAGTTTATAATTAAAATTCATTTGCAAAGACCTTTTTCATTTGAAACAAAGAATTGGAATTCAGTGTAACCAGAGCTGTTTGTGATGTCCATTTTCACCTTCGCGTGAGAAAATTCTGATCGGTTGAAAAGTAGGTCATTATCTGAATAGGTAAATGAAACAACGTTTCAGCTTGTGAGACAATGTTTCGTTTAAATATACGCATAAATATCAAACAGACTCTATAAATTTACTTCCGTTATTTACAGGCCGCCATTTTGTTGCTAGGGTAGTGTTGATTGCAATCTAAACTGGTAAAGATGTTCAGAAATGAAAGGCTAATGGAGACAGACACAACAGCTTTCAAACATTTACTCTTCTTGTTTACATAACTGTATTGATATGATGTTGATGGTGACATTTTGTTTGGTGTTTAAAGTTGCACTCAGTAACATTCCAGTTATATGGCGCGTCCGTGTTAAAATTGATCTTCGCTAAATCCATGTTTGTCGTAAGAGGTGTCATACAGATCAACGTGCATAATAAACCAATAAATTCCACTCTATTTTCACTCCATTTTCACAGTTAGCAGGCCATTCCCATCCTCATTCTCACCTCTAGCAGTCCATACAGGACCGTTACTCAGTCACCATACACAACATTTTGTTAGGTACAGTATATAAGGAGTGGTTTTGTATGTACGACTTCTGATATTTGCCACACACTATAATTAGTTATGACGAGCGTATACCCATCCCCATTCCCATCTTTAGCAGCCTACACCCATCCCCATTCCCATCTTTAGCAGCCTACACCCATCCCCATTCCCAGCTTTAGCAGCCTAAATCCATCTCCATTGTCAGCTGTAGCAGCCTAAACACCATCCCCATTCCCATCTTTAGCAGCCTACACCCATCTCCATTCCCATCTTTAGCAGCCTACATCCATCTCCATTTCCATCTTTAGCAACCTACACCCATCCCCATTCTCAGCTTCAGCAGCCTACACCCATCCCCATTCCCATCTTTAGCAGCCTACACCCATCCCCATTCTCAGCTGTAGCAGCCTACATCCATCCCCATTCCCATCTTTAGCAGCCTACACCCATCCCCATTCCCAGCTTACCAGCCTAAATCCATCTCCATTGTCAGCTGTAGCAGCCTAAACACCATCCCCATTCCCATCTTTAGCAGCCTACACCCATCTACATTCCCATCTTTAGCAGCCTACACCCATCCCCATTCCCAGCTTTAGCAGCCTAAATCCATCTCCATTGTCAGCTGTAGCAGCCTAAACACCATCCCCATTCCCATCTTTAGCAGCCTACACCCATCTCCATTCCCATCTTTAGCAGCCTACACCCATTCCCATTCCCAGCTTTAGCAGCCTACACCCATCCCCATTCCCAGCTTTAGCAGCCTAAATCCATCTCCATTGTCAGCTGTAGCAGCCTAAACACCATCCCCATTCCCATCTTTAGCAGCCTACACCCATCTCCATTCCCATCTTTAGCAGCCTACACCCATCCCCATTCCCAGCTTTAGCAGCCTAAATCCATCTCCATTGTCAGCTGTAGCAGCCTAAACACCATCCCCATTCCCATCTTTAGCAGCCTACACCCATCTCCATTCCCATCTTTAGCAGCCTACACCCATTCCCATTCCCAGCTTTAGCAGCCTACACCCATCCCCATTCCCATCTTTAGCAGCCTACACCCATCCCCATTCCCAGCTTTAGCAGCCTACACCCATCCCCATTCTCAGCAGTAGCAGTCTATACCGATCCCATTCCCATCTTTAGCAGCCTACACCCATCCCCATTCTCAGCAGTAGCAGTCTACACCCATCCCCATTTTCAGCAGTAGCAGTCTATACCCATCCCCATTCTCAGCAGTAGCAGCCTACACCCATCCCCATTCCCATCTTTAGCAGCCTACACCCATCCCCATTCCCATCTTTAGCAGCCTACACCCATCCCCATTCTCAGCTGTAGCAGCCTACATCCATCCCCATTCCCATCTTTAGCAGCCTACACCCATCCCCATTCCCAGCTTACCAGCCTAAATCCATCTCCATTGTCAGCTGTAGCAGCCTAAACACCATCCCCATTCCCATCTTTAGCAGCCTACACCCATCTACATTCCCATCTTTAGCAGCCTACACCCATCCCCATTCCCAGCTTTAGCAGCCTAAATCCATCTCCATTGTCAGCTGTAGCAGCCTAAACACCATCCCCATTCCCATCTTTAGCAGCCTACACCCATCTCCATTCCCATCTTTAGCAGCCTACACCCATTCCCATTCCCAGCTTTAGCAGCCTACACCCATCCCCATTCCCAGCTTTAGCAGCCTAAATCCATCTCCATTGTCAGCTGTAGCAGCCTAAACACCATCCCCATTCCCATCTTTAGCAGCCTACACCCATCTCCATTCCCATCTTTAGCAGCCTACACCCATCCCCATTCCCAGCTTTAGCAGCCTAAATCCATCTCCATTGTCAGCTGTAGCAGCCTAAACACCATCCCCATTCCCATCTTTAGCAGCCTACACCCATCTCCATTCCCATCTTTAGCAGCCTACACCCATTCCCATTCCCAGCTTTAGCAGCCTACACCCATCCCCATTCCCATCTTTAGCAGCCTACACCCATCCCCATTCCCAGCTTTAGCAGCCTAAATCCATCTCCATTGTCAGCTGTAGCAGCCTAAACACCATCCCCATTCCCATCTTTAGCAGCCTACACCCATCTCCATTTCCATCTTTAGCAGCCTACACCCATTCCCATTCCCAGCTTTAGCAGCCTACATCCATCCCTATTCCCATCTTTAGCAGCCTACACCCATCCCCATTCCCATCTTTAGCAGCCTACACCCATCCCCATTCCCAGCTTTAGCAGCCTAAATCCATCTCCATTGTCAGCTGTAGCAGCCTAAACACCATCCCCATTCCCATCTTTAGCAGCCTACACCCATCTCCATTCCCATCTTTAGCAGCCAACATCCATCCCCATTCCCATCTTTAGCAGCCTACACCCATCCCCATTCCCATCTTTAGCAGCCTACACCCATCCCCATTCCCAGCTTTAGCAGCCTAAATCCATCTCCATTGTCAGCTGTAGCAGCCTAAACACCATCCCCATTCCCATCTTTAGCAGCCTACACCCATCTCCATTCCCATCTTTAGCAGCCTACACCCATCCCCATTCTCAGCTTTAGCAGCCTACACCCATCCCCATTCCCATCTTTAGCAGCCTACACCCATCCCCATTCTCAGCTGTAGCAGCCTACATCCATCCCCATTCTCAGCTTTAGCAGCCTACACCCATCCCCATTCCCAGCTTTAGCAGCCTACACCCATCCCCATTCTCAGCAGTAGCAGTCTATACCCATCCCATTCCCATCTTTAGCAGCCTACACCCATCCCCATTCTCAGCAGTAGCAGTCTACACCCATCCCCATTCTCAGCAGTAGCAGTCTATACCCATCCCATTCTCAGCTTTAGCAGCCTACACCCATCCCCATTCTCAGCAGTAGCAGTCTACACCCATCCCCATTCTCAGCAGTAGCAGTCTATACCCATCCCATTCTCAGCTTTAGCAGCCTACACCCATCCCCATTGTCAGCAGTGGCAGTCTATACCCATCCCATTCCCATCTTTAGCAGTCTACACCCATCCCCATTCTCAGCAGTAGCAGTCTACACCCATCCCCATTCTCAGCAGTAGCAGTCTATACCCATCCCCATTCTCAGCTTTAGCAGCGTACACCAATCCCCATTCTCAGCTTTTGCAACCTACACCCATCCCCATTCTCAGCAGTAGCAGTCTATACCGATCCCATTCCCATCTTTAGCAGCCTACACCCATCCCCATTCTCAGCAGTAGCAGTCTACACCCATCCCCATTTTCAGCAGTAGCAGTCTATACCCATCCCCATTCTCAGCAGTAGCAGCCTACACCCATCCCCATTCCCATCTTTAGCAGCCTACACCCATCCCCATTCCCATCTTTAGCAGCCTACACCCATCCCCATTCTCAGCTGTAGCAGCCTACACCCATCCCCATTCCCATCTTTAGCAGTCTATACCCATCCCCATTCCCATCTTTAGCAGCCTACATCCATCCCCATTCCCATCTTTAGCAGCCTACACCCATCCCCATTCTCAGCTGTCGGAGCCTAAACACCATCCCCATTCCCATCTTTAGCAGCCTACACCCATCTCCATTCCCATCTTTAGCAGCCTACACCCATCTCCATTCCCATCTTTAGCAGCCTACACCCATTCCCATTCCCATCTTTAGCAGCCTACACCCATCCCCATTCCCATCTTTAGCAGCCTACACCCATCCCCATTCTCAGCTTTAGTAGCCTACACCCATCCCCATTCCCATCTTTAGCAGCCTACACCCATCCCCATTCCCATCTTTAGCAGCCTACACCCATCCCCATTCTCAGCTGTAGCAGCCTACACCCATCCCCATTCCCATCCTTAGCAGCCTACACCCATCCCCATTCCCATCTTTAGCAGCCTACACCCATCCCCATTCTCAGCTGTAGCAGCCTACACCCATCCCCATTCTCAGCTTTAGCAGCCTACACCCATCCCCATTCCCATCTTTAGCAGCCTACACCCATCCCCATTCTCAGCAGTATCAGTCTATACCCATCCCATTCCCATCTTTAGCAGCCTGCACCCATCCCCATTCTCAGCTGTAGCAGTCTACACCCATCCCCATTCTCAGCAGTAGCAGTCTATACCCATCCCATTCTCAGCTTTAGCAGCCTACACCCATCCCCATTCTCAGCAGTAGCAGTCTATACCCATCCCCATTCCCATCTTTAGCAGCCTACACCCATCCCCATTCTCAGCAGTAGCAGTCTATACCCATCCCATTCCCATCTTTTGCAACCTACACCCATCCCCATTCTCAGCAGTAGCAGTCTATACCCATCCCATTCCCATCTTTAGCAGCCTACACCCATCCCCATTCTCAGCAGTAGCAGTCTACACCCATCCCCATTTTCAGCAGTAGCAGTCTATACCCATCCCCATTCTCAGCTTTAGCAGCCTACACCCATCCCCATTCCCATCTTTAGCAGCCTACACCCATCCCCATTCTCAGCAGTAGCAGCCTACACCCATCCCCATTCCCAGCAGTAGCAGTCTATACCCATCCCCATTCTCAGCTTTAGCAGCCTACACCCATCCGCATTCCAATCTTTAGCAGCCTACACCCATCCCCATTCCCATCTTTAGCAGCCTACACCCATCCCCATTCCAATCTTTAGCAGTCTATACCCATCTCCATTCCCATCTTTAGCAGCCTACATCCATCCCCATTCCCAGCAGTAGCAGTCTATACCGATCCCCATTCTCAGCAGTAGCAGTCTATACCCATCCCCATTCTCAGCAGTAGCAGTCTATACCCATCCCATTCCCATCTTTAGCAGCCTACACCCATCCCCATTCTCAGCAGTAGCAGTCTACACCCATCCCATTCCCATCTTTAGCAGCCTACACCCATCCCCATTCTCAGCAGTAGCAGTCTACACCCATCCTCATTGTCAGCAGTAGCAGTCTATACCCATCCCCATTCTCAGCTTTAGCAGCCTACACCCATCCCCATTCTCAGCAGTAGCAGTCTACACCCATCCCCATTCTCAGCAGTAGCAGTCTACACCCATCCCCATTCTCAGCTTTAGCAGCCTACACTCATCCCCATTCTCAGCAGTAGCAGCCTACACCCATCCCCATTCTCAGCAGTAGCAGTCTATACCCATCCCATTCCCATCTTTAGCAGCCTACACCCATCCCCATTCTCAGCTGTAGCAGTCTATACTAAAGACTGCTAAAGACTGCATAACCATCCCCATTCCCATCTTTAGCAGCCTACACCCATCCCCATTCTTAGCAGTAGCAGCCTACACCCATCCCCATTCCCATCTTTAGCAGCCTACACCCATCCCCATTCTCAGCTGTAGCAGCCTACACCCATCCCCATTCTCAGCTTTAGCAGTCTATACCCATCTCTATTCCCATCTTTAGCAGCCTACATCCATCCCCATTCCCAGCAGTAGCAGTCTATACCCATCCCCATTCTCAGCAGTAGCAGTCTACACCCATCCCCATTCTCAGCAGTAGCAGTCTATACCCATCCCCATTCTCAGCAGTAGCAGTCTATACCCATCCCCATTCTCAGCAGTAGCAGTCTACACCCATCCCCATTCTCAGCAGTAGCAGTCTATACCCATCCCCATTCTCAGCAGTAGCAGTCTACACCCATCCCCATTCTCAGCTGTAGCAGCCTACACCCATCCCCATTCCCATCTTTAGCAGTCTATACCCATCTCCATTCCCATCTTTAGCAGCCTACATCCATCCCCATTCCCAGCAGTAGCAGTCTATACCCATCCCCATTCTCAGCAGTAGCAGTCTATACCCATCCCATTCCCATCTTTTGCAACCTACACCCATCCCCATTCTCAGCAGTAGCAGTCTATACCCATCCCATTCCCATCTTTAGCAGCCTACACCCATCCCCATTCTCAGCAGTAGCAGTCTACACCCATCCCCATTTTCAGCAGTAGCAGTCTATACCCATCCCCATTCTCAGCTTTAGCAGCCTACACCCATCCCCATTCCCATCTTTAGCAGCCTACACCCATCCCCATTCTCAGCAGTAGCAGCCTACATCCATCCCCATTCCCAGCAGTAGCAGTCTATACCGATCCCCATTCTCAGCAGTAGCAGTCTATACCCATCCCCATTCTCAGCAGTAGCAGTCTATACCCATCCCATTCCCATCTTTAGCAGCCTACACCCATCCCCATTCTCAGCAGTAGCAGTCTACACCCATCCCATTCCCATCTTTAGCAGCCTACACCCATCCCCATTCTCAGCAGTAGCAGTCTACACCCATCCTCATTGTCAGCAGTAGCAGTCTATACCCATCCCCATTCTCAGCTTTAGCAGCCTACACCCATCCCCATTCTCAGCAGTAGCAGTCTACACCCATCCCCATTCTCAGCAGTAGCAGTCTACACCCATCCCCATTCTCAGCTTTAGCAGCCTACACTCATCCCCATTCTCAGCAGTAGCAGCCTACACCCATCCCCATTCTCAGCAGTAGCAGTCTATACCCATCCCATTCCCATCTTTAGCAGCCTACACCCATCCCCATTCTCAGCTGTAGCAGTCTATACTAAAGACTGCTAAAGACTGCATAACCATCCCCATTCCCATCTTTAGCAGCCTACACCCATCCCCATTCTTAGCAGTAGCAGCCTACACCCATCCCCATTCCCATCTTTAGCAGCCTACACCCATCCCCATTCTCAGCTGTAGCAGCCTACACCCATCCCCATTCTCAGCTTTAGCAGTCTATACCCATCTCTATTCCCATCTTTAGCAGCCTACATCCATCCCCATTCCCAGCAGTAGCAGTCTATACCCATCCCCATTCTCAGCAGTAGCAGTCTACACCCATCCCCATTCTCAGCAGTAGCAGTCTATACCCATCCCCATTCTCAGCAGTAGCAGTCTATACCCATCCCCATTCTCAGCAGTAGCAGTCTACACCCATCCCCATTCTCAGCAGTAGCAGTCTATACCCATCCCCATTCTCAGCAGTAGCAGTCTACACCCATCCCCATTTTCAGCTGTAGCAGCCTACACCCATCCCCATTCCCATCTTTAGCAGTCTATACCCATCTCCATTCCCATCTTTAGCAGCCTACATCCATCCCCATTCCCAGCAGTAGCAGTCTATACCCATCCCCATTCTCAGCAGTAGCAGTCTATACCCATCCCATTCCCATCTTTTGCAACCTACACCCATCCCCATTCTCAGCAGTAGCAGTCTATACCCATCCCATTCCCATCTTTAGCAGCCTACACCCATCCCCATTCTCAGCAGTAGCAGTCTACACCCATCCCCATTTTCAGCAGTAGCAGTCTATACCCATCCCCATTCTCAGCTTTAGCAGCCTACACCCATCCCCATTCCCATCTTTAGCAGCCTACACCCATCCCCATTCTCAGCAGTAGCAGCCTACACCCATCCCCATTCCCAGCAGTAGCAGTCTATACCCATCCCCATTCTCAGCTTTAGCAGCCTACACCCATCCGCATTCCAATCTTTAGCAGCCTACACCCATCCCCATTCCCATCTTTAGCAGCCTACACCCATCCCCATTCCAATCTTTAGCAGTCTATACCCATCTCCATTCCCATCTTTAGCAGCCTACATCCATCCCCATTCCCAGCAGTAGCAGTCTATACCGATCCCCATTCTCAGCAGTAGCAGTCTATACCCATCCCCATTCTCAGCAGTAGCAGTCTATATCCATCCCATTCCCATCTTTAGCAGCCTACACCCATCCCCATTCTCAGCAGTAGCAGTCTACACCCATCCCATTCCCATCTTTAGCAGCCTACACCCATCCCCATTCTCAGCAGTAGCAGTCTACACCCATCCTCATTGTCAGCAGTAGCAGTCTATACCCATCCCCATTCTCAGCTTTAGCAGCCTACACCCATCCCCATTCTCAGCAGTAGCAGTCTACACCCATCCCCATTCTCAGCAGTAGCAGTCTACACCCATCCCCATTCTCAGCTTTAGCAGCCTACACTCATCCCCATTCTCAGCAGTAGCAGCCTACACCCATCCCCATTCTCAGCAGTAGCAGTCTATACCCATCCCATTCCCATCTTTAGCAGCCTACACCCATCCCCATTCTCAGCTGTAGCAGTCTATACTAAAGACTGCTAAAGACTGCATAACCATCCCCATTCCCATCTTTAGCAGCCTACACCCATCCCCATTCTTAGCAGTAGCAGCCTACACCCATCCCCATTCCCATCTTTAGCAGCCTACACCCATCCCCATTCTCAGCTGTAGCAGCCTACACCCATCCCCATTCTCAGCTTTAGCAGTCTATACCCATCTCTATTCCCATCTTTAGCAGCCTACATCCATCCCCATTCCCAGCAGTAGCAGTCTATACCCATCCCCATTCTCAGCAGTAGCAGTCTACACCCATCCCCATTCTCAGCAGTAGCAGTCTATACCCATCCCCATTCTCAGCAGTAGCAGTCTATACCCATCCCCATTCTCAGCAGTAGCAGTCTACACCCATCCCCATTCTCAGCAGTAGCAGTCTATACCCATCCCCATTCTCAGCAGTAGCAGTCTACACCCATCCCCATTCTCAGCTGTAGCAGCCTACACCCATCCCCATTCCCATCTTTAGCAGTCTATACCCATCTCCATTCCCATCTTTAGCAGCCTACATCCATCCCCATTCCCAGCAGTAGCAGTCTATACCCATCCCCATTCTCAGCAGTAGCAGTCTATACCCATCCCCATTCTCAGCAGTAGCAGTCTACACCCATCCCCATTCTCAGCAGTAGCAGTCTACACCCATCCCCATTCTCAGCAGTAGCAGTCTACACCCATCCCCATTCTCAGCAGTAGCAGTCTACACCCATCCCCATTCTCAGCAGTAGCAGTCTACACCCATCCCCATTCTCAGCAGTAGCAGCCTACACCCATCCCCATTCTCAGCAGTAGCAGTCTATACCCATCCCCATTCTCAGCAGTAGCAGCCTACACCCATCCCCATTCTCAGCAGTAGCAGCCTACACCCATCCCCATTCTCAGCAGTAGCAGTCTATACCCATCCCCATTCTCAGCTGTAGCAGCCTACACCCATCCCATTCTCAGCAGTAGCAGCCTATACCCATCCCATTGTCAGCAGTAGCAGCCTATACCCATCCCATTCTCAGCAGTAGCAGCCTATACCCATCCCCATTCTCAGCAGTAGCAGCCTATACCCATCCCCATTCTCAGCAGTAGCAGCCTATACCCATCCCATTCTCAGCAGTAGCAGCCTATACCCATCCCATTCTCAGCAGTAGCAGCCTATACCCATCCCATTCTCAGCTCTAGCAGTCCATACAGAACCCCTACTCAGTCACCATACACAACATTCTGTCGGGTACAGTATGTAAGGTGTGGTTTTGTATGTACGACTTCTGATATTTGCCACACTGTTTAATTAGTTATGACGAGCGTAGGTGGTGATTTCTTGCCGTTTCAGTGTGTGACTACAATATATATTTTAGACCCTGATGTTGAGGATCTAGATTTCAGCTATGACGTAGGGTAGTGTGATGTCATGAAACCGGAAGTTCATCGTGAAGGTCCTGTTGCCAAAGTAACGAAACACGGCTGCGGAAAGGTACCAATCACCCCGAAGGCATTGTAAGAACCCTATACTATCTATTAATTGGATGTAGCCTCTGAAGTTAGATTTAACATAACAGGGGGCTGTTAGCAATATTAGAATGTTCACACAAAAAAGTGTATGAACGAATACACTCCGATGTTAATTGGAACCAGTGGAGCATCTGTTACCTGTGTCATATTGCAATAATTTCGCTTGCTTTTTGCAATTTAGCATCGATGAATAGAATGTGAAAACACGTATATTGCATATCTCCACGAATCTTAAACGGATCGCACCCCGTTTATACAGGTTAAAGTTTACACCCGATTGTCATTTTACTTCAATTATAAGAAACTTATATTAATCCTTGAAGGAACACGTTAGTGTTCAGTGGCAATAATGAAATAGGAATGAATGCACCGATGTTAATTTGTTAACTGGAAGTAACCCTACATCTGTTACCTTTGTCATTCTGTGGCAGTTTCACATGCTTTTTGCAATTAGGTTTCGATGAATGGTATCTGAAAACATGACTATTGTATTTGTCCACGAAGCTGAAAAGAATCGTACTTCCCATCAGAAGGTCGTGAGTACACGTGATTGTCATTTGATTTCAGGTATTAAAAATATTATATTAATCCTTGAAGGCTATCAAGTAGTTGGTATGTTCGGCAATCTCGTAGGGGTTCAGAGTTCGATTATTTGTGTTCCAGATACTGCGAAAATTGCTCTAGAACCTAAAGCGTTAGTTGAGTGGTAAATGCCGTCGTTAGCCAGTCGTAAAGTCCGAGTTTGACTCCCCATCGAGTCTACACAATTGATGGATGTGTGTTATTTTTACATGAATAAATATCTTCTGCTACTTATGATCAGTAGATTTAATTTATGTCTGGCTAATCTGTGTGGTATTTATGTTATCTGATAGTCTCGCTCAGATAGTGTTATCTCGTTCATCTCAAATGCCATCATCGAACCTTCTTTTCAAATAGCGAGCTTCTTAATCATTCAAAAACAACCCTTCAATCATTCATCACGTGCTTAGTAGAACGCGTGTACAACATCCGAGGAAGCGTTCAGCTGCATCTTTTGTGGTCCCCGCGAGCAGACGCCATAATGCGTGAACGTCAGCAGAGGTCACGTGACATGCATCCTACCATATAGGAGTTTGCAGCAGACGACAGTTTGTACACTCGGTAGACGCACAATTAACTAGTTCTGTCGGGTTGTATCAGTGCAATGTCGGCGCTAGTTGGGACATGGAATTTTCATTCCCAGGAAAACCTGGACGGGTACATGAAAGCCATAGGTGAGTGCATGGGTCTATGTGTGTGACTACTGATAAGTGTGGTAGCGATCTGGCGCTGCCGGAATTGAACGTTGTTGGCAGTTTCTGTCAAAGGTCATATTTAACTATGCTCGGAGTATCAAACTGACGATCTTTGCGTACATGATACTACATGATTTCATATTGCTGGTGTACGTTTAGGACGACTGTAGTGAGTGAATGATTATGGCCACAGAGTGTTCGATAACATTCCTCTTTATCCCTGGTGGGCACTCTTTCAAGGGCCATCACACGTTGTGCCATTTGAAACATCATGCTCGAGTTAAAACTTTGAACAAGCGCATGTCTCCTTACTCAATCAGATGAGAACCTGTGAAGATCAAGGTTCTAATTGTTTTTTCAGCAACCCATGTTTGTCGTAAAAGGCGATTATGCGGATCGTGTGGTTAGGTTCGCTGGTGTGGTTGGTTGTCACATGTCAGCGTATCCCATTTGCGTAGATCGATGTTCATGTTGTTGATCACTGAAGTGTCTGGTCTTCAGTAGCCCATGTTTGTTCCCGTGAAGATCCTGGTTAGAATTGGTCTTCAGCAACTCATGTTTGTCATAACAAGCGACTAATGGGATCAGGTTGTAAATCTCTCTGACTTGACTGAGATATGTCATCGTATGATGCTCATGTTTTTGAAGACCGGAATGTCTTGTCCAAACTCTCTTACTTGCAAATTGACGCCATGCCGGTGAGCGTGGCGTTACACAACAAACAAACTAAACGAACTGAAAGCTATTTCCTATCCAGAGTAATGCGTGATGTCCAGTGTGCGAAATACCCACTGGCCCGCTCACCCGTGGCTAGTAAAAATCCAGTCCGGTGAGTAAATCTCATCAGTCACTAGCCCGACTGGATAGTGAATTTTCAAGGGGTCATTTTCTAAATACACCACTTTCTCCGACTTATTAAGCTATGATATACTTTTAAATTATGTAAAATTATGGCCTGATGAAAATGTTCACCATATTAGCAGCTTAATGGTGAAACCTATGTCATTCAGACAATATGCTATTTTCATCTGCTTTTAGGTAATCTTTTGCTTTCTTTCTACATCTACATTTAAGGCTAATGAAATAATTTGTGGGTTAGTAACTTTCAGGCATAGCTAATGCGACTGGCTAGCAAAGTCTAGATAGAATTTCGCACGCCAGTGATACAAACACTGTTATAGTAAAACCGTGATGCTTGACGTTTACACCAACGGTTACACAACAAACAGTTCTCATTGAACCGGAAGGGTGAGTTTTGTGAGTGTAGTTTTACGCCGCTCTCCGGCTACATGACCTGAACCGGAAGGGTCTGAATTGGGATCTTAAATTGCTCTGGAACAATATCTAATGTAGTCTGGTAACAAACAAAGCATTCACATACAAGCACAACAGGAAGAGAAAGTCCTCGCTGAGTCAGACCCGATGAATGTGTGACGTGGATGTAGATATCGACATTCCTCCCAGTGTGTACGCATACACCGAACATCGTTGAGATAACGTTAACGTTGTTCCATGAGTTCATCGGTGTTGATAACGCGTTGTCTGACTAGACTAGCGCTTAGTCTCTGAATATATAAACACATACTGAACAGAAAAAGAAACGGAAGTTTCGAAAAAATGAAATGTAAAAGTAAGCGTCTTCTACATAAAACTTGACAAGTGCCACGTTTCTTTTGCCGTTCATTATTTTTCGGCAGAAACAACCAGTTCCTTTTAAATTGAAAAGACGACCCTGTGAGACCTGATATTCTGAACCCGAGGAAGTCTAGATTTGTGTCATGTGACCTTTAGCATAGAAAGGGCTATAGGTTGAAGGGAAATGATTTGGTTCAGGGACTATAAGACAAATTAATTGTCAGACTTGTGAAATGCTACTATGGTGTCGTCAGTTCCGTTTGAAAACCGTTATCTCTCATGGAAGAAGAGTTAGTACGTGTAATTTGTATAACCCTACATGTGAGGGGCCACGTGTGTAGCTTTTATAACACTTTTATTCAGGTGCGCCCCGCACGGTTCTAAATAACATTGGACACAGGTGCATTTCAGATGTAAGGTTAAAACATTTTGCTCGGGCGCATCCCAGATATATTTTTTATAATATTGCTCACATCCAACCCTTAATTTCATTACAGTGATTACAAGACCATCGCACGCCTAGTTTCTCAACACTGAGGACAGGCGAACCCACATATTAAATTAAGACACAGTGCACAGGTGGAATCGCACAAGCGTACCCTACGTGTAACGTTACAACACTGGCGAACCACACAGGAAACTTTATTCCATGCAAATACAGTCGAACGTTGTTGTATCGAACTCTGATAGCTCGATATCTCGGTTGTCTCGATATAACATTTCGATGCCGGCAAAATCCTTCATAAGCTACCATTTTTCAAGCGAGTTTAACTCAATGCGGATATGTCGATATTTCGGATATCTCGACATAATTTCATTGTCCCAACGAGCAAAATTACCATTTAAGCTCGATATTTGCAAAGTATCCCTCTGAACTGAGGGAAAGTGAGTCATGAATCTTCGGAAACTCGACATTTTTTATTTGCAGTATCGATCCCCAGTCTTCAGCGTGACGAGCGAACGCTTTATGCACTCAGCTATCTAGACCAACACTTAATCTCCAATATGTAATTTTGATAGTTTGAAATAAACCCATTTAAATTTAAATTGAGCCCCAGTCAAATCATCCTCGATATATCCATGGCATACCTTCCGATAAGCCTTCACCATACCCAGGATGCGTCTACGGCTCCGTCCGATAAATTTATTACCTCCCTTGGAAGGCTTTTTAGCCAATCAGGTGTCTACACTGGGAAGTTGAGCGAGCCAATCATAACTCACTTTCAAACTTGGCAACACACACCATGCAGAGGTTCTCCGAAAGAGGTAGAAGGAGTTCTTGAATATATTTTTTAAAGGTTAGGACCTGTCAGTTTGTCTGTATGATGTCCCCCAATTCTGAGTCGCACTGCGAACAAACCTTCGCAGCTGTGACCGCCATCTTTGTTGAAACTGGCAAGCTTTTTTGTAATGGCGGCTAAACTGATTGGTTGCTGTGAGAATGCAGAGCCAGCAAAGGGAGGTAATAAAATTATGGGGCCGACCAGTAGCTGCATCCAGGGTATAGTGGAGATTTGCCTGAACGTATACCCTGGAGATATCGAGGAAGCAGTCAGATAGGAAATTAAGAACCTAGGAAAGTCTCGAGTGTTTTATTAAGAGCTGTAGCTCTGCAGCGATGACAAGTCAGTAGGAGGATAATGTGGTTCAGGGACTGTGAAACAGACTGTTGGCCATCCAAAAGTACCCTTAATATCTGAAATCAAACGACACGCTACGAGCGTTAATCTTCAAAGGAGATTCTCTGCATGCACTTTCTGTGTGCTCGAAAACAGATATCGCTGTTAATGGTGCTGTGGAACAGCTCCACAGCAGGGGATTCCTGCAAGTGAGAGGCGTCGGTCGTTACTGAACAGAAATATATGATATCCAGTTCATCAACGACGTTTCATGTCAAGGCCTCACGTGCTCGAAGTTAAATCTGTACATACCCATAACGTTGTGTCCTAATAGGCATATTCAGGACTTTGTTAATCTTGGTCGGTGAAAGTCACTCTGCTGTCTGTAACTTGTTACAAGCAAATTCTTCGAATAAGCATCGGGATGTGTTGTCCTTCTTGAACGGCGCCAGTCACTCTTTTGTCAATCGATCACTGTTTTGTCCGGTCCAGACGCGATTTTTTACGAGATTCGTCACATGGTTTGATTACTGTTATATGGGGTGTTAGTTTGCGATACTGCTTTCAAACAGGGACGCTATCGTAAGGGGCGACACACGGATGGAGTGGGTTAATCAAACAGGCTGATTCGGTTGATGCAAGTAGGGATACTCTACAACTCTATATAGGCTCCCTGATGCAAGTCACCGTATACCAGCATTCGTAACTACTCGGGTCATTCCGGAAAGCCGGATGGCGTTCTTCTTGCCGGTTACGGAAAGAGGCGAGTAGTTACGAATGCGTATACCAGTTGCGAAGATCTATGTCCATGATGCCATTCGTAACTACTCGTGTCATTCCGGCAAGGTCAGGAAAGAGGCATGAAGTTACGAGAGCTCTGAGCAATATTCAAGCTATATATAGGCCTGAGTTTGACTATCTGAAGACGCAATCCAGGGATCAATCCTATATGTAGAGGCGCGATGACATGCAGGCAACTAGTTCTATCCATCGACCCTGGCATTTCGATATATTTAGACATCTCTTGTTAATCAATAGGCAAAGAAATTGTTTTCAGTTGAAACTAAATTCAAAATTCCTCGGGAGTTGAATAATCCCAGTAATTTCAGGCATTAAAAATATTATTTATCTGGGAAATGTGATCTTTATTAAGACCCATGGTGACTTGGACTAGACAGGTTTCCAGTAATCCATGCGCAAGTGTCAAGTGGTGGGGTCGAGTTGATGTGTACATGTAGATCGATATTCATGATGTCAAAGACAGGATTGTCTGGCCGTGACTCGCTTTTTCACAGATCTCCACCAAAACCGTTGAAATGTTGATGAGTTTGGCGTTAAACAATAAACAATCCGATATTTTACAACACAAGCTTCATCAATTAGATTACAAAACTGCTGCCCGTTTGCGTCCCGTTTTGAATAACATTGTTGCCTGTTGAAATTGTAATTCAGTTGGTCATAAAATAGAACTCAACGATTCCCGTCCTGTCAAAACACGTGCCACTTCAAAGACACACATGGGTACGATGTGTGAAGCCCATTTTCTGGTGTCCCTCGCCGTGATATTGCTGGAATATTGCTAAAAGCGAAGTAAAACTAAATTCACTCGCTCACTCAAAGACGTATATACACGCGGGTGTGATATATAAGCGAAGGACAGAATCACTATGTATTATTCATTATCTCCGTGAGATATGATCTTCAGGAAGGATCAGGGTGCGTTCGGAAGTCGCCATTAACGAGGCACAGGGCATAGGCGCAGGCACGCCATTAAGGGGTCAGCCTGTGCAGTTTTAACATTCCCGTATGTCACGCTGTGTAATATACAACCGAGGGGAAAAGTTACCCTAGTTTTTATAATTAAGAATTGTCACAAACTGTGGCTAAATTTGAAAGTGCACTTTACCTGTACTTACTCCAGCAACAGTTCGTACACTATAGTGTGTGTCTAGGCGGTTCCGTGTGTGCCTGGCCGGTTTGTGTGTCTAGGCGGTTCCGTGTGTGCCTGGCCGGCTTGTCTGTGTCTAGGCGGTTCCGTGTGTGCCTGGCCGGTTTGTGTGTGTCTAAGCGGTTCCGTGAGTGCCTGGCCGGTTTGTGTGTGTCTAAGCGGTTCCGTGTGTGCCTGGCCGGTTTGTGTGTGTCAAGGCGGTGTCGTGTGTGCCTGGCCTGTTTGTCTGTGTCTAAGCGGTTCCGTGAGTGCCTGGCCGGTTTGTCTGTGTCTGAGCGGATCCGTGTGTGCCTGGCCGGTTTGTGTGTGTCTAAGCGGTTCCGTGTGTGGCTGGTCGATTTGTGTGTGTCTAGGCGGTTCCGTGTGTGCCTGGCCTGTTTGTCTGTGTCTAGGCGGTGTCGCATGTGCCTGGCCGGTTTGTCTGTGTCTAGGTGGTGCCGTGTGTGCCTGGCCGGTTTGTCTGTGTCTAGGCGGTTCCGGGCGTGCCTGGCCGGTTTGTCTGTGTCTAGGCGGTTCCGTGTGTGCCTGGCCTGTTTGTCAGTGTCTAGGCGGTGTCGTGTGTGCCTGGCCTGTTTGTCAGTGTCTAGGCGGTGTCGTGTGTGCCTGGCCGGTTTGTCTGTGTCTAGGTGGTGCCGTGCGTGCCTGGCCGGTTTGTCTGTGTCTAGGCGGTTCCGTGTGTGCCTGGCCTGTTTGTCAGTGTCTAGGCGGTGTCGTGTGTGCCAAGACGGTTTCATGCTTGTCTGGTCAGCTTGGTGTGTGCCTAGACGGCTTTGTGTGTGTGTGGTCAGCTTTCTGTGTGTCTAGATGGCTTTGTGTGTGTCTGGTCAGCTTGGTGTGTGCCTAGACGGCTTTGTGTGTGTGTGTGGTCAGTTTGGTGTGTGGCTAGGCGGTTTCGCGTGTGCTGTTTCGGTATTGTGTGTGCCTAGGCGGTTCCATGTTTGCCTAGGCGGTATTGTGTGTTCAAACGCGGTATTGTTTGTGACCAGGCGGTTTTGTGTGTGCCTGGTCAGTGTAGTGTGTGCTTAGGTGGTTTCGTGTATGCTTAGGCTTTATCGTGTGTGCCCATGCGGTATTTGGGTTCAACGAAGACAGGAAGTTGCTCCTATATGATCTTTCTCCCAGGGTCCAAATATATGTTCCCTGAATTTCCTCTACATTTCCTTATAACACCTTGTTTGCAGATGATGTAGGTAAATTCTGTTAAACTGGGAATGCAATACAACTTGCGGATCTTGTCAGCCAAGGAATACAACTCTTATCACAATTCTCTGTGCAGAGTCCCGTTTCTAGACAATGGCCCCCGTTGACTGCGGGCTTGAACTGGCATGGCTTCCCTTTGAACTTGCTCTTTTGCTTCAATATGTTAACGTGAACAGGCAATGTGATTCCCGTTAACAAAACAAAACTTGACAGAACTCCACACAAAATCTTCACCTGTTGTTGAGCGATCTTATCGATATGACATTTGTTAGTATGTGCATAAATGCGACATTCGGAACTCGGCAACTATTCGGTTGCATGTTGGTTTAACACCACATTCAGCAATATTACAGCTATATGGAGGCGGTCTGTGAAAAATCGAAACTGGTCCAACCAATCCAGTGATCAACATCATGAGCACCTCTCCTGCTGGGTTAGGAAATGGTAAAGTCGTACTTATTGCACTGATTAAAGCTGCACCATAGTATTGTAAATACGTAAGTCATGGCTCCATAAAACACTGCTAAAGTATGCAACACGCCGACGATGTGAGCACCCGTGATGATCTAGGGTAGAATTGACCTCCGGTAACTCATGCTTGTCGTAAGAGGCGACTGGCGGAGTCGGTCAGACTTGCCCACTTGGTTGACACATGTTATCGGTTCCCAAATGCGCAGATTGATGCTCATGCTGTTGATCACTCAGTTGTGTGGTCCATACTCGATTATTTACTGAGTGCCGCCATAAAGTTTGAATATTAGTAACGGAGCTACTATATACGACCGTTTTGCAAATATATAAATTGAGATGGAGAGGAAATTAAAGCTGTCAAGGTTATGAAGCGTTTGGGCAGCCTGCCTGTAACGGCTTTTGTGACGATAAATAATTTTGTGGATTTTATATCTTCTATTTATTTATTTATTTATTTATTTATTTATTTATTTATTTATTTGTGGCTGGGGAGGGGGATATCCCAAAACAGCAAGTGTTTACTTTCTTTTGAACATCAGTATATGGGTATATCAAGAGCACTGGCGACATTACTAATTAACGCCATGCCCAGAAGGGCTAATATACAACGAGTCCGATGACTTTGAACTCGATATACTGCTTATACCGGTACCTGGTGGGAATTATGCCCGTTGAAAGGCAATTCAGGTCAAGGTCATCATGATGGCGCTTTCACACGCGAGATGAAAAATCCAAAGAGTTTTTTCCATTAATTACCCTTTGTGTAGCTTGATTAAACACGCCTGTCGGAATTAATTGTGATTGTCGATATAGCATCGAGTGGAAACATACTTTATATCTAATTGAATTGTGAGGAACTAATGAAGTGTGAAACTTTATAGGATGCAAGTCATTTAGCTCACAATACAGATTGCTGATTTTTATACAAATGCCAATAATTGACGACTGACAGTGTACGTTGTTTTATAATTGTTCCTGCAATTTGTGCTCAACGTTAGAATAAAAAGTGACGTAATTCCATCGGTCACGTCAAGGACGTTCGATTTCCTACATGGGTACAATGTGTGAAGGCCACTTCGTGTGTCCCCCGCTGTGATATTGCTGGAATGTTGCTAAACGCGGCGTAAAACCAGACCTACTCACTCACTCCAAGTGGGTGAAAGTATAAATCTACTTACTTTGCGGACATTCAGATTACTGATTTCTGAACGGAACCTGCAGTGGATCATGTAACAGAACCTGTTTCCAGTGTTGATATCAAGCCCACACGAACTCAGAGTATTAAAGTATAATGCAATCATATTCTTGAATTCACTGGGTGATTTGTGTAGGTCTGAGGTCTTCAAGCAAAGAATTCCAAAGTTCAGTATTACTGGCTAAAATGATGTTGTCTTGATCAGTCATGAATATTCTATTAGATGACGTTCATACACATGTATTCTTAGAAAACACCCGTGAATCTCAGGTCAAGGTGACCTCTCATCACGCCATTGTCAAATCAATGTCTTTAAAATGAAAATATAGTGGTGCGAGTTTCATTTAGGCCAGTAGACCTCAAAAGTATCAACAATAACCACTAGTCTTAATCAAACCATACAGTGCGTGGGTTTAGGGTGTTAAAAACCACAAAGAGTAAATTAAAGCATGACCTGATTGTCGCCAAACATTCACCAGGTTAAGAACCAGTACAGGGTACAACACGTGATTGTGAAACGTCAAAGAAAAACAATTCCACTAACACTGATAATATAAATATAATACCAGTAGTATCATTGGTGGTTTGAGATAACATTAGAAAAAAAAAAGAAAAAAAACAGGGAAAAGCTCAAACAATCATGTCATAATCATTCACACCTCAACTTTTGAGGACACAATGGTAGTCAGTGTGAAATTGTATACTTTTCCCGCAGTATATTTGCATTCGAACATATTGGCGTCCTGAACAGCGCATATTTCAATAGCTCGAGGCTTGACGTGCACTGAAATGACTCTCAAACCACAAATTTAAATTCATTTTCATTTATTTTAGGAGTCCTTTGCAAATGTATTTCCTTTTCTAAAACAATAAGTCGTCCTTCCGTCGCCATAGTAACCAGGTGTTCTCGTCAACACAACCTGAGTTAAACTATAACGCCCTTAGGCGATCAAAGCATCCAACTAAATGTTCTTTGAAAATATTGATTAATCCATACCGCGAGGCAGATCGAGATGTCTGGGGTCGGGAAGCGTAGGCAGGGTGCACGTGAATTATACAAGGTGGACACTGAGTCATGTAAAGATAGTATCACTTGGTGGCATGTTGTCACATGATCATGTTCTACCACCAGCAGAGTATGGGTGCACACGTTTGAGAGGGGTCGGGGGGGTATGGTGTGTGTGTGTGTGTGTGTGTGTGTGTGTGTGTGTGTGTGTGAGGGGGGGGGGGTTACCGGAGGGCTTGCACATTTCATTCATTACAGAACTGTCAGCATCTACGCATACACGTCGTACAACGTGCTCTGTCGCACAGCGAGCTCTGACAAACAGTAACCTGGAAATCGTGGAAATCTGAAAACGTTAGAAACGTTTGGCGGTCTGGTACGGAAGTGATATTGACTCAATCTCATTTTGCGTTGCAGAACTACACTGAAATAAGCGCAGAAAGACACCCCAGGTGTAACCAGTGACCCAGATGCATTGTGAATCAGTTTACGACCTCATCAAACAGGGACAGTCTGTCTGAACCTCGACATAAAGTATAGAAATACAGTGTTATTAAAGTTTAAACTTAAAATTAACATAAACATGGGTCAAAATTGCTCTGAATGTTGCAAAGATCCAATGTATTTTCAATATCGCAAGGGTTAGATCTGTTTTGAAAGTCACAAAGGTCTGATCTGTCTGATCTGTCTGATCTAATGTGCCAGTCACAAGGATCCAATCTAGCTGGATGTTGGAAAGGTCATATCTGTTTCCTAAGGGTCGTTTGTTAATTTAAAAGTCTCACGGAACTGATTTATATTAATGTCTCAAGGGTCAAACCTTACTCTCGATTCTGCGCCTAAAAGGCTTAAAGAGGTCCCAGTATATTTTACTTCAGCAACCCATGCTTGTGGTAAGAGCCTGTTAGCTTGGGCCTAGATTTTCGACGTTCTCTAAGCGCTAAGATAGTCGTAGGTGCCATACATTAACATGAATTTACGACTATCTTAGCGCTAAGAGAGTTCGAAAATCTAGTCCCTGATCGATAGTTCAGGTTACTGACTTAGCAAGTCGCTGCACATGATTGTCATATGATTGGATTGTCTGATCCACTTGTGGTTTTTCACACAGACGGCGTTAAATAACAAACTGAGACAAGCGTTTACATGTCACTAGTCTGTGGGGTAACCTAGTTCGATTCCTCACATGGATACAATGTTTGAAGCCCATTTCTGGTGTCTCCTGCCTTTATATTGCTGGAATATAGCTAAACGCGCCACAGAAACACATTCACTTACACATGGTGGATGAAAGTAGAAACAGGAAAACGTATGATTCTACCCAGGACGTATGTTTAGTTTCCGTGCCTCTGTTGCAGGTGTGCCCGAGGAGATGAGGGAGGTCGCGAAGAAAAGTAAACCATTATTAGAAATCACTAAAGATGCCAGCGACCAGTTCATGATTCGCACCACAGTTGGGGACAAAGTGAAGGAATACAAGTTCGTGATCGGCGTGTCATTTGACCATGTTTCCCTCACTGGCCAACCCATGAAGGTACACACACGTTTTGTAGTGAAATTCGAAAGTGTTCTTTTTCCATTTTTTGGAAGCTACATGAAGAAATGGTTGGAGGTGATTGTACCAGAGACATAATTAATGGGTATGAAAGAAGTTTAAGAAAATAGAATATGACACTCAGGTGCGGTCATTATTTGAGTGAGTGAGTGAGGTTGGCGTTATGCCGCTTGTAGCAATATTTCAGCAATCGAACCTGGGTCTTCGGTGTAACGAGCGAACGCTTTAACCGCTAGGCTACCCCGCCGCCCTCACGATTTTAAGTACTGTGAAGGTAAAGGCATGCAAATTGATGTACATGTATATTGTGTCTACATAAGTTGAAATGTTGAAATTTGGAACCAGAACTGGTTCTGTGAATATACTCTTGTCACCGGAAAATCTGGTACTGGACGTAAGCTAGGCCCCGTCTCGCATACCGCGTGGTAGAGACATGACAGAGTATCCAGTTCTTCAGACGGATGCTCATGGTGTCAGTCAATTTCTTCTCTGGACCACACTTGAGTGAGTGAGTGAGGGTTTACCCTGCTTTTAGCAATATCACAACTGGGTACACCGAAAATTGGCTTCATGCATAGTACCCATGTGGGCAATCGAACCCTGGTCTTTAGTGTGACGAACGAGCCCCTCAACCACAAGGCCATCCCACCACCCCAGTAGCTAGAACATCACTCAGTGGAGTATTATACAACAAATAATTTGTCTTTCTGTTTCATGAAGTCAGTGGTGAACCTCGTCGGAGAGAAAATGGTGGAAACTCAGACCCTGGGGGATAGCAACATCGTCATCGAGAGATCTGTGGAGGGAGACCAGCTTCAGTCGGTAGGTATTCGGCAGTCAGACACGTCCCAGTTACAGATCAAAATAATTCTCAGAACTTCTTCGGTTTTCATACATCACGTATCTCCTCGCCGCGGAAATGGAAGCGGTCGTTTTTGTCGCCATTTTATCAAATCAAAGCTTTGGTTACACTCATTCATGACTAACTCTTGTTATTCCATATTTCGTCCACAGGCATTCGTGGTGGATTAAAGGTTAATTCTGTTTTTTAGATGACTCCCGACTCGATATGCTTCACTGTGCAATACATCTATTGTACAATGAAGCATTTCGAGTTGGAGTTCATCTAAAAAATTCTTCTGTTAATCTTTAATCCTCGCAATGACACGAGGGCCTGGGATCCGGGGTAGAATAGATATTCAGCAACCAATTGCGCAGATCGATGCCCATGCTGTTGATCACTGGATTGCCTGGTCCAGACTTGATTATTTACAGACCGCCGCCATATAGCTGGAATATTGCTGAGTGCGGTGTAAAATTAAACTCACTCACCCCGTGGGAGGTCGCTTCGATAAGTACACTATTTCCATTTTATGCTTGCCCACGTCGGGGATAGTAATGGCTTTGATTATGCTCATTCTTAGTCGCTTTGTTGTGACACCTTGGGGTGACTTTGATGTCATGGACGTTAATAGCACCGTCGGGCGCTGCATGTAATCCTGACGAGTTACTTACACGTGCCCTCAAGAATCACATTATCATCGGTTGCCATGGCAATTAACTATGTGTGTTAATTATAAATTCAACATTATGAGACGTTCAGTGTGTTTAGTAAGTCTGCTAGTTTAGGAATGTAAATCAGGAATCTTCCAGACATCAGTAAGTTTTTATCATCATCATCATCATCATCATCATCACTACCGCCACCGCCACCACCACAGTCGTCGTCGTCATCGTCATCATCATGTTGTAAACGATGACAACGACATGTTAATATTTCTTATCAAAAGTCTATTACATTCACATAGAAAAAGAATATTTTTCATCTTATTAATGTTACCATTAACTATAAGCAAAGCAGCAACTAATGAAACCTCGATTACACTCACCACTGGATAAATTGACCCTCCGTGAAACATCAAAGGGAAAATCTAACGCAAAAAGAACGAAAAAAAAGAGGCCATAATGACCCATTTGGTCCTACTGATAACTATGGTCGGGTGACAAGTTTTCAACATTCTGGGTAACTGCCGTAATATCACTCACCCCACTCCTCAATGACTGTATGGGACGTTGAATTTGACCTTGTTGTTGCGTTCCAGTATTGATGGATGGTGACAGTGGGTAGCATAGTGGTTAAAGTGTTCGCTCGCCATGTCGAAGACCCGGTTTCGATCCCCCATATAGGTACAGTGTGTGAAGCCATTTTCTGTTTTTCTCCTCCGTGATATTGCTGGAATACTGAACTCGTTCACTCTTGATGAAGGACTTGTTCCAAGGCATCAGGACCTTGTACCGGAGGATCTCTCTGGCTTATTCTGCGATCCATTATGTCATAATCATACACTGTGGGATTTCGAACTGAGGCTCCTTTCACGAGCCAACCCTTTACAAAGGTTAACCTTAACTCCCATTCTTTAACACGGCAGTGGGGTTACGTTAGCGAATTACGATCACCTTAGTGTTTTGTTAAAGGAGGCCCTGGACTTTAGAGGTCCAAGGCTGAGTTACCTCTGCCTGTTGACGTAATACATCACCAGACTGTAACGGTATGTGGTCCGGCATGGTCGTCCAATGTTCAGCACATGGGCATCGGATTGTGGTACGAGAAGCTAGTCCTTTATGTCAGTGATGTACCGTTGAATCTCATTTTGTCTGATTGTAAAAAAAATAAAGTTTACATAATGAACTCAAATACTGTCACTGAGCCCTCGCCAAACGGTGCTTGCTCCAAGATGGAACGTTTTATATTCAGACATTGGACCAGATGACCCTTTCTCGTGACGTCAAATTAATCACGTTGAGCTTGACACCACGCCAGCCATGCTGGCAAATATTCATCTAGAACTTTATTCTTTATATCATCAAAGTTGGGCCCTCTAAGAAGGCTTCACAATAGGTAAAGGATGCACTTCATCTTCAATTAAATCAAGATCAAGATCATTCTCGTCTCGCTATATATAGTACATAATATACCACTTTCCATTCAACAAGTCATTGTTTAAGGTTAAGCTCGTAACTCGAATAGCTTAATGTGGACTTACCAGAAGTCGTAGCGTTAAGGTTGTTCGTACTAAAGCACCCTGATCTTAAGATCGGTTTGCTCTTGAATTCCATGCTCAGTCAGATGTACTGTTGCTGTGACAAACGTCTTGTGAGTTGCCTTCAAACCAGCCATGCAGAACACAGACATGTCGGTAATATTCGTCTAAGTAAACTTATCCTCAGTACTTTTCGTTCCATTCCACCACTGAGTCTAACAAAACCTTACGGGAGGTCGCGTCAGGTAACCTTTGAGACTGACCAGTCAGAACACAGCTTACCAAATCGCGAGAGTGGACATTTGCACACACCTTTTGAACTTTTTATCTCGAAGAGGTTTCGTACCCGAACTATTCCGAATGCTATTTAGTGTACGCTCATTTCCGGGTGATGCACACGGCACACGTTACAAGTAAACAGTCGTTGAAAATAGTGTTTTTTGTCAATATTCAAGGATGTCATCTTGCGGAAATTTTAGCTAATGGTAACCATGTCAACAGAAACCCCAAAGTGACCTGAATATTTTGTAAGTCTCTCCGATCCCTAAGTAGAAGTCGTTGTCTGATTGGTTAAATCTGTTTAACCGTCTCGCGTTTGATTGGACGGTCATAAGTCGCTCGAAGGTTACCTGACGCGACCTTCTACTAGGGTTTGTTAGACTCAGTGGTGGAGTGTAACGAATAACACTGAGACTAAGTTTACTTAGACTAACAATATTCATTTATATATTGAATACAAAGCTAACAAGGTAACGATGATTGACAGAACAGATTCCTAGTCCAATGCAAACAGAGCACAAATTTAAAATACTGGTCACAAATCTAAAACAGTAACTATATTATTAACAAGCAGGTTCACAGTCTTACCATATCATCCCACCGGGAACCCATTTACTGCTGAGTGAAGAAGATTTATTTGAAGATTTCATTATTGAAGCTGTTGTATCGTTCCATGATTTTAAAGTCGACATCCTTCCTTTCCCAGAGGATGACCGCCAACGACGTAACGGCGTGCGTGACGTTCAGCAGAGCATGACCGGAAGTACTCCGCCCTCCATCCTTTCGTCCAGTCAACGAGTACCACCGCACGAACGCGCCATCTTAAAATCTGCATGTGGATTTATAACGCGATCACCTCAAACATATACATCACTGTCATACCTGTACTCTTATATGGTAATAAACTCTCTTACAGCTGTTTTCTGTTTTCAGTGAGGTATGTATGTGTGTATGGTTGTGCGCGCGTGTGTGTGTGAGAGAGAGGTGGGGTGGGCGGGTAGGAGATGGTGTTGGTGGAACTATACAGATGGATTGATGGGTGTTTGGATGTACACACAGGTGTTTTTTGAGTCACATTATGAATACTTGATTTTCCGCTCAATTTGTCGCAGTTGCGCAGTAGGTACTTCCTTAGTGGCGATCACGTGACAAAGGACACGCTAGAGGACAAAATGGCGTACGTCAAACCTGTCTGCATGCAATCAAACTAGTGCAAAAACAAATTCATTATTTTTGCGTCATGATATTTATATTTATCAGCATGTGTTGGTTTATGCACATGAAGCAGACCGTCTTGGTTAGAGTAGTGAAAAAAAGTGTGAATTTCACCAGAAGTGTTAAGTCAATTTTAATTATGTTTTTCCTGCCAACTAATGCGGATAATCTGGATTATGCGCATGGGTGATCAGCTTTAGGTCTGCCTCAATATAAGGAATTCTAATTTGGTAAATGTGTTTATTTACATTACATTTTATTACATTTACATTAATTCACTAATTGTTTAGATGCCAATAGATTCTACATTTATTGTTGATGGTGCTGTCTATGATTTAACTGCCGAGAAAGAAACCCCGTGCTTGGTGGTAGTTTTAAATGAACCAAATAAGAAATGAATACACAGTCCCGAATAGAAAGTGGTCAAATGTATCATATGCTATTTGGGGCATTACTCTTTTCAGTAAAGTACCGATTTTAGAACTATTGTTAGTGAATCCCATCCGAGTCTCGAAGTCACCCTCAGGTACCCACTCGCCAGCACACAAAGTCAGCCATCTAACCCACTCTGCCACCGCGGCTTCCACATGTCACATAAGGTGACAGAAATCCTGTATTTCATGCGAGTAATATTTTTAGGGGTTTTTACCTTCAGCTTCGGCCACTGTTTTCATCACAGTACCGTATAGTATGTCACTGCTGTTTTCTTGGGTTGTCTTTTTTGTGTTTTTTTTTTTTTTTTGGTTGTTTTGTTTTCGTGTTCCTTTTTCTTTTTCTGTTTCCCAGCAGTTTACGCATTAACCGCCATAACCTCAATAAATGTCAACTTTCATTCACATATTTCATGAAAATTCTTTTTTTTTTTTCATGCTGCCAAATGTCTGACGACATTTTATTAATGAAGAAACATTGTTACTTGTATATTATCAATGATAGTCACAGAAGTTCGCCTTATAAGAGATGGCTGTTGAATTGATGCGCTGACTGCAGCCTTGATGGCCCAGGGTGTTGTGTACGAAAGAACGAACGCCCGATTCATACCGAGAAATCACTCACGCCAAACATTTACCGGGCGCTTCAATCATTTCATCTACCTTTCACCATTGGATACAACTGGAGTCCTGAAACGGCATTTAAAAGTGGTGCATATAAAGCCAAGAATTGTGTGGATGTCAGCGTCTTGACTGTGATGGACACGACGCTTCGGAGCATATTCTTACTCATTCTTCAAGTGAATGATTTGGGCCACAATATGGTATGTATCACCTAATAAAGAAATTAGGTTATACTCAATGCCCATCACAACAAAGAAGTTGATATTCACGTTTGCCTTTATTCGTCACTCTTGCGCCTAGATTATCCTCAGTTGGTCCCACTAAACTTTCTAGTCAATAGTCTGGTATAAGGCAAAATCCCCAGGTATTCCAGTTAGGATTCGAACCGGGTCAATGACGTGACGAGTAGACACTTTACCCACTGGGCCTTCCCTATTCAAACCGTTTAATCACAACGGTCTAAATGGCTAATGGCCAGTGATGTAGAAAAAGACAGAACTCTTAGCTGAACCCAGAAACATGAATTATATTCCCTTAACATTTAGAGAGACGTTTTCAGAAAGAAATTTCTCGCTATAATTTACTGTTATTAGTAATAAAGTGTTATCTGTGTGCAAACTTATAACTTTCTATTTTAAAGTTCTTTCTATGTCATTAATATATCAACACACTCTGATTTTGAACAAATGTTGGTAAAAAAGCCAACAGGGACATAAATATTGGACGAAATGGGTGTGTCATGAGTGTTGGGTACACCACGCATCACCCGACCGTCCGTAATAAATAACCTTATCTCTAGCCATACGACGACATGTATACTTTTTATCAGAAGAAACAGAAATACAAAAATATTTTGACATTTCTATGGTGTAAGACTTGAAATATGTTCTAACACGTGATAACGTTTGTTCAAGTTAGGACAAAGTCCATACTACTCATCTCAGCCGCGTGTTTTACAAGATAATATGGTGAGAAACCACTGGAAGCGTACATAAAATATCACCATAACGTATGGGGTGTATGTTAAAAGTCGCTTTAATCATCCAAGTCACGATAGCTGCAAACCAACTGTCAAATAGTTAAATTTGAATACAAACATTCCTTCTTTAATTTACGTACTGTGAGACTTGACATTATCTCACTCAGTTAGATAGTTTAAGATTGTGTACGTTAGATACATCACGACAAACTGAATGTGGTTGTTAATCCCTCAATAAGGTATGTCCTTTGGTGAATCCGGGTTATGGTGCTAAAACTGATGAAGCAAGGATTCGAACTCACAATCGGTGCCTCATAAAGTAGGGGCGCACTCCACACGTCATAAAGCACCTTTCTTTTTATACAGTCTTCGGTTTGAGATTTGTGTCAAGTAATGTCAGTGACTCTCATTCTCTTTTACTGACGGTATGTTCATGTTTGACATTCTGATTATCTACGAGGATCAATACCAGTGACGGGCTAGCATCGATCTTCAGCATCACATGCATGTCGTAAGCAAGAGGCGACTAACAGGATCAGGTGGTCAGGCTTGCTGACTTGTTTGACACATGTCATCGTCTCCCAGTTGTTTAGATTCATGCCCTTGCTGTTGATCACTAGATTGTCTGGCCCAGATTGTTTACAGACTGCCGCCATACAGGTGAAATATATATACAATAAACAAATTTTGGTGACCCTTCATTAATTACACTGAACATGCTTTCGCCCTGCGCGTCATGCGTTCAGAATATGTACATTTATGTGCATCAGGATATACAGAAACAAACACAGAACTCGAAACCCAGAGGAACCTTGGTGACAAAAAAATTGTATTTTTCAAATGATAACGTTGATGGCTTTAGAACAGATAACCACGCCTAAACAATGATCATATCATACTTAACATTTGAACACGCGAAAACGTGTGATGTAAAATCAGATACGGCTGGCTTTAGGAGTAACATACACAGAAAACTTAATTAAGCACCCCTGTATCTTTGCAATGATAGGTTTTCAACACGTACATAAACCTTTTCACGGTGACCACGATAGAAAAACGTGCGTTTTATGATCCTTTGACTCATAAATGACGACAACATGATTTGAATCCATGTTGAATTTATGGATGATAATTACTCATTTATAAAAACACAGACTTTCATACAGAACCATGTCTGTGCATGTACAGACCTCCTGGAATGTTTAATGTTGAATATATTGGTGAATGTGAACAGATAAAATCGTATTTGTCATATCTTACATGATTCAGTGTAAACTCCGTGTGACAGCCAGCACTCTCCACCTCATACCAAATGTCACCCTCCTGATCCTTTGAAGGGACAGTCTACGCCATTCCCAGTGTAAAGGAGCTTCCAACTGGGTCAGGTTCTGTACATCAGGTTCGGTTCATGCACATGACCATGTTGCAGATATGCTCCAAAGAGTAAGATCGGGGCTCATTTAATTAATCGTTCTATATACCATGTCACCTTTTATTAATAATTTGAATTTACGATGCAATTTTACATTGTCAAGATAGTTCGGAGTTACACCATACCATGCCTGTCACGTGATCAGTAAAATGTGTCCACGCCTTTTGAAAATTTAACTTAGTTTCTTGACAATGTCACCAGCTCGCCTGCATGGAGTGTGTGTTAACTTTCCCTGTTGGAGAAAAGTATCCTTGATTTCATCACTGGCCAAACAATAGTGATATCAAGGCCCTTTGTAATACCGCGAGGTCATGAACGATAAAATACCAACGTCTCATACAACCATTCGTCACTTCCAACAAGTGTCCGTTCTGGGAGAGTTAGGTTGACATGTACAGGTTTGTCCAGTGTTAATGCACAGTCCAGACAGATGGCAACATTTGAGAAATAGCTCACCACATAACATGGACCTTGACTCCCCCATGACCTTGGTGCGACATTTCAGCACCTGGAGCACGTGCAGATGTAGGCGTAATGGCGAGCCGAAGAAACCCTCGGTCAGCACTCCCAGAATGTTATTAATGACTGCGTATACTGGTCGCTACATGTAGATATGTAAGCATGTATACAATGTGGACGAGACGGATACCACTTAACAACTATGTATGGAAATGTTCATAAATCAACGTGACATTGCCGGAGATTTGTTTAATAAATGCTACAATATTTATAAAAGCATTCTTCGAAACCATTTACAAGTATTTAACACACTGATAATTTGGGTTGCAAACATGAACTTTTGGGGCATATCTGAAACTAAAGTAGCAGTTCACAAAGCAAGCAACTAGCTTTATTACTTATTACAGATTGTTCAGACTGACCTGAGCCACTCTACATATGCATGATCCGGTAGGTCATTTGTCACAAAAGGCAGGTCGAATTAACTTCATTAAATGGAGGAGCACAGAATGTTAAACGGCGATCTTGTTTCGGCTGTTCGGACAGGTTGACGATCAACTGACAAAGGTGCATCACGCAACAATGATTATGGACCCAACCAGTTATGGCACGGTCACGCAATGCATTAGTATTGACTTGATCAGGTCAAGATGACCAGGCTATACCTGTAAATATCAGACTCGCGAAGATCAGGGTAAGAAAATACCTTCAGTAATCCATTCTTGTCGTATGAGGCGACTAAAGGGATCAAGTGGTCAGGGTCACTGACTTGGTTGACACATGCCATCCAGTTGCGCCTGATCCACACTCGATTATTTACAGATCGCCGTCATATAGTTGGAATATTACTAATTGTGGTGCAAAACTAAACTCACCCACTCTAAATCTCAACAACTACATACAGTCACCCCTCGCCATAACGTGGATCCATGGGTGACCCCGCGTTATACAAAACGTGGCAAAAAGGCCAAGGAGAATCGCATCTTCCATGTGCATAGCCTAACTGCAATTTTTTCTGTATTGTGCCCACTCAAACCTATGTCCTATTGTCGGAGGTTATCAACGATAACAGGAAACTTGCAATCAAACATCACGAACATCACATGATAATTCAATATGCTACCTCTTAGTCATGTAAGGCGGAAATAGCGATCTGCTGTGTAGACGTGTTTTGCTCTTATCTACATATGATTCAGCAAAAATATCACAACAAAGAATGTCCATTCCATTACCTGTATTATATTAGCCATAACGGTATAACAGTCGCCAACACCTAATGTACAAAAATACGGCTAATGTACCCCTATCATATGCATCATCACTGAATAGCCATAGCGTCTGTGTATTACGCTAAACCGCCCTCAAACATGGACGTTTGTTTCTGTGTCTGGCAGTCGAGGTTTGCTTTTAAAAATCTTCAGGTGACATACTCCACCTTTAATTCTAAATTGATATCCCTGTGTTTTCAGAGCAGTTCCAGGTTTATAGGGGAGATGAATGGGTTTCTTATCCGCTTGTTGTATTGTCCCTTATGTAGCAAGTTCATCCGCGTGGTTGGGTAGGCTGTCAGTTTTACCTGCAGTCATGGTTACGCATACAGTAGACATGATTTCTAAAAGTGTGAACATCACCCTTTATAGGTGGATATGTAAACGGTTCATAGTGACAGACTCTGAAATAATATCCCTAAATCCCGTGGACGTCTACAATTATGTGGAAAAGTCTAGAAACTGAAGAGGTTATTCGTGTCCCTATATATACTAAGGAGCGAGAGAAACTATACACCTTAGTTGATTTTTCATTTTGCGTTTTTCCCTTTGGCAAACATCGGCAGTTTCCGTAAATCCCTGAATGACTCAAAACGGCTCTCACTGGCCAATTTCCACGTGTGTGACTATTGCGCGGGAAATATTCCCTGTCAAGCTGACTTGTCGTCATCTCTTTACCGGGAAGTGTGTTTTTGAGGCAGTATCCAACACAGCGTGTTCTTGTCCCCATTATACATGTACCTATTTAGCGTTTGTATGAGAAGCAGCGTCTCTCTCTCGGGTCTGTTAGAAGTGCGCTGAGAAAATGAAATTGTGTGCTGGCCATTAGGTGCCTGATTCTGCGGGTGTGGTTTCGATTCTCGATGGGACTCACCCCAACAAAAGTACTAGAATCTGTACTTTACAAAAAAAAACTGTAATCCCAAACATACCATGCGTTAAAATGACTACTCGTTTGTCCCTTGGCTGTAAGTTAGTGCATGATGTATGTCTTATAACTCCACTGTGTACACAGACTTCCGTTAAGCGAGATTGTGTCGGTTTTTGCGGATGTATATATTTTGAAAACCATAGGCGGTTCTATTTCTTACAGGATCCTTGGATCTGTCAGTATAAATGTTAGTCTGATCTTCAAAAAGGGTGTCTCCTGAGCGTAATGCCTCGTAGCAACGTGGGGCACTTCATGGGATACTGGTAAGTGCCAATGGAGAACATGGCTTTGATGTTAGACATGTAGTTGGCTCCCCCTGATCACACCCGTGTTCTCGTCGAAATCTTGATTACCGGATCGCCAGGTCTTTTGGCAAGTCAAGTCTTGGTGCGATCAGGACAGAGATCATCTTTCCATAGCTAAGTGGCAGGTGTGCTGGAGCACCGGCTCTGGCAGTTCAAGGTAAGACTTTCCCGCCAGAGATTGAGTGGTAGTTTCCCGGTTTCCACTAAAGGGGCTTGGTGAGAGGTCCCAGACGCCCGTGACCAGTTTAAGAGCTTGATACTGTATCGATTGTGATGTCCAAGGGTAGGCTTCGCACCTGTAGTCCAGTTTGCCTCTGATAACAGCCTTATGAAGGTCATGGGAACGTCACTGTTGGTTCTGCAAGAGCTGCTGGACACAGCCCTCTTTACGCAGAGAAACTTCTAAAGGCCGACCAAAGATGGACTAACTTGTGACAGGATCTCAACTGAACCGTGACTGTTTAAGGTTTTTCACATTGGTGTATAGTCTAATTGGTCACTCAAGATCACATACCTGGCAACTATGTGCAGGTGTTTCTCAATGGCGCATAGTCTCATTGGTCACTCAAGATATCACACCTGAAAACTATTTGCATCTGCCAAAACTGTTTTTGAAAGTATTGTAGGTAGTCAAAATGAACAATCAGTCAGCGTATTGTCGGTTACTGTAGGTCATGAAATCAATACGAGCATTTTATTGATGTCAAAATGCGTCTGTACTCTTCTCGCCTTTCAGTCTGATCATATCTACTTTGAGAACTTAATATAAGACAGAAGACGTAAATCTCTTGTCTCTAATGGTTTCCGTCCCTCATAACAATGCAGAATATAAAAATAGACATCTATTTGCAGGATTTTTGGTCACTCAAGACCATACGCCTAACAACCATTTGCCTCTGACAAAATATTAAGGCGTCAGCCATCTCTGGAAAGTATTTCAGGTAATCAACAATGAACAACCAGTCAAAATATTTAGGAGATAAACATCATGTGTTGGCCAATTTCCGGGTGTTATTGAGTATTTGAAGCACGGGAATGCATTTGGAACCGACGGCGTCAGCCGGAGGTTTCAAATGAAATATTCCCGTGCTTCAAATACTCAATAACACCCGGAAAATGGCCAACACATGATGTTTATCGACATTGTAAACACAAAAGTAAACCAAAGGGGTTTTACTGTCTGCACTCGTTTACATCGAATACGGACACAGCAGTGAAGTGTCATCAGCTGGCCGTTTCAGCTGGTTCTCATGGTAGCATCTGGAGCTGCTCATTTGTGACGTCATTCTAACTTTACGTCACAATATGATTTGAATGACGTCATCACTGTTGATGACACAACAAAACAATTGTTTACGTGTCAATACGCGGTGAATAGTCTTTCAGTTTCCGGGAATCTAATACCATTTAATCATGTTTTTCAACCAATCAGATTACAGAACACAGTAACTTTTGGTTTACAGTGGTGGTTAATCCTTTGAAGAATGGCGTTTAACTGACCAATAATGACAAATAACAGATATGCAGGTTTATCCCAACAAGCACGGGTTATTGCTGGGGAGAAGTAATCGCTATATTTCATGCAATGTTATTTGCCTAAAAACATTTATAGGTCGACGCTCTTTTTAAGAAGATGCGAACGGAACTTCATTGTTGGATAAGAAATACACATGTATTTACACGACTGGGATACGATGATGTGTGTCAGCCAAGTCAGCGAGTCTGACCACCCGATCCCTTTACGACAAGCATGTGTTGCTGAAGACCAGTTCTAACCCGGAGCGTCACGGGTATTAGCCGCATAGAACGTCTAATAGGTTTTGCAAAACATCATAAGAAATGTTTTGTAAATAGTGTACACACTTAACAAACAACTCCAAACACACTCTCTCGAGCTGATGACTCATCACTCAGAGCAAACAATATTAAAATGAATTTCATGATGTGAATAGTATTAAAAAATGTGAACTCTCATAGGTATATGAAGGTCGCGAACTACGTAGTGTCAGCGTAACACTCAGTGAATGGGTCTTTCAGTGCCGCATTTGCCATTTGCAGTAATACTGTGTACACAAGATAGGCTTTAGGACTATATAAACTCACTATGAAACTAGGCAAACAGGACAGCCTGTCTGATCGTAGTCAACGCTGAGCTACGCTTTCACGTCAGCCTTGACCTAGACGCTAGTTACCTCACAACTGGTACACAGACACACACACATCTTTACAATGAACTGACTCTTGTGTTGTGTTATAAGCTGATACCCATACACTGAGACTTGGGTCTCCTTTATCATGTCACGACAGACAGGTGGGACAGCGCGGTTACTAGGTTCAGGTGTGGCTTGGGAGATGGTTAGTGGTTATTGCTTGGCTACGCTACATTAGTGTTTAATGTGCCGATTACAACACTAAATTCTTACATTCTATTGCTTGTCCCAATGACAGTGAACGACCTTGTTGTTAATGATTCTGCCGCTGCAGTCGTCCGAAAATGGGTTGAAATGTTTTGAACTTTATTGAATTATATGCCGTATCCCCACTACTACTACTACTACTACTACTACTACTACTACTACTACTACTACTACTACTACTACTACTACTACTACTACTACTACTACTACTACTACTACCGCTGCTGCTTACCGATTCAACTTCTACCGGTACAAATTTTAATGCCATACTGCAGCAACTACCGTTGGTGTGTCCACTGTCGCACGTTCTAAGCGTTCAAATTTGTATTTATTCTACACGGATGTAAAAGAGTTCGTGAGTGCGTGAGCGAGCAAGCAATGGCTCAGTTATAACATATCGACCGACATGGGCTTCAAAGCTAGGTAACATTACCGGGTGGGGTAAAACATATAATATTCAATGTTAAGTTTTTGAAATTTAGAAATGCATCTGCAAAAGAATGAGTGTGGTTTTACACCGCTTTTAGCAATATTCAAGAAATGAAGAGACACAAGAAATTTAGTTCAGACATTGTACCCATGTGGGCAATCGAACCCAGATCATCAGCGTGACGATCGAACGCTTTAACCACGAGGCTTCCTGCGCCCCAAACAGACAATCATTCGTTTACTGCGTTGACAAATCCGTATCCTTGGTGCAGCAAAAGCAGTGTTAGTCGAAATAAACAAAAAAGGCAGTGGTTCGCTCCCTAGCCGCGCCTTAGCAACATACGACGTAATATATAGCACGTGTTGGTAACCTGACGTGCCCTCAGCATGAAGGGGTACAACAGTGAATGGTTGGGTTCGGCAAGCAGAGCTGGCTACGATAGAGAAATAATCTCGAAAGTGGCATGTAAACACCGTGTCTAGCTACCTCAATGGGCTGGCAGGGGATATCTGTTCAAATGCATTGTGAAATATGCTGGAAGTGGGGGACAACGTCCAACGCGATGCTGTGTACACAGGTAACAGGGACACAGAAACTATTTGTTTATGTCATGTTTTGTGCATAACATTACAGTTGTGAGTGAGTTAGTTTCACGTCACACTCAGCAATATTCCACGCACTCAGTACTATTCCAGCTATACGGTCTGTATAAACAGCCTGGAGCAGACAATCCAGTGATCATGACCATAAATCATACGATGACATGTGTCAACTACGTCAGTGAGCCTGACCACCCGATCCCGTTAGCCGCCTCCTACGACAAGCATGGGTTACTGAAGATCATTTTAACCTGGATTTTTGAGGGTACATTAGAGAAACATGAATCACTGCCACACACACCCAGCGATATGAATGGACCTGTATGCGATGTCGGCATTGTCATAACAGAACCAAAAGAGAGTGAGGTTTTACCAATATTCAGCCAGACAATGAGTGCGTGAGTTTAGTGTTAAGCCACATTCACCAATATTCCAGTTATATGGCGGCGGTCTCTAAATACTCGTGTCTGGACCAGTGATCCAGTGATCAACAGAATGAACAAACGTAATAGAAAGAAAAATATATATACGTCCATCAAACGTTTAGAATCAATAGGAAAAACATTCCATACTGTTTAAAGGTACTGGTTACACATGAACAGACATTGCTAAACGAATTCGTAGCGTTGAGATTATTGTCATGAGTTAAATACATGATAAGAATCAGTGAACTCACTCTGTTCCGAGTAGGAACATTCTTAACGAAACTACATGTATAGGAACTTAAGTAATATTATGGAATTCATACGAATAAGCTATGACATACCTTGATATACACGAAACCTTAATTTTCAACAATAAACTTGTGCCATTTCTCAAACGTCTATCTTAGTTTACACGGGCTACTGTCGCATGTCCTCGGTTATACATGGCTCTGATTTAACCGATGACACTAATGACCCCTATCATATTTATACTGAGATATGCGGGTGATTAATACTGACCATTTCCTGTAACCTTTCTAGAACCTGGTATCAGAAACCATAAAATAGATGTGTAATAGCAATATATTATATGGTCTCTGCTGGGATTGGGTGCCAAAATTAATCAGAATAGACGCCGTGATTCAAGAGAGAGACGCTGTGTCAACAGCGAAATGAATACTAAACGAATGAGTTGGCCTTTATGTCGCTTTAGCTATGTTCCAGCAATTACACCAAGCGTGCGAAAGAACCACTGACCCGCTAGGCCGGGGCGGGTAAAAATCAAGTCGGAACAGTAAATTTCCATAGTCATTCGCTCGAATGTTTCTAGCGTATTTTCTTATGGTCATTATGTAAATATACCATTCTCTCCAACTTGTTATGTTTTTATACACTTTTCAATCATGCAAGATTACAGCCTGATAAAAATGCTCACCATGTTGATGATGAAACCCGTGTCATGGCTACAATATCTTAATCTCACCATATTGATGGTGAAACCCGTGTCATGGCTACAATATCTTAATCTCACCATATTGATGGTGAAACTCGTGTCATGGCTACAATATCTTAATCTCACCATATTGATGGTGAAACCCGTGTCATGGCTACAATATCTTAATCTCACCATATTGATGATGAAACCCGTGTCATGGCTACAATATCTTAATCTCACCATATTGACGATGAAACCCGTGTCATGGCTACAATATCTTAATCTCACCATATTGACGATGAAACCCGTGTCATGGCTACAATATCTTAATCTCACCATATTGATGATGAAACCCGTGTCATGGCTACAATATCTTAATCTCACCATATTGATGATGAGACCCGTGTCATGGCTACAATATCTTAATCTCACCATATTGACGATGAAACCCGTGTCATGACTACAATATCTTAATCTTTGTTTTGCTTAGTTTATACATTTAAATTTCGACCTAGTTAATTGTTTTGTGGCCTTTCGGGTTAGCCAAAGAGTGAAACTATTTCGCACACTGATTACACCAGGCTCACTCATTGTTTCCTTTGAGGAACCGAACCCGGACGTGATAATCAGACGCTTTAACCATTTGGCTACCACACCATCCTCGAAATTATCAGACATCCGAAACGAAGAAATACATGTACATCATTTGCCGTTAAGAAAGATGCAACCGCATAAAATGTACACGTTCAAAGTACGGATAAAAAACTCGTTGAAAATGCATCAGAAATGAACTTATGAAAGAATCTATAACCAGTTATCTGTTACAATCTATTGACAGAGGGCTTGATTATATCAACAGACCTCTGATATGACAGAAAATGGAACAATATTTCGCCCTCTCTTGCCAAGGAGGTGACAGCGTCCTCTTTCGCTATTGCGACAGACGCCTCTGTCTGCTCCCGCTGGGACGCGATCGGACGTCCCATGACGAGGTCAAGCAGTACCCAAGGGCTCTATATCTCAAACGCTGACGAAAACGACAGAGCAGATATGATGAAATTTTGCATTGATGAAATAGGAAAAAATAAAACTCGAGGCACTCCAAGCTGGTGACTCCCAACTTGTGAACGAGGCCATTGTTATATGTGGGCGCCTTTAGCTCAATCAATATACCTTGATATGATGGGGGAAGGCTGAAAATGTCCGTAAATATGATATTGCTGCTGGATAACGCCACGGGGCCACCTTTCGTTAATTTTTCAACGTCAGATATTTTTGGAGGACAACGTTAATCCTCGCGCCCTGATCACCTCTTTTACAGAACACTTCAATCAAGACATGACCATACCAAGGCCCGTGGTGTTAAGGAATATCTAGAGGACAATGGAATGGGTTATATAACAGCCTGTGCAACTATAGAAAGCCGCCTTTGAACTATGTCAGTTTATGAGAATATCTTTTGAAAACTATTCACAGAACTGGTGTGAGAACCTAAATACTAATCCTGACATAAAATGTAATTATTTGTCTGTCTGCCCCACATAAACCTCATTGAGTGAGTGAGTGAGTGAGTTTAGTTTTACGCCGCAATATTCCAGCTATATTGAACATCTTCTGAATTATGTTAAATGTCAAGAGCAAGCTGAACCAGAAAGAGAAGAACTGAAGTATGCACTGTATGGCGGGGGATACAGATACTAATCATACGATGTTTGACTGGCAGTATGAGGAGAGTACTGACAGATGTTGTAAGTCCGAGGGATGGTTACACATGATACTGGCGTGGTCAAATGTAGGGGTCCATACAAGCAGAACAACATTGCTCAAAACCCGTGTGACAATAAGATTTATGGGGTAGTCGTGGTGACCATACTTTCCTGCATTGTTGATATTCATGTTTTTGTGTAGTCTTCTCAAAATGAACAAACGTGTTGCCTCGTTTCTACTTCAGTTTTTTTTTCTTTTTTCTTAAATCAGGGTATAAACTGTCACAATTAACATTTTAATGCGTGTAATTGCGATATCATGCGTCTTCGTACTCATCTTTACAAAGTGGGTGATTGCACTTCTTATTATTATCAATGCATGCTCATGGATACATTTCATTGTGGCCTTGACCATGAGGTTGAGATTCAATATCGAAGCTTGTCATTTGTAGTATAACTGCAACGGGGCGGAGACGATTAATGTGCCACCATGAGTTTCTAATAAAATATTTCATGAACATAAACTTAGTATATTATCAACCATCCAGGAAGTCCAAACCTCAAAACTTATTTTTACTGGAATTGCATTGTTTTAAACGGAACGTATAAAAGATATTTTATTTGACCTTTGTAAAATCGAATTAGACAAAATTGTTACTGAATTGCAATAATTCACGTGGTGTTTAAATACTATTGTCGATAAAAATGCGGTTTAATTATGTTTAATCGAATTAAATAATAATAAAATAATCACTCTCCCTTTGCAAAAGACAAATCAGGATTATATGCCACACTTGCCCTTGAGTCTAATAACTTAAAGATTTTATTTGTCAAGTATCCAGAATGTTAGCTTCTGAATTTTTCTCCGGGTTGTTCTGTCAGACAGTTCTAGCATTTTCAGTCAGTATATAGGGATCAGATAAAACCATATCGTATTTATCGTTTGTCCTGGAGCTCCATATTTGAAAAGCCGTCTACCTGCCATTTTGGACAGAGGGGACATTTATAAATTTATTTTCGGGGTGCGTAAATTACTCATTATGTAAATTTACCATATCTTCTCTTTTCCTGTACCTGTAAATTATTAGTTATTAATTATTTGTTTTGCTGACTTTAGAAGAAACACTGAAAATATATAGTACGGCATTTTTTTACCATGTGTGGACACGGACAGAATAAAATGTGCCTCCATATCTGAAATTTTTCAAAAATGTTCTTAAAGATGACAAACAAAATCCATGCATTCCAGAAATGACGAGCAACGTTTCATGCATTTATCACTAAACGCACATTTTAATGGAAACTTGATCTTAGCCGCTTCACTACAGTGACGTAATCCAAGCTATAGGCCATCCTCTCCTGATAGATGCTGCTGCACTTAGCGTTAAAACCCAGGACGACCTCTCCACACATTCGTAGATGGCACATTACGTAGCGAGTCAGGCAATCCCCGAATCATATAATATCCCATCACACCACTCCGCGCAACAAATGAAGCAAATCTAGATATAGATGTGTCTCTCCCATATCACTAGGGCTCCTAGTTTCCAAGACCAGTGCTTAATTTTTTTAATACTAACTTACGACTATCTTACGACTAAGAGAGCTTCGAAAATCTAGGCCCTGGGTTGGAATTGATCTTCAGTATTCCACGCTTGTTGTAACAGGCGACTGACGTAAGAGACGCACCGAGGTTCACACATGCCATCGGTTCCCAGATCGATGATCATGTTGTTTATCACATGATTGTCTGGTCCAGATTCGATTATTTACAGACCGCCGCCATACAGATGGAATTTTGGTGAGTGCGGCGTAAAACTAAACTCAGCATGACTCCCACAAAAGCAGCATTCTGCTTTAAAACAAATACATATGCTCCAAGTGTTAGTGATTGAGCTGAAACACAAGTAGTATCAGGAACGTGTATAAAGCAGTGATGTTAAGGACCCTCATAGGCTGTCATACAGATCCCGAAGTAAATCTAGCCAAGAAAGCCCATGCAAGTCTTGGAAATGCGGCAAGTATAGATTTCCACAACTGCAAGACTCAGGGCTTCTTTTTATTATTAATTATTAATTTTTTTTTGCTACGAAGTTTTTTTTCTGTAAAATATGTTCATTTCAGAAACAAGATGTTAGTCTAGGACCATGGTTATATATCCCCTCGAAGTATGGTTATATATGTTCTCGCAGTGTTGATATATATTTTCTCGAGCCGTGGGTATATGTTATGTCACAGTATGGTTATATATCCCCTCGCAGTATGATTATATATTCCCTGGCAGTATGGTTATATATTCCCTGGCACTATGGTTATATATTCCCTGGCAGTATGCTTATGTATTCCCTGGCAGTATTATGTATTCCTTCGCAGTACGGTTATATATTTCCTCGTAGTGTGGCTATATATTCCTTCGCAGTATGGTTATATATCCCCTCGTATTATGGTTATATATTCCATCGCAGTATTGTTATATTCCCCCGTAGTGGGATTATGCATCCCCTCGCAGTACAGTTATATCTTCATATGAAGCCTGAACTTGAAGCATGTAATCACTGCGCCATCTTGGTTCCCATTTCATCCGATTTCAATTAACCTGACAGACATATAATTGGCATACATATCCTGTGTTTTGGAATGTCGTAAACAGGAAGTAACATTAAGAGACTGCATAACCTCCAACATGCTGTGATCCCAGGAAAAGAAAGGAGTCGAACTGGGGTCTCGGGGTGACGAACGGACGCTTCGACCATCACACTACCCCTCAGCCTCGACAGAGATATACAGTTTATGTTGAGTGTAAAATATGTGTGAAGTAATCGAGTCTTTGGAGATTGTGAAGTTGTTTTTACTTAATATTCTTAATAAACACGTGTTCCTTCCATGATGTTTGTCAAAGTGGGGAACCTAACTGATATCATGTACAGTCGCTGTGACACTGTCTTACATCCTGGTTATGTATCTTATATTGGGAATGCTTGTTAGCCGTTGTTTATCCGGATCCACAATGTTTTGTTGGGTTTTTTTTAAAAAAAATAAAAACAAACGCAAACAAAGTCTCTTTGTTATCCACGTGCCGAGGAGTCACTGATTAGGTTGACACAATTCTTAAACCGAACAGCCCCCGATGAGTGTACATGACGAAGTGTTTTGTGACGTGTGGGTTGCCTCCTTACCTTGTCAGGTACTGAATGTGAGTTCGAATCCCTAGTTTGTCGGTTTAGAGATACGGAGGAGGGAGATAGGGAGGGGGTTTTCTGGGCCAGGCACTGGCGGTTATTGAGCGCTTTATGCTTGTATTTATGAGTAATATTGTGCATGCGCTTGCGTGCGTTTAAATATGTTTAGCCTTGCACACCCTCCTTAATAAAGCATACTTATCATTTTGATGCATTGTAGAAATACTTATATAACATTTCCTAGCATGTCTTTTTACAAAAGTAACAAATAATTGGCCAATGTGGGCTAATGGTACAAACTTGGTGTTATGATTTCTGTATTAACCCACCGTCCCTCTACTTATCCTGTACACGGATGCGAAGCTTACACACGATGTCGCCCCCCCTCCCCGGGAAAGCCTGATTTGTAAAATACTACTAGCAGCTAAAGCCACATTTCAAGTACACACCTCGGTGCCTTGCATCGCATCGAAAGCCACAATGAGTAAGGGAATCAATACCATTTCTTCACAAATAAACGTCACCATTTTTGCGCGATCCGATTGCAAGCCGCTTCTTCGAATCTAGAACAGCTTCGATCCCAGATCAGCCGCGTGCGCGACACCATCGACCAAGTCTTGAACGCGGGCACCACGTTGGCAAACAGGATCCGAATTTTGTTCCGGGAACAAGGAATCACCATCGCCACCGTGCTGGCGGCTTTAGGGTTCAACATAGCGACCCTTTTCCCAGCGCTGATGACCACCACAGAAAGGCGGAGATTTTAATTTAAAAAAAAACATTTGAAATCGGGGATTTCAATTGATTTCAATTCAATTGATTTGAAATCTTGGGCAGCATCGCGTCCTGGCTTGCTGGGCCTGTTGTTGTCTAAAACGGCCACGTGGTTCGGTCAAAACCTGTGGACTGTCGTCGTTGGAGAGGCCGGCCTGCTGTACGTTGCTGTTAAAGAACTTTTAACCTATTGAGGCACACCTCGACGGTGATGCCCCCGACCATGAGCGTCGTTTTACGATCGATGTGTCGCTGATTGTTTGCCTGTACGGGCGTACCTGATGAGGCTGCTGCTGTGGAGGGTGACGGCACGCCATCCGTTGCACGGGTACGCGTGGGTGGTGCGATGTGACTCACCGTGATCTCGGGGTTGATGTCACGCTTTGGATCAGCGGTCGCGATGACGATGACCACTATCTGGATCCTCAGCTACACCCGGAGCCATGTACAATCCCGTGGAGATACGATCTCGCTCGCTACAATTGTCCTACCCAACAACATCCATCTCATGGGGTTGCAGTGCACGACCGAGAACTTATCCGAAAACCAACTTTCTGAAAACTATTTCGGAGGAAAACACCTTGTACCTCGTGCACTTACAAAACACCGTGTACGAGCGAGTGTCGCTGGCCGACTTCAGAGACCGACTGGTTGCTCAACCTCTCTCTTATGACATCCTTCCTATTTTTACGAAATGATTACGTCTCCGAAATCATAAACAGCGACATCCCCTACATGCCTTATTCTCCTTCGAGAGAGAATACCGTACAAGTAGTGCGAATATTGGGTCACACGGGTTACATGTTAACTCCCGTCAACTCGAATGCATCTTTAACGGCTGAAATACCCGATTACCAACAGTATGTTTCGATTCGAATTACGGCATCAAATTACACGCCACGCTCATCATCGAAGTCTTCCTCGTCAGCGTTTCCGGGTCACGACTGCTTTTGAATGGAATGTCCACAGGCTGGGACAATAGACACCAGGACCGACGTTGCCCGATCGTTCTACGGCCGGGATGGGCTCCCTTAGCATGCCTCGACGGGGTCCGTGTTTTCACTGCAAGACCCATTCACATCTGGACTATTCGCTCGCACGAACATCTCAGCTTGATCGGTCTCAAATATATCAATCAACGATTGACGAAAAATCAATTACATATAATCTTCTCATAAGTATAACTATGGGTGACGTGTCGAACCCGAACAAAAGCGCCACCATCGCGTTATCCGACCTCGGGGACACCGAGAGATCTGCCCGGCGAAGAAAACATCGTGTGCCTCTTGCACTTACAAAACATTGTGTACACGCGACGAGAAGAAATCGCGGAATGGAACTGGATTATTAATCTGGTCCTGACCTACCCCTATATCATCATGAAGGATGACGGTAATAACGACGGAGTAAAAAATAATGGGACTGTACTGAATTTTTTTTCCGTTCAACGAATTGACGGTGCACGTATCAACATTACAGGTGATATGTTAGTCACTCGTCTGGAACCCAAATATACACCGAAGCGATTCAGGTAAATAAATAAATAAATAAATAAATAAATAAATATCCGTGAAACGTGCATGAGAGTGATACGAGGCCCTACACTTATTATTGAAGTTTTTCTCAGAGATGACCCCGCGGAAGAGGTACCAATTCTGTATGGGTTAAAAATACGCCCCCCCCCCCCCCCCCCCCCCAACCCACTAAGTAATTGAAGGAATTACAGCAAATTTGAAGGAATTGCATCTCAAATGTAAACAAACGCATCTGAACCTCCAGGGGCATGACTTGTGACACTCTCCTAGAGTGACTATCTTTTCCTAAAAACATAAGCTATAGCTCCAACAACACCTCATACCTAACCGCATTCAACAAGGGTGGTCAAAGATGGATAAGTATAAAAATGTAATCGTACGAACTAAATACAAAACTCACCGAGACGGGTGCTTCTTCGAACGACGCCATGTTTTGCTGCGTGAGTTTCCGTTCGCGACCGACAAATCACGGATGTGAGCCGAAAAATCTCCGAAGACGGCCGAGTGTGTTTCAAGTATTACCGACACTGCTTCCGATATGGCCGATGTGTTTCTGTTACTACTGCTAAATTGCTGATATGGCTGCAATTGTTTCGCGAGTGGGCTGCGTTTGTTTACATTTGAGATGCAATTCCTTCAAATTTGCTGTAATTCCTTCAATTACTCGAATACATACATTTATCCGACCATATGCACTTCATCAGCATAAGTACATTCATCAACGATTGACGGACCAACTGAAGCTTGTTTCCTGACTGACATTATACTCGCAACGGAATTGTATCCGGCCATGGACGGCGTGGCTCGACCGCTCGAAACCGTGGTCGGATTTCGTTAGCGACAGATTAGTGAGATTAAACACCAGTTGCAACGAGAACACGACCTGCGACTGGGATAACACAAGATGTGATCGACGGAGTCGAAACCGTCCTCGTGGCCGCTGGCATGGGATCAGGCGTGACAGGCGTCGGCTTGTGCACCATCGTGGCCACCCCGTCACCCTGGGGATGGAAATAGCTGCTGGGATGCCGGGACTGGTGGGAATCGCGCTTAAATTCATCTCACGTCGGCTGCAGCGAAAAGCCTTAAAATCCGATGAGACCAGGGTGCTGACCGAAGCCATGCCGAACACGATCCACGATCAGGTTTCCAAAGCACTCAAAGACAGTAAAATCTACGAGGAAGAGTTTCGTCTGATTGATTTTTGTCGAACTCGCCAAGTACCACTGCATGAAGAAAGAGATTCGAACCAAGATTCGGAAAATTACCACCGACCTCGGCGAAGACGAGAAAAAAAGCTCATCGAACAGGGCGACAACAAACCATTCAAGCCGTCATGACCCAGAACAAAGATCTCATAAAAGGCTCACCTTAAACTGCTTTGTAGCGATGAACCTAACATGACCAAACTGGTTCAGTTAAACAAACCATTGTTCATCAAGTCATCAAGAAAGGATAAACTTATCCGCCGTTGCTAAGCTCGGTCGCCATCTTGGTTTGGTTTAGCAACGAAAGTTCAAGCCTTACTGACCTCGTTAAAAGTTTCACCTAAAACTGTTTTGAAAATGACAGACAAAAATAGTTTATTAAAGTGTCACAAGATAAGAATACAATGTATCTTAACAACCATTTTTGGGTCTATGAGTGTCTCATAAAATACATGTAATATTTTTCAGTTAACAATTTGATAAGAAGATCTGTAGGCCCATGTGCATTACAGAGGCAGAGGTTATTACAAATCATAAATCTTACATGCAGTAGATGTCTACATGACATAGACCTATTCAGTGATACTGCGAGCTGATTGTTATGTTACCTTATTGTAAATTGTTTACCTTATTCTAAAATCTTTTCAGCATATATGCCCGCATTCATCATGATCAGAGTGGTCAAGACTACCTATCATGTTTGTATTTTATGTTGGAAGCAATCTCAGGATAAACCCTGAGTAGGGGGCACTCTCATGGCGGTAGAAAGGCACCGACACATTCCCCCTTAGTGAGAAAAGCGCAACACCACCCTAATGGGACTGTGACTGCCGGGAACATGTTGCTACCTTTTATAACGTTTCTATCTTTTGTGGCACATCCAGGTATGGTTCTAGCCCAGTCCTCGCTGTTTTCACTGGGGGCTGGGAGGCTTAGATCCCATCAATAAGCCCCAAAGCCGCATTTCCGGCAAAACCATCATCGTAATACTATCTAGAAAGCGCAATTCACACGATTACTCAAATATGCCTCTTGCCGGTTGATCCACACCATTTTCAACTCTGTTTTCCTTACATGTGGCGTTCCCGGACGGGCCAGGGCACATTATTTTTAAGGAAGGGAGACTTATGAGGATATCACCCAACTTTCTTTACATTCAAAGTATTGGTCATTTCATAGGCCAAATGCAATGCAAGGAGTGTGCACTGTCATGGTCTTATTATTGAAACTGGTACACATCCCTTCATTCCTGGACTCGTGAAGGTCCCGGGGTAGAGTAGGCCTTCAGCAACCCATGCTTGCCATAAAAGGCGACTAACGGGATCGGCTGGTCAGGCTCGCTGACTTGGTTGACACATGTCATCGGTGCCCAATTGCGCAGATCGATGCTCATGTTGTTGATCACTGGATTGTCTGGTCAGACCCGATTATTTACAGACCGCCATATGGCGGCCGCCCTTCATTCCTGAAAAGTAATGAATTGAATGGGATGACTCTACATATGTAATTTCACAGGCTATACTATGCCTACATGCAGTTACCCATACACATTCTATGCTTTCTCATAGAAGTTGCGTATGCCTTCAGTGAGGTTAGGATACATCGTTTAGTTATAGAAATTGCCTTCGCTGTCAGTGCGGTATAAAAGTTTTCTTGGTACTTTAGCCTCTGACAAATGCTGAGCCTGTGGAAAGTTCCCAGGTCCATGCTGTCCCATATCGTCCGTTACTCATTCATGAGTGTTATCTCACCCTCTCTCGCGTCACCACGTGACCACCTCGAGGAGACCACAGTTGGCAGGTTTCTACTACACCATCACTCGGAGTCCGACCGAACAACCAACAACACGCAAGCATGTCCGCCCTTGTTGGAAAGTGGAAGCAAGTCGAGTCAGAAAACTACGACGCATTACTTGATGCATTAGGTGAGAATTGCGTTTTATTTGAATGATATTTTTGTAACAAATATTTGTCTAGTGCATAATTTCCGTTGTGAGAGAATTTCCACAGACCGTTTAGGAAATTTGTTAGATGCATACTTAGAGGTGGTACTTGAGTTTAGACTAACGTGTAGTCCCTGAATAGATATGATGTTGATAGTGACACATAAACCATTTATATTAAATAGGAGCCCCGTTGACACGGGAGATTCAGAACTTGGGGAAGTCTAGACTTGCATCATTTACGGTTTCGGCATCGCAAAAAAGGGATGGGCAGTAGGGAGGAAATTATTGTCCAGGAACTGAGAGACCGATCAACTATATACTTGAGTCCCAACTCAGGGTGTGCTTTTCTGCTACTAAATGTGTCTTTCTGGTGAGGTAATATGGGATTGCTAAATTATCGCACTTACACAGCAAGGTGGAAGAGCGTGCGAGCGTGTATGTTCGAGTTCGATCAATCGATCGATAGATAGAGAGAGAGAGGGACCGAGAGAGAGTAGCCTAGTGGTTAAAGCGTTTGCTCGCCACGACGAAGACCAGGTTTAATGTCCCACATGGGAACATTGTATGGAGCCTATTTCTGGTATCCCATGTTGTAATATTGCTAGAATATTGCTAAAAACAGCTTAAAACAAAGACGTGCTCTCTCACTTCTTCTTGGGTCAGGAATGTGATTGCTCAGTTTGTTTGTTCAGAAAGTTTAGTATGAAACTAAAGCTTAGTCTCAGAAATATATTTTGATAGAAAGAAATAACCCAATTTAAGTTGAAAACGTTCCCCGGCAAGATGGAAGTTGTGCATTTGTAGAATCTGCACTCTGGCCTTTTGCATGGATGCCCGTGCAGGTCCCGGGGTATAATAGGCCTTCAGCAATCCATGCTTGCCATAAAAGGCGACTATGCTTGTCGTAAGATGCTCATATTGTTGATCACTGGATTGTCTGGTCCAGACTCGATTATTTCCAGACCGCCGCCATATAGCTGCAATATTTCTTAGTGCGGCGTAAAACTAAACTCACTTACCTTTTGCATGGCAGGAAGGGGTTGGGAAGGGTAAAAGGTTGCTCAGAGACAGTGAGATTACTTATGTAGGCCAACAGTAATACCAATAATCATAATGATAAAATTTTCAACTGATATCAACTGTTACTATTGTGTGATAACACTCCTCTGATACGGCTTCACAAACAGGTGTCTGTCTCTGATTGCAATATGTGCATGTGCTCCTATTATCACTGAAGTTATGTAAAAACGCCCGAATGATCTTCAGGCAGTGAGGTAGCCAGGTGCAAAAGTGTTCGCTCATCACGTCAAAGACACGAGTTCGATTCCCCACATGGGTACAATGTTTGAAGCCCATTTCTGGACAGCCTCGCCGTGATATTGCTAGAAGGGGCGTAAAACTAAACTCACTCACCCACTTCAAGCACTCCTTATCAGTTTCATCACCACCGTCTGAGTGTGGAGCTACACAACAGGTTACATAGACATGGGTCTGTGTAGACGGATACGTTGTAAACAGGCCGGCGCAGCTAACCAGGTTATTGTGGCCCAAACTGCTCAAAGTCCATACTGTTCATTAATAACGTGCGAGGGGGCCTACTTTTTGTGCAGCAAATATTGGAGTAGCCGGTACATGGCGTCTGTTTGTTTGCAATCAGGTGGCGTAGTGCAGATGTGAGATACTGCCCAGGTAGAACAGGTTTATGTACATGTATGAACGCAATCAGCCGGACAAAAGACGTAAACTGCAAAGTACAAGATACGCTGCGCATCTGCGTAAAGTACGCAGATATTCATGTGAAACCTTAACTCCTATTACCTCTATTGCGTACAAGGTCGATTGAATTTTTAACACTCAAAAAATTTGATTTTAAATGCGTTACATGAGTTCAAACAAAAATTTGATCGCGCACCGGTGGATAGATAAAATAACTGGGAGTATATGAGAAGTTCTGTTTCAGCAAATGAACTTGGCAACTTGCAGTCGTTCTCTTCGTTTTTCATATTACAGACCAAAAATTAATAACATGCGCATAAATAAACGTTTAAGCTTTATTGTGGCTTTACAATTATTATTCCTATTATTGGAAAAAATGGCAAAATACCCACTTGGGTTTGAGTGAATTGAGTTAATTTATTTGGTTTCTCAAAGAAAAATTTGGATACCCAAATGAGATGAACCCAAGCGAGCACATAACACAGCAACCATATAGGCAATGGGTAGCTATGGTATACTCCCTTAAAACATTCTCTAACTTAGCGGAAAACAGTCACAGGAACGCTTTAATTCTAACGTCTAAATCTCAACCCTTACACAGTATCAAATACACTACAATGGAACAATCAGATCTTGTTTCACTTCCCACTGATATCAAACATGGGTGCGGACCCTGCAGTTTGAAAGCAGGGACCCAACTTCTTACTGTCAATATATAGGGAGCTTAAGAGATATTTCAAAGCATGTATTAGTTTTATTGAAACTACCTGTTGCGAACTTTAGCTAAACAACTTATCTATGCAACTTGGAGCTTTGAGATAAGGAAGTTCTATAAATATAGTAGATACAATAGCTATAACTTGCATGCATTCAAATTCAAACTTACTAGAGTCTAAATTGTTGGAGACGTCGACTGAAAAAAATAACTTTTAATATATATCTCAATTTGTTTGGCCGGTTCATGTCGTGTTCTTTTCACTGCTTCTGCGACTTGCAGTTTGTATACACACTGATGCAACTCGTCACTGGTGCCATGCAAATTCGTCCGAATGATAAAGGCATGCTTGTATGGCTGAAAACTGCGTAACCTTTTCGATCTGTGTATTCAGATACACTGAACATAAATAGAACCTTAACAACTGAATAGTGTTATGAAGGACATGGGTCGGAAGCGTCAGCAATGGGTGTTAAGTTTGACTACCGTATTTACACCAATAGCCACGGCATTTGAATGATCCAGCGTTAATCATGGGGCTTTCTGTTTCTACAGAAGGACAGAGAAGTCTACTTGTTTGATATTTTCAGCGAGCGATTTGGTTTAGTTCCGAGTTAGTTTCACCCGCTTTCAACTAAAGTTCAGCTCTACCACGGCCTGCCAGCTTGAAGTTGGTGGTAAACCGGAAGCGAGCAAGTTTTAAATGTTTAACTCGTGACCACATACCGCTGCCGATCTATGGTCCTCATAAACCTACAGGAAAAAAACAAAGAAAAAAATTTTGAACTTTGACTTCGGAAATAATAAATCATCCGTTTCTGGCATTCGGCATATTGTTCGATAACAGAGTTTGATTAAAGAAACTACCAAATTTTAGATTGAACGTGGACGCTTTATACTCAGTAAAACATAGGAGTACCAAGGGCGGATTCAAAGGGGGTGTTGCCGCGCGGCGTTCTCCGTGATCCCCATAACGCCATCTATCCACAGTTACAGCCAACGTGTACAAGACAATAGGCGTGCAGTGTTAATACAAGCCAGATTTTAAAGGTTCTGTCGGCTTGAAGAAATAGGCAGTCGAAGTCACTTTAACTGAAGGTATTCCGGCGGTGTGCCACTTCACATATACCACTCAAAAGACGTTAAAAACATTCTTCCATACTACCGTAGTAAATGGCGTGACAGATTAAGTATAGGCTCATCAAAGGCTCGGGTATTCTTTTTGTATATAGCGATGCAGATCGGTTGCTTGATGATAACCGCTCTGTAACAGACAGGAAAACTGCTTCCTGAATACTATCTATTAGTATCTAGTATCTATCTATCTAGTATCAATAAGACTGAGACTGTACACCATGTTATGAGTGTATCACTGCTATCGTTGTTTAACGCTATCTTCTTAATGTGACTGTTTACTTCAGTTTGTATGATTATCTCCGGGCACGATGTCGCTATAGAGCCTAACTTCTAAAACTGGTTATACAACACAGAAACGTTTGCGTATGATGTAACCGGAAGTCACGTCTTGTTGAATACCTCTATCAATCTCTTCTGGGTGGGAACTGACAAGTTGATATGTAGGACAATTGACGACGCCGTTACCAACCATGTCTAGCTTGATGACTTCACTCATGGTCGGAGGTGACTCATATATGGCGACAGACGCGACTACGTCCACAAAGGTCGTCTGCTACCCAGCTTTCTCGTATAGATAACCTTGAACTTGGACCAGCTCATTTATCAGCCTAGATGTGACTGTTATCAACCAAGACACGTCTGTTCCAGTTCCCACTTAGAACTCCGTCCTGACAGTTATTGCGTCATTACGTCGGTTATCTTCATTCATTACTCATTATTGATTTAACCTGATAAATACATCCGACGTTGGAACCCCTTTTTGTTATCAGTGGCATCACGCCCATCTGCCGCGTGACCAGACCCAACTATTCCGCGAACACGTGGAGCTTTACCCAGAGACCCTGAACATTAAGAAGAAAAGTAGTGTACATGTAATGTATATGATGTAGTTCTCAAGTGGTCAAAAAACAAATGAAAAACAAAGCAAACAAACAAACAAAAAATAAACAGTTGTGCTAGGCAGTTTTTAAGGAGTCATTTTCCGTAAGTTAAATCAGAGACCATAACAGATAATAATTTATTACATGGACTCTGTTGAAACCGGAAAGATAGGGTCTCATGTGACCCTGTGACCTGTTGATCCTAGTACCCCGCGGTTCAGGGCATCCTACTTCTGATCACCCCGCCAAAATTCCAGACACACTTCTGGTAGATTGACAATACCCAACCTTGGTCCATAGGCCACTTCCGGCCATAGCTTGAAGAGATAGCACTTGGGGGTTGAGAGGAGTGGGGCGCTTTGTGGGGTGTGGGAAGGGGAGAAGGGGGAGAGGGAAGGTGTAGGTAGACGCTAAGGACAATATCACAAACGGTTACACGTCAAACATATCTCGCTCGCACCTGCTGATTGTTTGATTGAAGCTCTTGTTGAGGCCATTCTTCTGTACTTTATCAAGATGTTACATATACTGAACAATAAAAGAAACGCAACTCTTTTTTTTTTGTCAAGTTTTTAAATAGAAGACAACCATGAACACTTACTTTTTTAGATTTCTTTTTTCGAAACTTGTGTTTCTATTGCAGTTCAGTATTTTATGCATGTACGTGTTCGAAACAATGCAAACCATTATGCCCTGTGGGTTTCATAATACAATTTATATCTGGCAATATCCTGTGGTCCCTTTTTAGTCTTTTTAATCGATAGAAATGTTGAAGTATAGATTTCCTTGTCATTAGGCGAATTTACCATATTTGGGATCTCACATTCTTAGTAAAGGGCAGATTCTAGTACTTTTATTGAGTAGAGTCCCATCCTACACCCTCAGGTATCTTTTCGTCGAAGGTGTGGGTTCGAATCTCGGATGGGACACCACCAACAAAAGCACTAGAATCTGTACTTGACAAAGAAGGTATACAGTAATCCCAAATATGGCATATGATACATTTGACCACTTTCTAAATGGCATTTGTGTTTCCATTAGGAGAATTGTTTTGATGTTCTAATAAAATTGTATCTATATCTTTTATGCATATTCTGATAATAAATGTCAGTCTGGTAATTTTCCTACCTCGACTGTTTTCTGCAGGTGTGAACGCTGAGACCAAGGCCTTGTTCCTTGGCAACAAGGCGGAAGTGGAGATCGGGAACGATGGTGACACGTGGTGCATTAAGTCCACTGTGATGGGGAAGACGCGAGAGGATTCCTTCAAGCTGGGGGAGGAGAGAGACGGCGTCTCCATCGTCGGCTTGCCAGTCAAGGTAGCATAGAGCGGGGCTCTCGATGGCTCTCGATGGCTCTCGATAATAACTAGGCTACCGACATCCGAAAGGTGTTGATGGACGATATGACGGTCCTGGCGACGTGTTGCTTCAAGGGCTCGACCACTAGGTGGACGGTCATCGGCGCTGTTGGTGGCGTTGTATCTCTGTCTAAGACATTCTATCGTTCGTGCTCTGCAACTGAATGATTACACATTGTCATTTAGAAAGTGGTCAAATGTAACGTATGTTATATTTGGTATTACACTTTCTTGGTAAAGTACAAATTCTAGTACTTTTTATGAGTTGAGTTTTATGAATTGAAGTCATCAGCAATGACGCGAGCACGTTGTCCTGCGTCTACGCGTATAATGACTTGTCGTCATTGATCTCTTATTAGTCTAACCATGGCTGCTGTTTTCATAAAACAAGTGAACGATTGCGATTCACGCCGGCAATGCGTGGTGAATGCATGCATGATGCACGCGCATCACGATTTCAGTGTTGTGTTTGTGCTCTTGTCCCTTTCTACAAACAAAAACATGTCAAACCTCAATCTTAAACATTACTTTGTTAGGCAATACAGACCATATGACCACGATTTATGTTTTCCTCAAACTCGACATCCGGTGTGTATTTTATTAAAATCGTTTCAAAAAATCAGTTGATACTTATATACGTATTTCCATTATTACGTTTCTTTTGGCTTTCAGTATATGTGTGTCAAGTGAAGAGTGAGTGAGTGAGTGAGTTTGGTTTTACGCCGCTTTTAGCAATATTCCAGCGATATCACGGCGTGGGACACCAGAAAATGGGCCTCACACGTTGAACCCATGTGGGGAATCGAACCCGTGTCTTCGGCGTGACGAGCGAACGCTTTAACCACTTGGCTACCCCACCGCCCCGTCAAGTGAAGAGGGTATGTGGGTAGGAGATATATGATTCTTGACTTTAGGATATAGAACATGTGGGATGGGGCATATATGACATGTGGGTTTAGAATTGTAGGAAATATGATAGGCGGGTATGATATGTGGGTTGAGTGTTGTATGACCTTTGGTTTGACTGATTCAATACAGGCCACGTGGGTTGAGTGATATCCGACATGTGGTTTGAGTGATATCCGACATGTGGTTTGAGTGATATCCGACATGTGGTTTGAGTGATATAGAACATGTCGGTTGGTGGTATAGGCCTCGTGAATCGAGCGGTGTAGGCCTCGTAGATCGAATGATCGAATGATCGAATGATGAAGCATGCGGGTTGGCTGATATAGGACATGTGGGTTGGGTGATATAGGACATGCGGGTTGGGTGATATCGGAAATGGTACAGGACATGGGGATCAGGGATACATGACAATGGGTTCAGGTGACACAGAACATGTACATTATAGAACAAGATGTATAGAACGTGTGGTTAAGGGGGTAGTGGATATATGGAAATATTCACCACGAATCAGTAGCTTGCCACAGACACGTTACAGAGGTAATTGATAGTATGCATAAATAATACTCATAGGAAAAAGATGACGCACGTTCATATATGTGTTGGTTTTTGTTGTTGGTTGGTTTGGTTTTTTTATATCAATAAGGGCCACTATATTTGTTCGCCGTCTCCTCGGCAATAAGATAACCATTATCGTGTGTTAGAAGCATACAGTGTATGTTAATTTTTCCAGTTTACAACGACCCTCGAAGGAGACGCGCTTGTGGAAGTCAGTAAAGCTCAAGGGAAGGAGGTCATAACCAGACGCGAGGTGAAAGGGGGACAACTGGTGTCGGTGTGTATACTGCAGTTACTTAAATACGTTTCACTATTCTTTGATAAGATCACAAAATCACATGGTCCCGATGTTTCAATTTCCGAAAACATCATGCTTCGAAGATAGGTATAACTTAAACAATATAGAATATGCAAGTTTACATTATTGTTTTCCGTGGTGATTTCTTACTTGTCTCGCAATAATACCTTCAGGTGAAAATAAAGGGAGAACTCGTTTTCTAAAAAAAATATTTGTTTTCAATTTTAGGACACGTGGAAAACCTGAACATTAATTTTAGTAAAAAGTATGTTTTGCACTCAGCAATTTTTCAGCTATGTGGTTCAATAAAAAGACAAATTACTCTGTTTTCTCCTCAGACCTTCAAATTAGGCAGTGTAACTGCTACCATCAAGTCCGACAAAGCATAACCGATCTCTCCTGTGAAGCTGGGTGTCTTGGATAGTTAGAGAAACCTTCTGACTTTAAAACGTGCAACGACAAGACGCACCAATCGGGTGTACCACTCTGGAAGCATAATGTGATATGAGGTTATCTCCCCTGTTTGAAAACGTCAACTTGCATGCGATTTGTTTACTGGAAGTTCAAGCACCTTCTGGAGCGATACAGTGCCTACAAGTTTAAATTAATTGTATTGACGGTACAAGTGTTTTGCTGGAAAAGTTGAATTTCTGAAGACATCTGATGCACAAAATCTGCTTGCATTGCAGTGCTTTTTTAAAGATAATAAAGAGAATTACTTGTCGGGTTTGTCATTGTCATTAAATTTAGATCCCATATTCCGAAATGACCTCTCAAAGATGTTTGACCATATTTCACCGAGTGATTAAGGTTTTACGCCGCTTTCAGCAGTATTCAGCAATCACTGGGGGTTGGGGGGGTGGGGGGGGGGGGGGGGGGTGGGTAGGGACGCCTGCTGGGGGACCGCACACACACATACCTACCTAGTACCTACGTGAGTATTGAACTCGGCGTGCTGAGGGATCGACTTAACCATTAGGCTACCCAACCGCTCCGCCACAAATGTACAGTTTCTATTTAGTGTGAGAGGTTTGTGGATTGTGAAGTGTTGATTTAATGCTGTTAATAAACGCAAGAACGAATTGACGAGTGTTTTCAAGAAATGAATTCAGTAACAAAAATGAGACTACTTAAAATGCAAAAAAAAAAAAAAAAAAAAATGCAAAACAACAAAATACAAAGTGAAGTTGTTAGGATTCATTGCAGATTAAAACTTTGTGTTTCGACTGAACACTATTTTCACATCAGAACGAACTGTTCGCTCGACATGCCGGGGATATGATTTGTGTAAAACAAATCTTGTGATAAAATGAATTTTGCTCGGCTCCTACCGTTCTTGACCAAACACATCCCATCAGATCGTCAGTAAATGAAACCAGTGTGACCTGACGATCCTGCAGCAAGACGTATGCTCTATGGTACATAGATGTACGCGTGGCTCTACAACAAGCGGTTCGGGCCAATCAGGGTATCCCGGGAAGTAGAATTTGGTTGTCACAGTAGTCTCCTTGATGTACCATGGTCGTGATGAGGGATTAAGTCACTGGGTGCTGTGATACTCTGAACTATGTTGCGGAATATGATTTGAATGTGAGTTCAGCTCACTGAGATTATAATACCGATTAAAGTGTTCACTCAATCAGTGCCATACAATACATACATGGCTTTCGATTACACGTCCCTAAACCTAAAGTCGATAAGCATATCAGGCATTTAATATACAGTCCATGTTGCTCTTCAGGATATCAGAGTGAAAACGACCTACACTATTTTTTCACTAGGGATAACTATATTCAGACACGAACTAAAATGTGTTTTATACAAAGGGTTATCACATGGATACCATTATAAGCTGACACAAAGAACTCATTGTGGAAAATAGTTGAATCCGTCCACGATTTTATCATCAAGACATACATGTTCAAAGTGATTAACTTAAAACAATAACCTGCAAGAATTGACACTGGCGGGCCCAGAACAAATAACAGCTTGGAAGGTTCACATGGAAGGTTAAAGAAGACTGTTGGAAAGGATCACCCCAACATTTCTGAGATGATAAAATTCTTGTTGGAGGAGACACAAATTAATAAACTGGAAATATTGCGCCCACCAGAGACTGCCCCCAAAGAAAAAAAATATCCAGACCTCCAAAGAGTATTTTCCACCCAGAACATAGACTTACGGTTGGCATTATTGATATGTTGTGTTACTTAGATAAGTGTATCATGGAAAGAAACTTGCTTAAATAATGTAATATGTGCAATATGAATTCTGGCTCTATAGTGATATTGATATGGTAATTACCATCAGTCAGAACTGAATTGTAAATATAACAGAATATATATGTGTTATTGGTAATGTTTGGTGCAATGTGTGATATATTGATAGTTCAAATGATATGTTTTATCTTCTGGCTAATAGTGTTAACACCAAATACTAGTAAATTATGACATGAAATGTCAAAAATCAGTTTAGACATATTTCGTTTCTTTTCCACTTCACCTTTTCTTTTCTACCTTGTGCGTGTGAAATTATTCGTTTTTCGACTGGAAGGTAATGCCCTTCAAGCTTACGCCAATGTATTTAGAACTCTACTTCATAAGAACTAACCTGCCAATCATTGATAATTTAAAGTACTATATTGCAGTGCACGGTAAAACAGCTCCTAATGAGATTAGTAACATAAACATAAAAAAATGAATATAACCATGATGCAAGGTTTTGTGGAGGTGGGGACAGTTGCTCAAATCGATCTTAGCTCAACGACTGTTTTTTGTTCATGTTAGAGCAGGGAGACTTACAAGTATGAGAGTTATGTTAGCGCTAATTAAGATTGATTTGGGCAAGTTGTTTCCATGCTGTCGTCTCAACCAGCGCAGCGAAAACCGCGGGGACGAATGCTGAACACATAAGATCGCGTTTCAACCACACAATCAAGTGATCAACTGCATGAACATCGATCTGCGCAATTGGGAAATGACAAAACGTTTTGTCAACCAAGTCAGCACTGCTGACCACCTGATTCCATTAGTCGCTTCTACAAGCATAGTCGCGTTTTGTGGGAAGCATGGGTCTGTCTTTTGGTTAAGACATTAAAACAATTAACTTTACGGAACAGTGTTCTATATCAACCTGACAAACATGAAACAGATGAAGTCTCTGACTAAGTCACTTGTTGAAAGCTCAAGTCCAGAGAAATTCTCTTCCGAGTAGTAAGCTCACAAATAATCTACTCAACAACAAAAGAAACATTACCTTTCAAAACTGACTGCAATGGGTAACTCAGTATCAAAATTGGCGTAATCAGCAATGGAGACCTGTGCCTTTTTCTCATGAAAGCCAATATTGTGTTTCGACAGTTGATGGCAGAGTGAGAGTATGACGAGGTGGAGGGGAACTGTGGGGTGGTCCAGCTATCACGAAATAATGTGCAGTTGGTCTGAACCTGGTCATGGTGTTCCAGAACCTTGGTCCAGGATGTACAGAGGACAGCTGCTGGCTATATTGACCAAATCATAAGGCCCCACATTACACCTAATTTGGATGTTACAGAAATCACATCTTGCAAAAATAGAATGTTTGTGTCCACACTGCCAGAGCAATGTTGGACATCCAAACCCTACAATAGCCTGCACCGAGTCCACACAAAATTCCAACAGAACACCTTTGGGACAAGATTCAAAGAAGACATTCAGACCTCCAACCAAGGCCAACAACTGTGACTGGAGTCAAGACTAATTTTACTGATTTTGTGTGAACGCTCAGTGTGATCAAGCCTGAACTTAGTCCTCCAATTTGTTTTTGTTAATTGTGCCTTAAGAAACAGTGCCACATTTCTGTAGTGGCTGAGTATTTGATAGCACAAACATCTACATGTATTGAAATACCAACAGCCAAGTGTGGCAAGTTGAGTTATTGCAGTAACTTCAAATCCATTGAAATATCACAAATCATTCAACAAACAAGTTAAAATTCATTTTATTTCCAACAAAAATTCCAAGTGAATTTAAAGGGCATGAGATGATATGGAACTTGCATGGAAGGTATCCTGCAGGAATACACACTGACTGGTCTATGCACCTGAACTGACAGGACATCCCTGTGGAGTATCAATAAGCCAAGATGTATTGCTTGTACAACTAGTCACATCCAGTATTTACAGTGGTTATGTGCTGGGTCCAGGGATGGCAACAGGAAAACCTTTTTTCAGCTATAAACTTAACACCATGTCATCATGAGTGAGTTCGGTCTTATGTCACTTTAGCAATACTCCAGAAATATCCCAGTGGAGAATACCAGAAATGAAGATTGTTCACTGAACTGATTAATTTGACATATAATCAGAATATTGCCATCCCTGGTTAGGTCCGATACCAATTTTCTGAGTATGCCCACCAGCAGCAATTAGGGCAGACTGATACATGCTTCATATAGTTAGGATAAACCTTAACTGTAAGCATGATATATTACACTAAACAAGTGGACAAAGATGACATTGTTTGAAATTACTATAGCCATATGTTAGACCATGATAAACTTATACCTTCACCAAGAATCATGTTTTCTTGAATGTTTCTTTAAGAAGTACACATACCTGTTTTGATAATTTTTGGGTTACCGATTTGATCAAATTCAACACCCGTAAATTAATCCTGAGAAGATGATCCTGAACAACAGTCCAACTGTAACAAACTCTAATCTTAATGTAAACATAATTCATTGTTCTAAGGTCAGTTTAAAGTACTTAACAGACAATCAAGACAAGACAATCTATGTGCCATGCTGGGTGAGAAACTATTTACATTAATAAATGCAAACAATAATGGAAACAAGCAAATGAGTCATATTTCCTGAAATAAACCAACAGCCCGGATATAAATTCACTTAAGAAACATCTGAACAAATCTGGGATTCAAACCTATGGTCACTGGATCCTGGCATGCCTAAGGAATGCAACTCTGCACAATGATTTATGATAGACACTTAGAAATAAGACTTGCAGTCTCAGCTGTCACGGTCACAAATATATGAAACAACTCAACAATGCGAGACAGACATTTGTAAGAGATTCTTCAATCAAACAGGGATCCATTTAGTGTAACAGAGCTTCATCACATAGTTCAAATACCATGTAAAGGATTGCATCATGTTTTCCAGTGGTTGACCCTTATATGGACATGTTGGCATATTTTAAGATATTCCTTTTAACCATAGGGCCATCTCACATGCATACTTTTTTGGCAACAAAAACATTGCTAAATAATTGTAACGCCATGCACTAACATCAAAGGTATTTCTGAATCAAGTACATGTATTTACACATATAAACAAACTTGCACATTCTCACACCTAGACTGTAAACTTTATGTTTATTAAGGTACTGACATTATCTTGACACATGTTGCACAGACAACTAACATGGAAAAGAACAAAGGTGGACGTATAGGTTATTGTTTATGCTGGTGCTGTGAAGATAAAAAGGAATGATATGTTCATGATCATGTGAATGAGGTTACAGATGATGTTTATTGATGAAGCACTTCAGAGCAGTTATACTGACTGAATGCTTGCCCTATATAAGTTCTCAGATGATGATGATGATGAAGATGATGATGATGATGATGCAGATGCAGAGATGTAATATTAAGGATGACAAACGTAAATGGCAAAGTATAGTTATTGCCTGTTCCAATATCAGGTAGGCTATACAGATGACATTGACTAACCGAACATAAAGATGATAATATAAAGTTATTAGCTGTTCCAAGATCAACATCGGCAACAATGGTGATATTTGAAGCACAACATGAAAATTATACAGGCAGAAACAGAAAAGGAACCATCCCCATTTCCTTCTCAATGCCTAAAGCCAAGTCAGTGCCATATGATAACATTAACTTACCACTATCTTAGAGCGAAGAGAGCTTTGAGAAACTACTCCCTGGATTATAGTACCCACTGTGCCACTGTACAAATCAATCTTAGCTCCAAGGTGACCAGAACTTCCATACCTTAACACAGACAAGGAAGTTTTGGCACTAAGGTTGTTTTGTACAACCCAGGTCCTAAGGGCATACGTATGTAGCAGTTGACATCATAGCACTAAACATTCAAATCCACCATACATTTATGCCCACAACAGTACATAACCATGACAAATGGTATAGTCAGCATTTAAGTATTGCATGAAAATATTTTGAAATTCAACTACTGCCACAATATGCAGCTAGTCTGCAAGATTCTGTTGTCAATGATGTCCATGGACATGTAAAACATAAACCATAATCAAACAAAACATTCTGACAGTTTCTTTAAACCTTTGTCTCAGGTCATGGTTAAGATGTACGCTTGATGTGGATGAAACCTGTGGTGATGCTGGTCTCACTATGCATGTGGAGTTTAGACTATGGTGCTGTCATTACACATACACTGCAAATATGTAAAAATAAAAAAACAAAAACAGTTTGACTAGGAAATATATCCACAAACATCACACCCTAAAGTACACTATAAGAACAACTAAACCATTCACAACCTCATCAAATGCTTTACTGATGAATTCCTCTCATTATTTCCATACTACGGTAACTACAGTCAGTATGACAAAAATGGGAAAGGTCTTGTGCTGCTTTGGTCAATATTCCAGCTATACTATAATGAGTGATACAACATATTATGGATACCAACCTCTTTATTTTACATGTGTATCATGATGAGCAAGATTCAAGCAAGACAATGGAATAAGAATCCATACCAAACTGCTGCATCAAAATACAACAAAGAAGTTGTTACCCATAAAGTATTGTACCTATCATACTGTTCATCAACTTCTAAAATGCCAATCCAGATCCGATAACAAGATAATATGTGTACACAAGTGGTGATATCTGCTTTACTCACTGATGAATTGGATTTTGGCGCACTATACAACACTTCAAATACATGGCTACTTCCCTGACAATAAAGACAGCAGGTGGGAATATGGACTTGTAAAATTGCCTACAGTCTGCCACTAGGTTGTGTTCTGTCAAACTGCATACACTGCGGGGAAGACCATGCTAGTTCCCCGAAAGTTGTAACAGTCACACATGTAGCCTACCCCGGCAATCTCCAGCTGATACAGCCGAGTGAGTTCAGTTTTATGCTGCACTCAGCAATATTCCAGCTATATGGTGGCCGTCTGCAAATAATCAAGTCTGGACCAGATAATCCACTAACCAACAGCATGAGCATCGATCTTCACAATTGGGAAACGATGATGTGTCAAAGTCAGCAAACCTGCCTATCCGATCCTGTTAGGTGCCTCTTACGACAAGCATAGTTCCCTTTTTATAGCAAGCATGGGTTGCTGAAGGCCTATTCTACCTTCACAGGTCCTGACACTTGTGAACGAAGTCCAAACTATAATTAAGGGTAATTCAAAGTTCAAGCTCGCAGACTGAAAGGATGTATCAACATTGACCCTTTCAGTATCTCGTGAAATTCATTTAGTGTCTTCAGTTACACAACATGAAGCTAGTGACAGGACAAAGAAAAAATATATCCTGGCCCATGATCAGCTCAAGTCCCTTACAAACAATTAAGAGATTCAAAAAGGTTTTTGTTCTTTTTTTATGCACTATTTTAATCAAATCAAAATTAATACCTCTATATTTGAGAAAATAGGATTAATAAAAATCACAATTTCATTAAACATATTTATTCCAAACCTGCTGTGATGGGCATATAGTTGGGAATCCTAGATAAATTCCACAGAGTTTTTCTAAGCATTAATTCAGGGGAGACTATTTTCAGCATCCAAAGAAGCATTCATACAATCCCAAAATAACATTACATGGACTCACTCAATCCAAACCTTTCCCACTCAAACATTGAGGCAATTTGATTTCTGCACATTTCATTTTCCGAATCTGAGAGACAAAGAAAATGGCAACTATAAACAACTCAGTGAATCCTGATTCAAGATTATGCAGTGGTGAACACCATTTGATCTGACACCCTATCCAACACAAAAACCCACATTGTAATGTAGATGTCATGGGTGTCAACTTTCTCACAACATACTCATTCAAACCTGCATTATCTGTCAGATAATGATGGAATATATTTACATTATATACATAATATAATCTGTTACAGGCACAGACTAAATTAATGAGTCAGCTTGGACATAAAAAACGAGTTTGGACTCCCAAGAATCAAGGAATTGGATTTACAATGTTCAGCTATGTTCCAACAAAAACATGTGGCACCAAGGGCTTCACACATTGCACCCACGAAGGGAATCACACCACAACTAGATAATGCTGAGATCATATGAACAAGAACATTAAGCTATACTCAATGGAAGCTTCATAACTTCAACCATGGGTGGGACTCAACAGAGGACTTGCTGCGGTCCCCGTAGTCATAAAGAAGCTCTTCCCCTACTGAAATTTTACGAGATGCCACGAGAGTTAGGTATGGCAGTTTCTTGATCTCAAATATTTTGGGTTGGCAGTTTCCATTTCGACTGTGGTTGATGAGTCGACCTAATTTTCCACTTTCTGCTGTAGCGTCAACACTGAAATAATAGCAATTATTATTCAAAACATTGACATATACTTTCAAGATAATATAATGACAGGATTAATAAAAACATAATATTTATAAGTTACCTAAGTTGTAGGAAAACAATGGATGGCAAACACCTAAAGGCATTTCCTTGGAGTGAGATAATATGGCAAGAAAATGATACAAGATGTAATCTTTTCGAAACACTGCTTTCAATAGTTCATTTCCCAAAGAAAAAATCATTTCATAGAGGCCATATTTAGTAGAAACCTTACAATGCATATTTCAATTCATTTTGTGCAATTTGACTGACAAAATGTTGGGAGTTTGGGTGTTTCATTAAACATGGAGAGAGTTCTTTAGTGAGTGTGTTGTGTCAAAGTAATACAGAAAACAATTATTGTATTAGTGCAATATGTATCATTTCAAAAACATATTGCTGCATACCAGTAATAACACAGAGTCCTAAAGAGGGTTTAAAATGAGTGAGTGCAGTCACCAGCCGTTATCCATCACAGACTGCCATGACTTACCAGTAGTGCTTGTTCTTGTGTATAAAGTAATACATGTAGCAGCCAACCTTCGGGTTGCTCGAGTAATACTTTTCTTTCTCTTTCGCTTCTCCGATATCTATCAAGTCACCAGCATACTCAACAACGAACTCTCCCTTCATGAATGGTTTGGTTGCCATTACACCACGACCTTTCCCTTCAAAATGTACAACCTGAAAGAAAAGGGTAAATATCAACTACATGTCACTTTGTTTCAAAGAGACAACACAGTTAAAACTGACATGATGTATGAATGAACAAGCCAATAAAAACAAACAGGTCAACCTTGTATGTTTCCATATGCATACAGGTTTTACACCTCACCATCTAGTCATCCGCTGCTCAGGTGTGGGGTAATACAAACACATATTCCCTGAAATTTACCAAAGGCCATGTCATTTGGGACATTATAGTATGAACAGGAACAGTACATTTCAATATTTTTACCCTTCTGTGACCACAGACTGTCAATGTGGCATGAGCCAGTTTCACCTATTCTCTGCAAAGAAATTGATAACACTGTCGGTTTTTGCACTTATAGGGTTACACTGGCAGTCATCTTGTCAATTTGGCAAGCTTCCATACATCTATATGATACAGCGTTTGATAAGGCTATTCTTTCTTTTTCCATCATGTCAGTGTAGATTTAAGTGATACTCATCTGACTTTCACTATCATAATTGATGTTGTAGTAATACATGTTCATTTTCAACGTTTGCCCAGTTCACTTATGAAGTTATATATATACTCTTATACTTATTGCTAAGTTCCCATAGGCAGTACAGGGTTTTTTAAAAAGTGATGCACTCTAGAACAGTGGGAAACCAAAATATCACATCCAGAGAGATGAACAAAATTACCAAGAACATACGTACATGAAGAGTAGTCACCTGTGTTTGTGTTTGTCATGAACCTTATCCACATGACCACCAGTTCATTCCAGGCTCCAAAGGAATTATCCCAACATACACAATATTACACAACTTGAAAACTTTACACCAGTAAGAACTAAAACTGATCAGTGGAGGTCCCCTGGATTGCCATCTTGGTAAGTCAAGGTAAAATCCTGGCAGTTGATGAAAGAACATTGTCAAAAGGTAAAAAAGTCAGAAAACACTACTACAGTCTGTTTGCAGTGAAAATGTACCAATAAATTTCACTTTCAACAAAAAGGTTTATCAAATAAAATGAAATTAAGATTACAAATCATCATGATTTTACCTTACCAACTGCACATTTAAATCTCAGAAATTTATTCAACTTAAAACTGATGATTCTAGTTTCAAATCACTATTACTGGTTTGCAATACAAGGGGGATAAACACAGTAAAACATTAAAAAAATGCATGTGGGGTATGTGATGAGCATTGACTAAGACCAGCACTGCTTGTTCTCTGTGTTTCATTAAATATACGGACCCCTAGTAATGCAAACAAGTCACAGTGATTTGAAACTATGATCGTTTGATAAACAAGTTTTAAGCAAAGTTGAATAAAATTCTGAGATTTAAATGTGCAATTGGTAAAGTAAAATTTATGAAGATGTGCAATCTTATTTCCACTTTATTTGAATTTGTTTTAAGTGAAATTCATTGGCACATTTTCACTGAAAACAGGCTATAAGTGTGCCATTCAGGCACCAGGAACCTTTTAAAAATCTGTCACAAAGACAGGATTCAATGCTGTTCAGCAAGCTGGTTGCTTTCGAACTGTGATACACCCATAACAACCTACCTTCAACCCGTCCTCACAGTGAGAAAGAATTTTTTTCTCCACTTCTTCAGTTTGTTCTTTCTGAAAATTCAAAATATCACTTGGTTAGTTACATGAAACATACTACAATAAATAACACCCATACTATTTATCAAATATGTTGTCATGCTTGTCTGTTGTTTAGTGCTTTACTTAGCGATATTCCTGCAGACTGGACCAGAGAGTTGATGAATATTGTGAACAGTCCTTGCCAAAAGGGTATGACATGCTATCAACCAAAATCAGCATGTCTGAACACCCAATGCATCTAGTTGCCTTTCACAACCCACAGGTACGACTATAATCAAGTCTGGACCATTCACCCCAGTGATCAACAGCATGAGCACTGATCAACATGATCGAGATACGGTGACATGTAATAACCAAGTCAGCAAGTATGACCAACGAATCATGTAGGCTGCCTCTTAGGACAGACAAGGGTTACTGAAAAACAGTTCTAATTAGGACCTTCACAGGTAGCCAAAAAAGGGAGAATCAACACGGTACTTGTGAACACCTTTGGGAAAATACTTGCACAGAAAGTATAGAAACAATATTGTTCGATCAGGTATGGCTTATGAGCACAATAGTGACAATCCATACCTTGAGTGAGGACAAACATCTTCGACCACTTCTTCTCACAGGGAAATAGTCTGTGATTGTATTGCTCTGTGTTGGAGCCTCAGTTTTTCTGTGAAATAAAGCAAATATGATAATCTCACTATCAAGCCATGACAAGTCTGCTGATATTAGTGATAATACTGAACATGCTGTTATGTGCAAGTTTGTGAGTAATGTAGGCATATACAACTTAGTAGAACGAAATAGACTGTAACATCATTAATGCAAACATTGCATTCAAAACACTGAAAGTTTGAGTGTAAATAAGGCTTATTGCTAAGTAAGAGCCTGTATCAGTTCCAAAGGCTGAAATGCTTTCCAAAGGTTCCCATGTGGTCACTGTTGTCCGAGATATCCTACAAGTTCAAATCAAATGCTTGATTGCACATCAAGACAGGCCCACTTTCCACACCCTCGCAAGCTGCCATTCATGATTTTAGGCATCATTTTAAACTGGTTGTTGACTAAATCAACCTTTCCAAACTTCAATCCTCTTATCACGCCCAGGGTGAGAAAATCACAGTTCTGGGTGTCAGGGGAATGAATGGCCACTGATCAGAGCATACTTTGAACACTATTTCAGTTTTAATAGTTTGGAGGAATGCAAGTTGCACAAATTTCCACACAGGAATGGTCCAGACAAAATATCAAACTCAAGGTAAATGTTTGACTGAACACATACCCCTAAGACAACTATTTGTAGACATTTATGGCATCCTAGTCAGTGAGTTAGTCTAGTTTTATGTTGCCCTTCAAAATATCCTAGCTACATGGTGGTGATCTGTAAATAATCAAGTCTGGGCCAGACAATCCACTGATCAACAGCATGCATGTCGATCTACACAACTGAGATACAATCATATGTGTCAACTAAGTCAGCGAGTCTGACCACCTGATCCAGCTAGTCGCCTTTTTATGACAAGCATGCGTTACTGAAGATCAATCTTAGCCCGGATCTTCACAGGTCTATGGCATCCTGAACAAATCGCCTCAAGTGCACCAAATATCTCCATGTCACTTACTGTAAGAATCATACATATCAAACAACTAAACATGGTGAATGCATGATGTAAAAGGCTTACTTCCTCCTTCCAGGCCTTGGTCTTGGTGGTGTGAAGGACTTATCATCTGCCGGTGTGGGCTTCACTTTCCCTCGTCTCCCTTTCATCTTCTTGGGCACAGAACTTTGTGAACTACTGGATGAGGAAGGACTTTCAGTCCCTTCCCTGAGCTGTTTACAATGTGAGGTAGATTCAGAGTCTGACAGACACAATTTGGGTTCTATCTGGGCATAGGTGTGGTCGTCACCGACTGGTGACTGACTACCTGTACTTGATGTTTGCACACCATTATCATCACTACATGCAGCAGATTCTGAAACTGAGTCCTTGTCTTTGATCGGAGAGGCCTCAGGAGTCAACAAGACTGAGGATGAATGTAGGGACTCCTCGCCATCAGCAGCCTTGTCCTCATCTGAAATTTGTAATAATGATGTGGCTTGTCATGGTAAGGTGAGTGACAGTGACTTTTGGTTTCATGCCATTTTTAGCAATATTACAAAAATATCATGGCAGGGGATGCCAGAAAAAGGGTTCACACAATGTACCCATGTCGGGAATCCAAGCTGGGTCTTTGGCGTGACAAGGAATGCTCAGTCTAAGTAAACTTAGTCTCAGTGTATTTCGTTACCCTCCACCACCTAGCAGAAGGTCACGTCAGGTAACCTTTGAGCGACAAATGGCCGTCCAATCAAACGCAAGACAGATTTAATCAATCAGACAACGACTACTACTTAGGGATCGGGGGGACTTTCAAAATATTCAAGTCACTGACACAGATATCTCCAATAACAAAAATCTGCATATAACACAGTTATTTCACCTGCAGTATATATGCGTTGGGGTTTCTGTTGACATTGTTACCATTAGCTAATATTTCCGCAAGACAACATCTTTGAATATTGCCCAAAACACTATTTTCAGCGACTGTTTACTCACTGTTGTCATGGTTGTACGTACGCCATGTGCATCACCCGGAAGCGAGTGTACGCTAAATAGCATTTGGAATCGTTCGGGTATGAACCTTTTAGAGATAAAAAGTTCAAAAGGTATGTGCGAATGTGCACTTTTGTGATCTTGTAAGCTGTGTTCTGATTGGTCAGTCTCAAAGGTTACCTGATGCGACCTTCCATAAGGCTTTGTTAGACTCAGTAGTGGAGTGTAACGAAAAGTACTGAGGATAAGTTTACTTAGACTGAGGAATGCATTAATTACTAGGCTACCCCACTAAAGCTAAAAGGAAAGGAAAAGAGAGCATAACTTGTAGGTACATAGTTTGAACATGCCAATGTAAACGTCAGGGTTAAAGAACAGTTATCAAAGTATGGGCATGGTCACTAGAGGAAATCTGAAGAGGCCAGTTGAATTCTATCATCTAGTTTTTTTTTTTTACAAAATGGCAGACATCCAAAATGAGCTGACCCTGTAGATGGACTACATGTATTTAGTTTTCCTGATTTTGTCTAACCCAGTTATCCCTTTTTAACTTACCTTCATCCTCCAAATGGATCTGGCTTTGTTTTGTCTTGGAGTCAATGGCCGTCTGTGAATCAGCAGTTTTTTCCATTTTATCTTAATACTGACAGGTCATCTGAAAACATAATGATGGACTGTAGGAATATCCTGAAAGACTTTTGTACTAGCTGTAATCAAAATTTTGGTTAAACATAAAATTTTACTAAGTCATGGTTTACTGTATACTGGCGTTTCCTATCCTAGTGGTTCTTGCAGATATCAGCTGGAAAAATAATACAAACAGTTCTTATCGCATGAATGTGCGTTGTTTTTAAATAAAGAGACTCCCCCTCTAACATCTGTATCTATCAACTGCCTGATCCATCTGGTGTATTTCCACTCATGAGCTTGGTCGTCTGCCACTGCCTTAATGACGCATTGCCTATTCTCGCGGCATAACAAGAATGTAACTTTATGAAGTGTAAAGAAGAGGAATCCTGTTGGAAAGGGTGGGAAAAAGTTATGATTTGTCCAAGTTAGTTAAAATTTACCAGTATTAATTACAATGCAAAATTTTGATCATTCGAAGATTTGGGCTACTTCCTAATTACCAGTCAGTGATGTAAACAACCGCTAAGTATCGCGCTTATGCGATCTCAGCAGAAAACATGTTTACTGCGAGAACAGGAAACAGACAGGAGACAGACTACATCATCAATGAACAAATCAGCTCTGTATCAATCAATCAAAGCTAGTGAAAGTTTGGATATGGTACTAGAAACCAACATAACAGAGGTTGTGGGCACATTTCCTGGCATGCCTTTGGGTACACACTCATGTACCTTTGCTTGGCAATGGATGGATCTAAATGGTTTCTGGTTGGTTGACATCTGAATTGTTTTAAATTACGCACATGTTCTGTTTATCTTACGCCAGTAACGGCTACTAGTTTTCACATAATGGTACAATCCTCAAGCCAGCGTCAAAGAACACACGATTTCGCACTGCCATTTTGGTTTTATTGAACATATTAGCAATGGATACGTAAAGTATGGTAAGTTTAGGTACCTACACATTCAATCTCAGGCAAAGAGCTGAATTAGAAGATACAAGGGCCAGAACGTTACACATCATCAATCTTACAACTATGTATCAACATGAAAGTATCGATATGGATGAGGCATGGTCTGAGACGTCAGTGGCTGTGAACACATTCATAAGATGCAATAAAACGTTGAACTATTTCTCAACCATACCATTTATACAAACATCGGTCAGAAATATTGTATGTCAATCAGTCGAGATTGTGACTTTCATCCCCCCAAACAGAGAACACAAATTCGTGTTAAATGCGCTTCGCTGATTGGTCGTATCGCCACCTGAGAGAACATTCCATTGGTCGGGGAACGTTCTTTAAAGGGATTTGATTGGCTTTTCAAATAGTGAACAAGTCGTTCTATTGAAATATAATTAATAATTGTACGCTTCCATCTAGTTTGATATTTATATGAATAATAATTACGCTGAAATTATAACTGTGACTTTCTTATGGAGAAATAACCTTCCACAAAACCGTGTAGACTTAGTTATACTAGTTTCTTGACGTACAACTACTATAAATATTCACCCGCTTTTAGTCATATTTAATTTGGGTAAACATATTCAATAAACATTTGACATGCAACTAAGCACAATATTAGCCATTTTTTCTATGCCAACGGATTATTCATCAACCTCTACAATGTGAAAAAAACCAGATGTGTTGTGATTAACAATATGCAGTTTTTGGAAGGTAGTTTGAAAGGCATTGTGGGTAATTAAGCAAGGGACGAGTAATGTTGCCGAAGAGGTGTCGTAATTTGCTGTGAAAATATTATGGCAACAGAAGCAAATGTAAGCCCTGTATTCGGTCAACATCGACTAAATAGAAATATTTAGTTTACAACTGAACCATTTTAAAGAAAATAATACGACGAAACTCGTTTGCTTTACATAAATTTGGATCTTAAAGGGAGGAAGTAAACTCACGTTCACCACCACACTACAGTCACGACACACTGTACTGATGGCAAATAATGTGTTTTGTTTGACATGGAGAATCCTTCGTTGTACCTTTATTTTTGAAATGTCAATATCAGATGAAACGTTCCATTCCAGGCAAGATTTCTATTAAATGGGGGCTTTTTTGAAACGGATTATTCATATAGGTGAACAACCAACAAAATAGAAACCAGATTATTTTTTTATAACTTTATGAATTTCAGCGCCAGTCCTTATCTTTTCTAATGTGTTTCCCATCATTGTTCATAGTTTGTTGATGCTACACTTCTTACTGATTGACAGATAGGAACTTTTAAGTTTGATTCAATTAGACAATTTTGTCATGTTTTTTGTGTAATCTTAGTATGGTATTTATATCAAGGAAGAACCAATCGGGAGTAAACCTTGATCTGATTTCTCGTCCATTTATGTCCATTACATGACGAACCATTAGCTTCACTTTTCAGTAGTTTAGTAGCTTATAATATAGCATAATTTACTGGAATGCATATTTTAACTAAGTTAGTGCAAATCTCCCATGACTGAGCAAAATATATAATGGAACTGCTTTCATTTCAGTTTGTAACCAGGAAGTCATACTGAATGTAACACATATTCCCATAATATGAAATATATAGAACAGAACTAGTTGAAATATCCAGGTGCTTTCTAAAAGGGATAGGACTTGATCTGTGACATGGCTTAATGGGTTGCATGATACTTTCATACCTCGCAGCTTGTTGTTATACCTTTGTAGCTTGTTTTCATGTCTCAGTGGTACACCTGAAATGCTGCTGATCTTCCATCAGATAACATTAAATTTACTTTGAATCCTTCAAGGCTACTATTCCATTTTCTGTCAGGCGTCTGTTACAGAACAGGTCTGGTGTCCATGCTCGGTGTACGGGCTAACTAAGCTGGAGATCATATAGTTGCAGATTGTAGCCTCTGGCCTTAGCTTGTAGTTGGTACCTTAAGGGCTTGGATTATTGTTTACGTTTTTATACATAGTTTTGGCAGGTGTTGTCACAGGCTTGGATGATGTATCTGTACAGCATTCACTCAACCATTACAACATTGTTCCTGTACCCATCATTTCCAGTTTGCCTAGAACTATCAATTTCAGTATTCCTTAATTCCAGTACGTCATATATGTTTGATGATAGAGGAAACTTTAAAATAGTATTTGACTATTTTCTTATAATTTGATGCCTAAGGTATAAGAATATGTATCAGTGTACACACTCATTCACTAAATATGTTCAGTACACAGTGACATGGGTTACATGTGCTGTTTTGCTGTATCTGATCCTGTTTCTCTTTTTGGACCACTGCAATGCTTTGGTCTTAGTTTGAAATTTACAGTGAGAAAGGCACGGCAATTGTTATTTTCTCAACTTTGAAGAACACAATGAGGCATGACAAAACAATGGCATCTTCTAACCATGTGTTTGGCTGATTGTTTAATCTCCAAAACCGCAAGAGTACACAAGGGGAGGTAACTCCCAGCATGACAAGACAACTCCCTCTGCGGCGATACCATGCTTGATTCGCTACTACTATGTCAATATACTACAGTAATGACTCATAATTCAACATTTATGTAGTATAGGGAAATGAAATCAAAATGATATTAAATACTTTTGGTCAGTATGGCACTGAGTGTAATGATATTAATGTATGTATAGCTTTTTCGCCAAACTACCTAAGGTTACTTTCTGGTACAGAGCTATTTCCCCTAAATATTCCAGCATGCACTGTGATATGTATTCCACAGATAACTAGAACTCTTTACATAGGCCCCACATGTTTGGCTGTACATGAAACCTTGTGGTGCCTGTAATCAGCACTATTTATTCTCCATGGGTTAGCAGTATATAACCAGCAAAAGTCTGGACAAGGACAAGCAGCAGCACACACATAATGCATGTTGCAGTGTAAATAGGGTACATTTAAACCAGACCACAATACACCTCAATCATGGGGATGCTGGATTAAAATAGGTCCCAAGCATTCTGTGCTGGTCATATGGGATGGATGCTCATATCAAAAATAGGAGAGCATGGTCCAGTATTTTCTTTTCACAAATTACAATCCTTAAGCTGGAATATTGCAGAGTGTGACATTAAACTAAGGGACAGTGGGGTACCCAAATGGTTAAAGCATTTGATTGTCCTGCTCGAGATCTGGGTTTGATGCCTCACATGGGTACAATGTGTGAAGCTCATTTCGGGTGTCCTTTCTTTTCCCCAATCTGGATCAACATTAACATGCTGTGCTGGTCACATGGGTAGATACCTGTTCAAGTGTGTCAGGCTTGATGGATTTCACAGTTAAGTGTCCTTGTGACTTGATGACATGATTTGCTTGTGATCCTTGTCCAGACATGATTATTTTCATGGTTATGATAGAAATACTGGAAGATTAAGTAAACAGGACCTGGGTGCTATTGCACAAAACAACCTCAGTACTAAGGTGATCGTAACATAGCCGTAGTCTTAGTGCTAAAGTTGGCTTGTACAAAGCAGGGATTGAGAAAGGCAGGGGCCATGGACCATTTTGCACATTAGATTGAAAAATGGCCCATTAAAATTTTAAGTTTACTATTGATAGAAGGGCAGTGGCCCATTCTAACTTCAGGAAATGGCTAATAATTCTGAAAATGGCCCATTGTCAACATTCTCTTTCCCAATCCCTGACAAAGGCAATTTGACCTTTGAAATTTTGAAGCTGAACGTCATAGAATTGTTTGGTAATGAGATGTTGCACAAAACAACTTCAGTACTAAGGTGATCGTAACATAGCCTTAGTGCTAAGGTTGTTTCGTACAAAGGCAGACTCTTGAAGCCGAATGTCATGATAGAATTGTTTGGTATATGAGGATTTTCTCTTATTATATTCCAAGACATGTTTCTTTTCAGAATGACTCTTTTGACCTGTTGTCGGCTGCATTGGATGAGTCTGGTATTACTGGAAATGATTTGGCAGATCTGAGCTGTGATTCCTCAGTGCCATCTACAAGTGACTATGGCAGTTTGCAAAATACAGTGAGTTCACATACACAGCTGGTTGCTTTTATGATTTGTAGCAGGTACAAAACAATCTTGATACCAGGCGTCAATGTGTTTTTAAAATGGTTACTTGATAAAACTTTGGAAGGGCCTTGCGGTGTGTCAAGGTCACTCAATGTCCTGGACAGTTTGCCCTAAGTCATTCCATCTGCATGCAGAATGGTGTTCTGTGAGGCAAGAATATTCCTGCTGCATTGGTATCAGTATGTTTTTTACTTTTACAGATTGTTGATCAGAATTTGTTGATAATATTTTTGTCAATGAAATTTGATTTTGAATTCATGTTTTTTGTGTAATCTTAGTATGGTATTTATATCAAGGAAGAACCAATAGGGAGTAAACCTTGATCTGATTTCTCGTCCATTTATGTCCATTACGTGACGAACCATTAGCTTCACTTTTCAGTAGTTTAGAAGCTTATAATATAGCATAATTTACTGGAATGCATATTTTAACTAAGTTAGTGCAAATCTCCCATGACTGAGCAAAATATATAATGGAACTGCTTTCATTTCAGCTTGTAACCAGGAAGTCATACTGAATGTAACACATATTCCCATAATATGAAATATATAGAACAGAACTAGTTGAAATATCCAGGTGCTTTCTAAAAGGGATAGGACTTGATCTGTGACATGGCTTAATGGGTTGCATGATACTTTCATACCTCGCAGCTTGTTGTTATACCTTTGTAGCTTGTTTTCATGTCTCAGTGGTACACCTGAATTGGTATCAGTATGTTTTTCACTTGTACAGATTGTTGATCAGACTTTGTTGATGTCAAATGTCAGTGAAGTTTGATTTTGAATTCACCGTGTGGTGTATTCAAGGTTACAGTTCAACAGTATGTGGTAAACATGTTACAGAACTGATTCCATTTTAAATGAGGAAACCAGGTGGTTAAAGCATCACCTGCCATGCCAGTGACCACAGTTTGATTCACCACATGGCTACAGTATATTAAGCCTATTTCTGGTGTTCCCACAGTTATGTTGCTGGAATATCGCTAAAAGCAGTATAAACCAAAATTCAATCAATCAGTTTGGCCCACCGGATCAAAAGTCCAGGAAAGTGGTCTTCCTGACTGGTGTCCAGCTTAGTTTTCATATGTGATTCCTACAAAAATCATGTAAGCCAGAATTTCCTACTTCCTATAGATGGTTGATTTTACCAGTTGACCAGTAAAACATGTTTTTTTCCATGAGCTGGTATATACCGTGGAAGCATGCAGAAAACTGCTTTTTTTTTTTTTGTTAAAGACTTTCTCGTTACAAAGATATATGTTAGCCAAATTTGTGATCTAACTAGCTTTCTTTGAAATGCTGTTAACCAATGTAGGTTGAATGAAATAAATACTTGAACTAAACATACTGGCAATGCGCTAGCTGTGCATGATTGGTCAAAAGCCCCAATCATCGTGATTTTTAATATGTGAATGGTTTAACAAAGCACATTGCTACACCTTGCTAGGTTACAACATGGTGAACACTCACTACGAACTTATACCAAATAAAAAGGCAAAAGCCGATATATGTTAGAGTTTGGGTCTCAGAAGGAGATTGAACAGAAAAATAGATGGTCATAAGTTTGTACTTTCTGCAGCATGCTATACCAGTATACAGTGGTAAATACTGTGGTGCTTGAACAAAAACCTTGGCATACCATGGTACTGAAATTTTTGTGGTACCCAACCCTACTGTTTCCACGATTTATCAAGAAGTTCAGATCAGATTTTGTATATGACTATCGTGTTTGTCTTTATGATTGGTTGTTTTGATGTAATTAATTAGATTTAGGGTCGAACCTGCAGCAACCTTTCTGGAATGGCTATTTTTGTTGATATTTTATGGTGGGTAGTGGGGTAGCCTAGTGGTTAAAGTGTTCACTCAGCACACCACAGACCTGGGTTCTATTTCCCACATGGGTACATTGTGTGAAGCCCATTTGTAGTGTTCCCTGGTGTGATATTGCTGGAATATTGTTAAAATCAGTGTAAAACTGAACTCACTTGCTGACATTGTATGTTGTTGACAACATATCCAGACAAGCTACAGTGCTTCAACATGTTTTTTCTTATGATTTGGTAATTAATTACACATGTTGAGCATTCACATTAGGTTTGAAGATTTGATACGGTTGAGAGTTGATTCTGTTCAAAGTTATGTTAGTAATTAATTAAAATATGAGATTTTGCAGATTTGTTGATCATGCGGATGATTTGTATCAGTGTAAAATTCATTGCTGAAAGGGCTGTTCTAGTGAATTTCATTCTTTGCAGGGATTTCCTGATTCACCTTTGGTAAATGGAACACCGAACAGCAAACATGGTGACGTGAATCAAGCTGATCTGTTCAACCAGGCCTTGGGCCAGCTGTCTGCAGCATCTCCACATATCAAACCCAGGAACACACCAAGCCCAGTAAGTCACAAGTCTAGACATGGGTCCTGTTTCATGTGTACAAGGCCTGTGTAGGATCATCATAGATGGTGTCCTCTCTTGTGACACTGTTGCTGTTGTCAGTATGTAGAAACATATCCTGCAGGATTGAGATTATAACTTTATGATAGGACTAAACAAATCCCCAGTTATATCATTTCAGTTTTCCTTCTCAACACTGGGTGGGGTCATTATCCTGATCTGATGTTTCCATTTCATTATTGTAATTTTAAATGGTGTGTCTACATATTTTACAGTTATGCAAAATTTTATTCAGAAACTAAGGATCACTCTGGAGCATAGTTTTTTTGTGCCCCCGGCACAGAGACTTGGAAATAAAATCTGTCATCTAAATAGATTTTGACAGGGTTTTGGTACTCTATAACAGGAAAGGGGTATAACAAGGTCAACATGCGAAGTTGGTTTGTTCAGTTCTCTTTGAAGCAACCCCTTTAATACTATGCATACTTTTCAAGCCAATAGATTTCACTACAAACTTAAACATATTCACTAAAATTATGCTCACATTTTAGGATCTACTGTCTTTGAAAGCTTTAAATTCCAGATTTTTCGACTCATATAACAGGTATATTCAATTTATAGCCAGTGAGATCAATGACCCTTCAGTGCATGGTAGGTAAAAAAGCCAAGCATGTTGGCAGCAAATAGGTTCATCATGGGTCCGATTGTGATGAAAAAATGATGTTAAACTGATCATGGTAGTAAGGTTTGAGTGGTTTGGAAAAAATGGTGATTAGCATCCTGACTGCTGCCATTTTTTCAGACTGTTTTAGTGTGTGTTGCTTGTGTCCACATGCAGATAGACAAGAAGTTCGATAACTTAGTGGTACAAATTAAGTGCAGGGAGTTTTGCTCTAATCGTATTTATTCATGTTTATGGGGAAATATGTTTTTTATTCATTTTGATAAGTCAGGCATGTGTGAAATATACCCTGATCCTGTTGTCTGTGCTTAGGAATAGTAATAATTCACCAGGACCTCTAAATGATATTTGCAATGGTCCTGGTAGCCAGAGAAGTTTGTATTGATAGTTAGGTAAATCTACTAATATTATTTTGGTCCAGTGAACTACAGACAGGGCCACTAATTATTGTCCACTTGCTGGTCCTGTGATCTAGTTATGGTGTGTGGTCCTGTGCACAGAGCTCAGGTCACGAATCAGTGGAAGATCAGACGGTCCGTGGATGGTTGACCATGTTTGGCAGCTTGACTCATGAGAATTCCTGGGAATTCAGGCCTGTCCCATAACGAAGGGCATTATACATGTGGCCTCAGCTCAAGTTAGTTCAAAATTGCCTCTGTTTACCCATCAGAAAATGGGTACCTGGTTGGATAAAGTCATACAGCCATAACCTTTTAGCGCTTACCAGGCAGCTTGGGTTATCCACGGTAATAACAATCAGATTCTGATCAATCAGTTTGACAGGTTTCTTTTGTTGTTGCAGGTATTGACAGGTGTTCCACAGTCTCTGTTACGAGCCAATACAGTCCCTGGGCAAAGTCCTACAGTACATGCACCAAAGATCATCCGTGTTCCAAGTTCATTGTTAAACTCTTCCTCCTCCCCACTATCCTCGCTCCCCAGCAGCATTACACGCTCCCTGGTGCAAGGGGTGTCCCCCAACCAGCCCCGGGTCATCACAATCACCCGCATGGGGTCCGGAGGCAATGTGGGGAGCAGACAAACTATCACCCTCACTCCACAAGCTACCAATGCAAACAGTCCAAAGATTATTGTAGCAAGTAGTAATAAGAATATGAACTCTATTTCAACTGTGAATGGACAGGTCATGCGGACTAGTTCACCGATACAGGTGGTCAGCAAAGTGGGGATGTCGGGAGGGAAGCTGTTACCTGGCTCAACCATGACTTCCGCTCAGACGTCTCTGTTGAACAGTTTGCAAGGAAATCGCTCAGTTACTTCTACGGTTCCAAGCAATGTTGCTACGTCACTTGTTAATGGTAATAACATTAATGCCATCAAAACTAGTCTTTCCAATAAGGATCTCTCAAGGCTGTGGTCTCAAGAAGATGTCCGGCTGAAAACAATGGCTGGAATACAGGTGGGTGGAAAACTCTGTTTCATGAAGTACAGGACACTGTTGTGGATATAGGGATAGAAAATGTTCATGACACCTTGTGTTTCACTATTTATTTCTTTGTTGGTTTATAAGTAGGAGTTATCTTATGTAATAACCTTCTGATATTTGGATGTGTGCAGTCTAATGACTCTCAATGCTGATAAGTGAATGGAAATGATGTGATGTTTTAATTTATTTGCCCTTAAATATTTATGATGAATGTAGTTGTAACAAATATTATTGCTTTCCAGAAATGTGACAACTTGACACAAGCTTGAAAAGGCTTGACTGCTTAAATTCACATTGTAACATTCTATGATATTTCAACAATTTCTCTTAATGAGCTTTACAAAGAGGGATGAGGACAAATCACTTGCGCAGTGTTAATTCTGGGGTGTGTTTCAGGTCCATCGACAACACAGTCAGACAATCATGCGCACTCCAACAGCCCTTGAGGAGGAGGAAGTTGAAGAGGAAGTAGAAGAGTTGGGACATGCAGAGACCTACTTTGAGTACATGCCGGAAAAATGTGAGTAGGAGATGAAACTGTTTTATGCACCACAGTTTTTTCTTTTTAGTCTTCCCATGAAACATACTGGCATTTTAGGGGAGCGCGTTTCAATCTTATAATACCTGGGGCACTACTCTTCAGTAGGTGTAGGGGTGACTAAATGTATCTGTCGGTCATACTTTGAACTTTGTCGATTGCATGACCGCAGCATGAATGTTTGCTGACATGATTCACGTACCAGGGTGTTAGTGACCAGTTGCTAACTTCTGTAAATCTCTGCCCCACCCCCCTCCAATCCCCATCAAAATGAAAAAAAGAAAACCTGACTAGAATTACTGTATTACTGTTAGTATGTGCCAATAATAGGGTTTTACATAATGCAGAAATGTGCTTCCAGTATCCACACCTATAGAATGGATGTATTGTGTCCAGTTGGACACTCAGTAATAAGTAATATTAATTGCACTATATACTTTGCAACATATATGAAGCCCCAGTTGGAAACGAAATGAGTACATCATATAGTGCACTACATTACCTAATTACTTGAGAAGACCCTCATGTTTTCTGCAAGGGCCCATGATGAAGTTGGTAATAACAGGTCCTCGGGACCACTGGCTTTGTAGAGCAAGGTAAGACACGGCGTGGTAATCATGATGTTTGGACAGCATCTGATTGTGGTGTTTGAGCAAATATTGTTTGACTGTAGGCTGGCCATTGTCTACTTCAGTGTTGATATGACCATCACAATATATGTTACAGTAAAGCTTGGAGAGAAGCATCCTGATGCTGTGGTGGAAACAAGCTCCATGGCAAGTGTGGAGCCTCCCGACATCCACTACAAGCTGTCTATACCTGAGTCTGTGATGGACAATTGTCAGTTGTCAGCTCTGCAGCTGGAGGCCATTGTTTATTCCAGTCAGAGACATCAGACAATCCTGCCTAGTGGTGAACGTGCTGGTTTTCTTATTGGTAGGTTAGAGCAGACTGGAGGAGTCATAGTATGTTGGCTGTGTTTGAAATAAATAACCAGGAGTCATCATTACTGATGTAAAACGTTAAAGTTTGCATTGTCCCAGTTTCAAATTAGTGTTTGGAATTGGTTGAAATCTCACAATTGTTAATCGTTTCGTTACCAATGAGCAGTCATCCCTCCAAAAATAATAGTGAATGTAATTTCTCAGATTTTTTGATTGCAGGCAAGTATAACATGGTTATCAGTTGTTTTTTGTTTTATTTAGAAACTGCGCAAATTGCATTTGTAAATATTATATCCAATGTAAAATGATGCAACTTTCAACTTTAAGTGACGATTAATGTACTTTATGAACAAAAACTTCCTGGAGTCTTAAATAAATATTCATTCATGACTTTGAGTAGCTAAACTGAGTTTTCTAAAAAGTAAACACTTTTTAAGGCCCAGACAGTTTCCATGTTATGTTCCATTGTTAAGTGTGTTTCAAACATTAAAACAGTTCCAAAGTTATTTGAGCTTGAAAATGTGATGGATTGCTTGGTCATTTGGTCACTGTGACCAAACTTAGATTATTTCAATTGATCATAACACCACTGTTGCTCTTTATGTGAAAGATCAAAACCATCTCTCCAACTTCACATCACCCCTCCCCATTTTCCCCCTTTGGCGGGCTTAATTTTTTCAAACAAAACCGAGGGGGAGGCTTCGATTCAGTGTATGAACTGGCCGAAGATAGGCTTTAGATATAAAGTCAATATTTGGAATTCACTATTCACTATTCAAATGGGATGCAAGTGGCAGCTGTTAACTTGCCTAGCACATGCAATGCACATACTCTGCAACTTGTCCAGCATGTTTGCTGGATGTCTTTTGAGGAACACATGGTTCAATCTGACAAGCTATCTCATACTTCTCAGTGATCCATTATAGCCTCATGGATGAAACCACCAAGTTAGTAAGTGAAAGGTTGCATGTCTGTAAATTAGTAATAATTTATTCCTCAGTATTGTGAGTGTTGTTGACATGCCTCAACTGTTGCAGGTGATGGTGCTGGTGTTGGTAAAGGCAGGACGATTGCTGGTATTATCTATGAGAACTACCTTCAGGGGAGGAAGAGAGCACTTTGGTAATGAAATATGCTTCCAAACTCCATAAGTAAATACAGCTTCATCACTGCAGCATCTGCATAATGTTTGTACCTTTTAATACTGTAGGTTTCGCTGAATTTCATATCTCTTTGCTGAAATAATATTTCAAAAAGAAATTAATTGATAGTGTGAATTGGAAATATTTCAAGGGTACATTTATTGGAAGCTAAGTTAGTCCGTTTGCTGCAAAGAAACTTGAAAAAGTGACTGATGGTCAGACGAATGTATGTGTAATCATGAGAACCTTGTTGGTGATCTTATGTTGGGTATTTCAGTAGTTATGTGAGCAAAGGGACTTAATGGGGTTTTTAAATATTGCTGAGCTGAAATGTGAAATTGAAGTTGTTCTGACAAATTTTGGGAAGGGTTGGTAAGTTATACAAGTTACCAGTGCTGGTGTCTAGTAGAATTTCCTGTTGAGATGATTCCACACTGATTATGGACTTGTTCTTTTTCTGATATCGTAAACCACAAGAGAACAAAACATACAACTTTAGGCTGGATTGTGTCTGGTTTAATGCTTGAGGTTTTTATTCATAATGTTGTTTATTTAATATTTTACACACTACCTTCTAGAATGTCAGTCAGTCACACAGTAAAGCATGACATGCAGCGGTGAAGATTTAGAACTTAAAAGATTTCATGCATCAACATCATCCCTAAATGATCCAATGTGTTTTTAGGTTGAGTGTTTCCAATGATCTGAAAGTTGATGCTGAAAGAGATCTGAGGGATATTGGGGCTGGGAAAATTGATGTCCACTCGCTCAATAAGGTAAGTCAAGCATGGTGACATAATTAACTGGCACTCTCAGACATCAAGTTTGGTGGAGGGAGAATGGAAGATAGCAGGGGAGGCAGGTGAGTTTCATCTTGGTGTATTCTTGGCCAGACTAGGAACCCAGGACAGACATTAGGCCATGCCATAACACTCTGAAAGTATTTTGTAATGATGGGTCAAAACAAAGTGTGTTTCTTGGTTTTACTGGAACATCAGTGCAATAATGTTTCTTTAGTTCAGAAAACTTAAGATTCACATAGGTACTTTCTGCTTGAAATCCTTTCTTCTGTGAGATACCTCTTTCCTTGACATCTATTACTGTTGGTTCAAAGGGTTGATGCTGGCTCTGTAGGTGGTTTTGTACACAGTACTCATGTCTAGGTTTTTTGTAATCTAAGACTTACATTGCTATAGGTTTTCATCCTGTATAAAGTATTCTAGCCATATATAACTTCCTGAATCGAGGATTGTGTCATATGTCACCAAGTGCTGGAATGCTGCTGAAACTATTCACAACTGTCTTGCCTGGTTCTTTGTGTGATAAATGTATATTTTACGCAAGCTCTAACAATACTTAAAACTGTCCCTTAAATAACCATAGGGGCAGTGGAGGAGCCTTGTGGTCAATGGGTTCAATTTCCCCTGTTTAAAGTGCTAGTATTGTTCTTTCAAGACAATAGTTGTTCAGGTAACACCACAAATAGTTCACATTAAAATCCTCATGATATGGCTGGAATATTTCTTATGTGATGTTAAGTATTAGTGCACTTAAAAATCGGTGTTTGATCTAATTTCAGTTCAAATATGCCAAGATAACTTCCAAGGAGAATGGAAGTGTGAAGAAAGGTGTGATATTCTCCACATACTCATCACTGATTGGCGAGAGCCAGTCCAGTAGCAAGTATCGAACACGCTTGAAGCAGCTCCTCAAGTGGTGTGGGAAAGATTTTGATGGACTTGTATCCTTGTCTGAGTTCTTTCATGTAGAGACCTATGTTTGTGGCGGATGCCTCCCATTGATGTTTTGTGGAATCATTAAATCTATAATTCCAGATTGATCCACTCTCATCAAATACGTCACAAATATTGTCTAAAAATATTGCCTGTAAATTAAACCAGATATTGACCTTGATATCATCACATTGCCCTTAAATAGACTGTTAACTCCCCCACCCCTAGATATCCCCTTCTGTCCAGAATTGCCTGTTCCCCTTGAGATGTGCCCAGTCCCCTCTTTCTGTGCCTGTGCCTCATAGCAATAGAGCTGCCTTCTCCTTATGGACCTACCACCCCTATGTCTTCACTTCCCCTCTAAATCTCCCCATCTCCCTATCAGTGTGACTGAACCCCCCCCCCCTCACACACACACAGATATTGATCTGCCCCTTCCCCATCGATTCTAGCCGTCTAGAAATGCGTGTCATGGATTTCAACATCTGACAGGTCTGTTTCTGTGTGTGGTATTTTCCTTGACAGCGGAGATTGTATTTGATGAGTGTCATCGAGCAAAGAATCTGTGCCCAGTGGGGTCTAGCAAGCCCACAAAGACAGGCCAGACTGTGCTGGAGTTACAGAACCGATTGCCTATGGCTCGCGTCATCTACGCCAGTGCCACAGGAGCTTCAGAACCAAAGAACATGGCTTACATGACACGGTTAGGCTTGTGGGGTCCAGGCACACCTTTCAAAGAGTTCCCAGACTTCATCCAGGCAGTTGAACGAAGGTAGGTGCTTAAAAATTTACTGAACATTGACTGTTGTTAGGAAGGTAGGATACTCTATGGATTACAACTTTGTTGTTATATTGTGATGCAAAGGTTTGTTGCAGATTCATATACTGTTGTCTTGGTTTTGGAATCTATGCTGATATGGCACCTCATGATACAAGACATACTTTGCCTTAGTCATCAACTTCCAAAATACCAATTGTACACGTCATTGACTGTTATGTCATAAATAAACATTGTTCCAAAGATTTGAAAATGTTTATTGATGATTGTCTTTTCTTCTTATTTTATTACCATCTTCCATAACTGGAAGAATATCACCCACAGGTTTAAATTAGTGATTGCCTGTTTAGAAGCAAAAGCCATGGAGTCAGCAATGAAATGTAGAATTTGGAACAGTATAACTGTCTTGATGTAACAAGCATTTTCATGTTACAGGGGTGTTGGTGCCATGGAACTGGTTGCCATGGATATGAAGCTTCGTGGAATGTATATTGCTAGGCAGCTCAGTTTCAAAGGTGTTTCCTTCAAGATTGAGGAGATTCCACTTGCTGGCGAATTCGTGGAAATTTACAACAAGTCTGTCAAACTGGTAAGCTATAAATCTAGAAACATGTTTTTTTTTCATAATTTCTACACTTTTAGCTAAGATTTAGCTAATTAACATGTACCAAGTTTGGGAAATCTTTTCTTATGTTTCTGTATGTTTATATTTACATGAAGAAAAATACTTTTGTGTAAGCCTGGAACATGTGTTATCAGGTCTATGAACGGTTTCTGGGGTTTCTTTGTGACTAAGGATTGGGTCAATGAGGCAGCCCAGGATCAGCTAAAATTTGATCTTAATTGTCTTAGGTCCATGGTATTTAGCACGAGTGCACATAAAGAGTTGCGTTAATAATTTAAATGACCTGCATTACTGTAGTCTTTGCTCCAACATGACAGGCTCCGACCCTACTTTAATAATGGTCATATCACTATTTACCCCAACTCATAATACATAGATTAATTGTTGTCACTTTCACTTTATGATGCTAGTGTGTGTATTAGAAAGTCCTCATTCTTCTGTTGCAGTGGGTAGATGCCCGTGAGAAGTTCCAGCAAGCTGCAGACCTGATTGATGCAGAACAGAGAATGAGGAAGAGCATGTGGGGGCAGTTCTGGTCCGCCCACCAGCGCTTCTTCAAGTATCTGTGCATCTCTGCAAAGTGTGCACACTGTGTGCAGCTGGCTCGAGAGGCTGTCAAAGGGGGAAAGGTGAGTGACTTTGAAGAGCATATTGCAGAACAGGTATAACAGAGTAAGGATAGGGGCCAAGATGAATGTCAAGTGGTCAGTCTGAGAAAAGATGACTGGCCGATAGATAACAGAGAATTAGCCACTTAACCCATAGTAAGCAAACAGTGCTCACTTGGTGATGTCTTTGTTTCAGTGTGTTGTGATAGGCCTCCAGTCAACAGGAGAGGCACGGACACTGGAACAGTTGGAAGAGTCGGGCGGTGAACTCAATGACTTTGTCTCCACAGCCAAGTAAGTGTACCTTGTATCACTGAATGTCATGTGTTCTTTTAGTCTTCCTTTGTTTGCTGATAGTTCGAACTTATTGTTGGTTTGGTTGGTAAATGCTGAAATGTCCTTGAAATCCATTTTTCATTTCTTATGAATTTGTTTGTATATTGTACAGATAATATCACGGAGTTGCCAAAGTTTCATCTGTCAAATAAATGGTGTGGTGTATATCATAAGAACATGATTGTTGTTTGACCTGTCTGCGTCTGGGCTTGGGTGGTCAGACTTGAATGACATGTCATTGTATCCCAGTTGCATCGATTGATGTTCATGCTGTTGATCACTGGATTGTCCAGACTTGATTATGTACAGACCCTGTTGCCACATAGCTGGAATATTACTGAGTATCCTGTAAAACAACAAACCAACCAGCTTGTCTGTGTCATACCAAAATGTTAAAAGTATGTTCAGGTTGTGAACCTGCCTGCTGGGCATTCACAGGATAAGTCAAAGACTCGGAGATGTTGAGTACTGTGAATGGATTGGGGTATCCATTGTAGATTGTGGCATAATGTTTCTCTGGCCTAACACTATGAAAGGGGCATATATCAGCACCTGCACAAGTCTACTCACATGCTTATATTCATCTCACTGTATGAGGGGAAGCAATCATAGACATGACCCTTTTCATACTGTCAGCACACAAGGTGCTTTCAACTCTCAATGCTGCCTCAGTAAGAAAAGCGTTCTACTCTTTCACGTATATGACTTAAAATCTCCATGTTTTTCTAGAGGTGTGATACAGACGCTAGTGGAGAAACACTTCCCTTGCTCAGACCGAAGGAAAACATTTGACATGTTTAACCTTGGTGGACATTCCAACAACAGAACCAATGGATTCTTCAATAACAACAAGAGAAAGAAAGGTATCATATTGTGTTTGGATAGTTAGAATAATGAGGGTAGTGCATCTCTCTTTGGAATTCCTGATAGGCATTTTTAGAGGATTTTTAATATTCCTGAATCTGGTAAAGATTTGAGAGGAAAAATAAAAGAGCCCAAAATGTTTTTCTTCTGAATTTGTGAATGTGTTTCACTGACATTGAATCTTAGTTCTTACTTCTGGTACAAAAAACTCTTGGTACATTCAAGTACAAAATCTTTGCATGGCATTTAAAAGTGAAAAACATAAAGGCAAGATTTGTTCTATGGACACCAACTTCTTTATTGTGATGAACGTAATGTTTTGAAGGATATTCATGTTTCTTCATCAGGGTGATTCCACCTGATAGAGTAGGAATATACTTTAAAAGGTCGTGTCCATCACAATAAAGAAGTTGGCATCCATGAAGAAGTCTTGCTATTTCAGTATGTCACGTCAGAAAAAGCTTTCATCTGACCAAATAAAAGCCTTGCTTTGAATATTTACTGAAGTCTGCTGTGCTGGAATCTTGTAACTTCCAACAGTTTAACTTGGGTAATTTTGAACACCATTACATGCTGTTTGTAAATGTTGGACATTGCCATTTGATCACTTTTAAGGGATGAGCATTTGAAACGGCAGAGCCTTTCATTGCCAGTGGGCAATGCTGCAAGACCCTCTCTGGCATCTGTTTGACATCACACAAGTCTGCTTTGAAAGCCCTTTTCAAAGTGGGGAATGGAAGTAGTAGTTTTGAAACTAGTGCTGTGAAACTTGTGCTGATTTGCCAGTCACATCTGTTGTTGATTGGTCAAAGTTTGTTCTCACTTCACATGTAAAGGGACATCCTCAGAACTCAGCACTTGCATCCGATTTAATGAGATGAGATCTGCAGACATTTAAACATAGACAGTTGTTTGAATACAGAAAGCAGGAATTTACAGTTCACATTAAGACCTTGACACGTCGTTAAAATTGTAAATTGTAAACTTACAAGGTAATGTGTAGATGTTGTTTAACAACAGATACAGTTAACAACAACAACGCCAAAAAGCCGCGCAATGACAGTGATATTGACAGTTCAAGTGATTCGGATGACTCGGGCAAGGAGCAAAGTGACTTTGACCTCAGCCTCAGCAGCTTCTCCGATTCTGACTCTGAGAGCGGAGATGACAATATCAACCCCTTTGGGAGTGGATCCGACAGTGATGATGGTAAGTTCTACAGGGTTTGATCTGAGATTCTTCATATATGAGAACCATTTTGGGGGAATATCATGATGTTCAGAATCAGTATTGGGTACAGATTTGTTTCCTTATTTTTTTTTAGGAATATTTCATTCAATGTGAAACTGTCACACAGTGTATTGAAGCCTCTTCCTCTTTACTGGTTCTGTATTTAGTTATCTCTGCAGTGTTAAAACTCATGTTAAAACTATATGTGTTTCAGAACTCATCAGTCATGCAAAACTCTCAGCTGTTCTGTTTTTTGTATTGGTTACAAATATGTTGCTAAAATTAGTAAAATGTGATTTTTATGGAAACTAGTAAGGCATAGTCCCAATCTGATCAGACACTGTTTGCTATTTACACTTCATCATATTGATTGACTTGTATCAGGGATTTACCCTGAGTGACAGAGTCCTGTGTTTGAGGGTCCCTTGGACTCATGCTTATACTTTTCAGGGGTCCAGGCCAACAAAAAGGGGGTCCCAGACACTTGAATAATATCTTTACTACTGTTATTGTATTGTGTATCATGATCATCACATTAATTGTTAAAGTAATCTCTTTCAACACCAGTCAGCCAGAGGCATTCAGTTCCCAGAGAGGTCATAGATGAAGCCCATGTTAATCAAGGAAAATATCAACTTGTAAAAATTTGTGCTACTACATCTCATACACCATTTGAAAGGTATAATTCTACTGTCTGAATGTGGAATTTGTCTTTTGTCATGTTATTCAAATAACACAACTACAATATAAGTAATGTAGTATTTAATGGAAAATTCAAGGTTAGAGATTTCTAATGTCCAGATAAACCACGAAGGGAACAAAAAATGCAGCGTCTTTTTTCCCCGTTTGTAACATGCCAGAATATCCCCTAACCTTTTCTATTGATATTTTCATTTTTACTTTGCCAGAATTTTTTTTATGAAAAGATTTGTCAAATAATATGTATGGTCATCTATTTCCTCGATATCAGTGGCATTCCACTCGGTAACGTGATACAATAGCGTGAAATACCTCCTTTTTCGAAGCTGTGCATGAATAACATAAGGTGAATCGTTTGTTGGCGGATGTTGTTTGAAAGCTGTGAACATCAACAACATCACCGTATCCTTGCCAAGAGCATTTTCACAGTTTTAAGAAGCGATTTTGTTGGATAAAGATTTTGTGTCTAATGACACTTTATTTGCCCAAGTCTGCTGTAAGAAACGTGATTGGTCAAAATCAGACACATGACCTAAGGTAGTCAGTCAGACTGGATACGGTCTGGAAAGACTTCCACCCATATCCCCTCTAAACTATAACATTGAGAATAACATCCTTAGAATTAGGTATGGATGGAAATAGTAAAGTATAATGTTTGTTCAACAACTTTTATGAGTACTGTTGTTGATTTTAGTATTTAGTTCATTTGATTTGTTTTATTATTTCCTTGAAACATTGTATTTGAGCTCATTGAAAACCCCGATGTGGACCTACTGCTGAAGCATGTGTCCGAAAATTGTTTTTTCAATAGCGTTGTGAAAAATAGTTTATGATTCAGCAAGAAGGTCTGAAAAAGAACTAATAGTAATTTGGGAAAGTTTTCTGATGGTAGAGTTTTTATCAGCAGTATCTTTAGATCCTTTATCTCTTGACCACAGATCCATGGTTGAAACGGGGGACCAAGAAGAAGTCAGGGAGTAAAAAGGTGAAGAAAGAGAAAAAGAAAAAGAAGAAGAAAGAAAAGAAGAAGAAAAAGGACACCAATGAAGATGAGGAGTTTGACAAAATGTTGGGGGCTGCAGGCCTTCTGTCTAAAAACAGCACCTGGGGAACGTCATCTAACAACCACAATGGGTCTTCTAGTCTACGAAGCAATTTATTTAGCAGTAAGTGTAATGCTTATAAGGAAGAAAACACAGTGTGTCGAACAGTTTGTGCCTTTAGTTAATTCTTCCAGTTAAAAGCCCAATTCTTGTGTGGCGCTAGTTTTGCTTTGTGGTTAAAGCGTTCGCTTGTCACAAACCTGGGTGCGACTTCCTACAAGGGTACAATGTATGAAGCCCATTTTTGGTGTCCCCCTGCCATGGTATTGCTGGAATAGTGCTAAAAGCAGCATGAAACAATACTCATTCACTCATGTTGCGGTTTTATGCTGTTTTAAGATAAATATGCATTAGTGAGTAAATTTACCGATTAGAAAGACAGGAAATATGAATATTGAAGAGTTTTGCATATATGACTGGTTTATAATAAGTTGTTTGCCCTGTGGTAATTGAGTGTTAGAAATGGTCTCCAGCAGCCTATGATTGTTGTAGGGAGTTCATTACAGGGTGGTCAGATTCAGTGACCTGATTAATTGCATGTCGTTGTATCACAGGATCAGTTGCATAATTACAGGCCCTGACACTAGGCTGAGATATTTCTGAGTGTGATCTCAAGCCAGCAAACTATCAGGACATTTTGTGGAGGGGAGACCATAGTGTAGTGGGTAGTGTTTGTCTCAGAGTATGAGGGTACTGGTTTGATCCTTAGTCACATCAAACCAAAATATCACAAGATGCTACTTATTTGCTTGCATGCAGTATTATGGAGGAAAACAATGACTGGCCCACTCAGTCAGTAGCCATGTATTCTTCTCATTTGATTTCCAAGGTTTGTTTTACAAATCGTCTTGAATTTGTCTACACAATCTACACAATCATAATATTGTCACCTCCAGAGGAACACTCAGACCTAGGCCATGTTTTACAAAGCTCTCGTAAGCCTAGGATCTCGCAAGTTTTCTCATAGCATTCATAGCATGTTACAGTATAGGAGGTCCGGTCAATTAGCCTCTATCACATTGGTTTATATGCAGTTCTTGATATTAAGGGATACATTGTTTTGATCTAGATGAAGATGGCTGGGATAAAGCAATGGCAATGAAGTCAGACCTACTGGCAAAGATTGAGAAACTGGGAGATGAACTTCCTCCAAACACTCTGGATTACCTTATTGATGAGCTTGGTGGACCAGAGAGTGTAGCAGAGGTAAGATACATAGGAAGGAGAGGCAGTCGTTGCCCCACTGTCTTGTACATTTCTGTTGGTCAAGTAACTTCTGCTTATAAACATTACTTGATGTTTACTCAGGAGATAAATGGTCATCTGTAGTCAGATGCTGAATAGTAAATGTATGTGAAACACTAAATGTGTTAAACATGTTCTTAGTTAACTTTTGTTGTGGAGATACAGAGTTAAAGAACCTGTTGTGACAGGGGACATGGCTCCATGCAACCTTAAGGCTTCTAGATTGCATTGGTTCTCACTGGCAGTGCATGCTGATTGAATCAGACCTTCTTGACAATATCAGTCACTGGTTCTGGTTTAGAATTGGCACATTTTTTTGTAAGAGGTTAATTTATGGATTTTTATCATTTGGCTTAATAACTTGGGTACACTGATGATAGATTACTGATTATGTTGTATCACTGACCAAAACCAGCTGGAGAGGTGATGGGATAGTATAGTGGTTAAAGCTTTCAGTCGTCAAGTCAAAGACCTGGGTTCAGTTCCCAACATGGGCAGAATGTGTGAGGTCAATTTCTGATGTTTCCCACCATCATGACATAGCTGGAATATTGCTAAAAGCAGTGTAAAAACTCACTCACTCACTCACTCACACATTATATATTGTAAGCAATAACTAGTGCTGGGTTTTATGCATGTAAATCATATATGCATTCTGTGGATGAAAAGTTTGCAACTGTTAGCAGGCATGGTGTTCTATTGTACCCTCCTTGCATCACAGTACTGACCATTTTTGATTGGCCAAGATTGGAACTTTTTAGAGAAGACAGTGCTAATGGCACATAGTTCTTTCCATGCTTTATAATTAAGTGATCATTATGAAGTGTTTATATGTTCTGTAGATGACAGGAAGGAAAGGAAGAGTTGTGAGCAATGATGACGGTGGTGTGAGTTATGAGTCTCGAAGTGAGGTCGATGTCCCTCTGGAGGTCCTCAACCTTACAGAGAAGCAGAGGTTCATGGATGGAGAAAAGGTGAGCAGTCACAGTGTATCAGTTGAATAAACTACTAGTTCTTGTTGGCAATATGTGGCTTTGCTGCACTCATTTAGCCTAAAGCCGGAATGGTGAACGTTTAGCTTTCCTCACAGAATGACCTGTGAAGGTCCGGGGGTAGAATAGGCCTTCAGCAACCATGCTTGCCATAAAAGGCAACTATGCTTGTCGTAAGAGGCGACTATCGGGATCGGGTGGTCAGGCTCACTGACTTGGTTGACATGTCATCGGTTTCCAATTGCGCAGATCTATGCTCATGTTGTTGGTCACTGGATTGTCTGGTCCAGACTCCATTATTTACAGACTGCAGTCATATGGCTGGAATAACGCGTGAGTGCGGCGTAAAACTGAACTCACTCACTCCTCACAGAATGAGCTTTCAGGCTATGATGTTACAGAAATATTGATCATGTTTGTCAGGATTCTAGTTTAGAAGTTCTCCTCATGTTGTCACAGGAAGTGAATCAGCTGGTCAATCTCCTAATTTGGTAGTTTGAATATGATTGTACTCTGATGGCAGAGATCGTTGCTCCTATTGTCCATCTCTACTGCAAAACAGGATCATTTACATATGTAATTATGTAAAATATAAGTGGTAGGTGCGTTATCAGACAAATTTTACAAAAATACTGATCACATGGCGATAAACCTGACCTAATCGTTTCTCTCTCTACCTACACAGTTTATAGCTATTATATCAGAAGCAGCCAGTTCAGGTATCTCACTACAAGCTGACCGGCGTGTCATCAACCAGCGGCGAAGAGTACACATCACACTTGAGCTTCCATGGAGTGCTGACAGAGCTATACAGCAATTCGGTGAGTGGGTATGCACTCTGAAAACTTTGAGGTGCATGGTTGATTCAGTTGTCTGAGGAGTCGCATATACTGTGTCGCACATCCCAGCAACAAGTGATCATCATGTTCAATCTTTATCACTACTTTGTCTCTGATCGTAAGTATAGCTGACCCGTGAAGATTTGGGGTAGGATAGGTCTTCAGTAACCCATGTTTGCCACAAACGGCGGCTAAGCTTTTCGTAAGATACGAGTAACAGGATGGGTTGGTTACGTCCCCTCACTTAGTTGACACGTCATTGGTTCCCAAGTGCCCAGATCGATGCTCATGGTGTTGATCACTGGATTGTCTGGTCCAGACTCGATTATATACAGACCACCGCCATATAGCTGTAATATTGCTGAGTGCGGCGTAAAACTAAACTCACTCACTCACTCACTCGATTATTTGTAGACCTTTGCCATGTGGATGGAATAGTGCTGAGTGCAGTGTTAAACTAAACTCACTCACTCATAAGTTTAACTGAAGCAAAACTTTAAGACTTTGAACTTTCTTATGTATCTGTCAAACTTGAATGCTATCATAAAACTAAAATACAGCTAAGTGCTTGTAATCCAAACTCATTCATTTCCTTATTAGATGCTCTACAACAATATTTATTTAGTTGTAAGGAATACACTTGAATCTTCACTGATTCAAAACAACTAGCTCAGAAGACAGTACCCACTAGGTGCCAACAACAATTAGATCTCATGTATACGTGTTCTTGTGCAGGTCGTACTCACCGGTCCAACCAGGTGACAGCACCTGAGTATGTCTTCATGATCTCTGAGCTGGCTGGAGAGAGAAGGTTTGCTTCTACTGTTGCCAAGCGTCTGGAGAGTCTGGTGAGTTACTTGTCTACTCTGTCCGACCTCGCAGTACATATTGCTTGTTGCATTGATGATGACAACATCAAGACATATCCAGCCTATACGAGAAACTAAAACTAATTAAACTTCAAGAGAAGTCTCATTTCAGTTTGAGTGTCGTTTTTGTTTGTGCCAAAACTGAGTGAGATCACATGGTGTCTCTGTTTGTAGGGAGCGCTGACTCATGGTGACCGACGTGCAACTGAGTCCAGAGATCTCAGCAGGTTCAACATCGATAACAAGGTGAGAACTTCAAGTTTGTATAGACGGTTGCAGTAAGTCTTGTAACAAGCGATATTGTAATTCTTATTAAGGACCCATATATATAGGGCTGCACAAGCACAATGTTAGGTAAATTATAATACAATTGCTATCAGAAAAAAAAGGCTTTTCATGTCAGCCATCCGTCTGAATTTTATGCCAAGTGTCAAGAATTATCAGAGTGAATGGTAGCTTTCATGTATTAAGCTTTCTGATGTGTCTAGATACTTGAAAGTTGCTCTTGTGATGGTTATTGGGTACAAGGACTGGTGTGTATGTTTCAGTATGGTCGTGCTGCTTTGGAGGCTGTGATGAAGTGTGTGCTCAACCTGACAGGGGACCCACCACTTGTGGCACCGCCTCAGACGTACAAGGGAGACTTTTTCTCTGGTAAGTGTTTGCTCATCGTGCTGAAGACTGGGTTTGACTCCCCATGTGGGAACTATATGTGAAACCCGTTTCTGATTTTCCCCACCATGATATTGCTAAAAGGAGCGTAAAACCCAACTCACTCGCTCTTCTCTGGAAGGCAGTACCAACAATCAGGTTTAACTTGTATCCGAAGGATGTCTTATTGACACCCATCTGAGTGAGAATTATAGCTTACGCAAAATCAGCAGTTATGCAGCTGCTCCCATGGACACCCTACCCCTATATATTGCCTTTCTGTTCGGTTTACAATCACTGGAGGTAGTCATCATCAGACCATCTGCATTGTAATGTTTGCATTTGTCTTTCTTGAGTTGGATCTGCAGAAATAGGGCAAGAAGTGACTGAGAAACACATATCAAACATTCCATAATGATCTTTGTTAGTCTGGGTTCCCACATTCTCTGGTTGTTGTAAGAGGGAGATAAAATAGATCAGATCACTAGTCTTAGTGAATCGGTTGAAAGCATGTCTTTTACAGTGCCAGTCATTGCTCACATAGGATTGTCTAGAGAATATAGAATTTGTTTTCTTTCCTAATTAGTAGCTCTTATATATCAGTTAGCTTAGCTGAAAGTGGAACCATGTACTCGGTACCTCTGTGGAGGATGGGGAGGTGTAGAAGAGGGATTGGGATATAAAGAAACAGTCCAGGGCTTTCTTTCACACAGCACTAAAGTGATTATAAGTCACAGGGGCACCTCAGTGCAAAATTTAAGAATGGACATTTGTTACACTTTTTGAAAGGACCCTTGGGGCTTCATTTCACAAAGCACTATGGTGGTCATAAGTCACTAAGGTAATGTCAGTGCAGTGGTAAAGAATGGGAGTTTGTTAGTTTAATAAAGCATGCTTCATGAAATGAGTCCCTGGTTGTTAAACACATATTCATAATGCAGATGATGTACATGAACTGCTATCCTACTTTCAGATGTCAAGAGAGGTCTCGTTGGTGTTGGTATGATTGGCATAGATGAGAGATCAGGCTTCCCAAGTCTGGAAAAAGGTATGTTATACTGTTACTGTGTGCTGTACATTATTACACTGTTATCAGTGATGAGTAATAATCAAGTTGGTTATCCCCGTATTGACATAACTGACCTTGAAAATTTAAGTAAGGTGATGGGTAAACTGACAATGTTTTCTTGTGCAGACTACAACAACATCAGCAAGTACTTGAACCGAATCCTGGGTATGGAGGTTGAGCTCCAGAACGCTCTCTTCAAGTATTTTACAGATACTCTCACTGCCATCATCCTCGAGGCCAAGCGGAATGGACGCTGGGACATGGGCATTCTGGGTAAGTCTGCATTTCATGCTTATCTTGTGAAATGTTCAATTTGATCTCAAAGCATTTTCAAGTAATGAGGCAATGGTGGGGCAGCCATGTAGTTAAAACTTTCGCTAGTCATGCCGAAGACCATTTCTGGTGTCCCTATGCCCTGATATTGCAGGAATATTGCTTGTAGCAGAGTAAATCTAAATTCATGCACAAGGAGATACAAAGTGAGAGATCCTGTTACAACAGTTGACAGGTCCTGAAGGCTCCATGCAACCTGTAAGGATTAAAACAAAACTCAAAACACTTGCTGTCCCATTCCAGATCTGGGTTCTGGAGGTGAGAAGGTCCACAAGGTGGAGACACTGACATTCCTGGGCAACACAGCCACAAACACTGCCAAGACAGAACTGACGACAGTGAGTAACAGTCCTCAAGCTGGTGTGTGGTACATGGAACATGTCACCTGTTTTCATAACCTGTATAAAGGTCGTGGGAATCAGGTTTTCAACTGAAACTAATCATTAATTGTAGCATGCAGTACCTTAATCGGGACATTTTTCAGTTATTGATGATCAGGATGCTTTTCTACAAAATGCTTTGATTGGGACCCACTGAACTGATGATCATTTATTGCCCTGGACCTAGATTTTCAAAGCTCTCTCAGTGCTAAGAGTCATAAGTTAATGTTTAATGTATGGAACTTACGGTTGTCCTAGTGCTAAGAGAGCTTTGAAAATCTAGGCACTGTAGTATAGCACAAATATTTCTCAATGAGATTCACGTAACATCCTATTAAACCAACACATGTTCATTTTCTACATGTGCAGTAGATTAGATTTACCTGAACTTCTGACTGTGTGTTTACAGGTGAGTGTGGAGAGAGGCATGTCTTGGAACCAGGCTATTGAGCTGTGGAGAAAGTGTATTGGATCTGAAGAGGGATTCTACCTGGCCTATCAGGTAGGGTATCGAAGTGATCAGAACTGGGCAACACAGTCAAAGTGTCTTGTCATAGCAACATTGTTTGAAGTGAGAGAACCAGGCAGATTGTTATTACAGTAGAAAATCTCCATGAGAACCAGACTCCTTTTCATTTTGAAGGCAGTTTGTGATTTATGGTACACAGATGTAGAGTAATGGCAAAACTAATTTAATCTTCAGTGTAAGCCAATAGCCAGTAGGTTGAGTGTAGTTCATGAACAGGGGAGCATTGTTTGTTGAAGTTCAATTGGTCTTTTAAAGTTTTCTTGCATGTATTTATCATCAAACAATTACTGGTAATACAGTGTAATTTCATAAAACCTTGTTACACATATTCATTGCTTCACCACCCATTAAACATGTTATTGAAAATAATTAATGGTGATGTAAACTTGTCTAGCTGTATATACATCTCACAGAGCAGTGCTGTGATACTGAAATTGAATCATTTTGACATATTTGTCACCTGTGTTCAACTTGAGATTAACGCAAACAAGTCTCAAACAATATACCAGTGCTGGTGGCAGTTTTTTCTATATTTTTACCTTGTCAAACTGTTTCCACACAGGCTGCTAACTGACTAATATACATCTTGTGTGGTATATATATCGTCAGTATATTAATTTAAAGCAGAAATCTATGTATGTGACGGCTCTCTGAAAATAATCACGTCAAGACCAGACAGTCCAGTGATTGATGATCTTAAACATTGATCTGTGCAAACGGGATGCTAGGACATGCATCAACTAAATGACACAGTCCTGTTTGTCACATCTTAGGGCAAGGTGTGGTTACAAAACATAATAATGATAATAATAATAGTTACATGTGTAATGCACCAAATCCAGACACAGTGTATGCTCATAGTGCTACATGAGAGATACAGACATGTTGAACACCAACTCAAACATGGATTGCCTCAGTAGACCATCTGCATAAAGTGTTGTAGTATGAACATTTTTGGATGCTCAACAGAGTTTGTTCAGATGAAAACTTTATCTCTTTCAGGAACGTAACATGAAGCGGACATCCATCTTGATAGTGCAGCAGGGAAAGAATAAGAAGAAGGAACGACTGTACAATGTGTACCGCCCCAACACAGGCCTCCAACTTCGTTGTGAGACATTAGAGGAAATACGCAAGAAGTATAAGAAGGTCAGACATGCTCATGAACTTAGGTGTAGAAAATATATGTAAAAAATATATTAGATTAATCTGTAGTATATGGTTAATAGTATAGTAGGGGAATTCCAAAACTTTTTTGGGTGTCATCTCCCAGGGAACAGTTAAAGGTTACGCTTAAGACCACAACAGATCAATAAGTAGAAGTTCATCCCCATCTGCCTTTTAACCATATCTTGGGGAGTAGGGTAGCCTAGTGGTTAAAGCATTCGCTCGTCACACCGAAGGCAAGGATTCTATTCCACACATAGGTACAATGTATGAAGCCTATTCATGGAGTTTCCTGCTGTGGTATTGCTGAAATATTGCTAAAAGTACAGTAAAACCAAACTCGCTCACTTTTACCAATATCCCTCACATTGTCTTACTGTCCCCAAGTACCAACAGACTCTGAGATGATACTGTTGATGGTAGCTGCTACTCTGACTTTGTGTGTGAAGCTCATGGCCTTTTATCTGTTCCAGGTGCTGCCTGATGAAGCTCAGAACTGGTGGGATGACCAGTATTACGCTTCAGCCAAGTGTTGTAGTCATGCATACTGGTCAGTATCAGTAGTAATTCACCTAGAGGAGGAATGGGGTTGGTGGGTGTGGAGAGATTCAGGGCAACTTAGTACTAACTCCTATCCTTTCAGCAATCACTTTTGAAAGATTAAACACTTAGTCTGATATTCATAAAATTTATGATACTGGCTCTGTACTTGCATACTTTTCAATATTTACTAATCACACAAAGAGTTTAGTATGTGTGCTCCTTAGCAATTGTTATGTATAACAAGATGAAATTCTAAAATAGTTACTCAACTTCTCAGCATTTGTCTTTATGCTGTAATAAAGTGTTTGTTTTTGTGGTCTTTAGGTAAAATTTAATAGGAAGTTGACAGGTTCAAATTGATAAATGTGATAAGTTACAGCATCCTTAATTCACCAGGCGGGGTAACTGTAAGAAGATGTCCCTTGGACTCCAGTGTGAGATCGGTCTGCGAACTCGGACTTACCATGTGTTGAGTGGCTCTGTACTCAGTGTGTGGAGCAAAGTGGAAGGAGTCTTAGCCTCCATGCCAGGTGGAGCCAGCTCCAAGATGCAGATCATACGGCTTCGCACTGATGATGGCAAGAGGATCGTGGGTAAGTCACGATTCGGTGTAAATCCCCTGAAGTTTATTAACCAATTCAACACCATAGGCAGAAAAATAGTCCAAAACGTCCCCATTCCCCAGACACCGTAGACCGAAAAATCGGCCAAGGAGTAGTTGCATCAAAATGATATATAATTTTAGGAACCTAACTAACATATGATTCATTTAGCAAATCTGTCACTCTTCTTAATGCCTGTTGAATACTGACTACATTTCAAATGGCCATATATTATCGACAGGATTAGAATTATAAACTTTTTGGCAATGTTAATGAAAAAACTATTCTGTCATGCTTCGGCAATGGGTCCACATCAGAGTTCTCAGTGAGCAAAGTAACAATGTTCAGAGGATAGGAAAAAAGGGCATATCATGCCATGTTACCAATGGAAAAGAAAGTTAGAGCATCCTTAGATCTCCCAAGTTTTTGCTTCCTTTGAGGTTTATCTGGACATATAAATGTGTAAGCCTGCATTTTCATTAAAAATCATCACAATATTATAAAAGCAACGTTCATATTTATAAACGGTAGGATTGGACCTTTCAAATGGTGTATGATATGTAGTAGTAATAATGATTATGAGCTGATATTTTCCTTGATAAACATAGGCTTTATCTATGGCCAGAGAATCTTTGGGATGATGTCGTGGCAGTATATGCCTCTGGTTGACTGGTGTTTAAAGAGTAAAACCAAGAGCATCATGAATTCTTGAGTAAATTTTTGAAGGACAGTAATTTTGGTTATGGTTCCCACCAAAAGGCTGCCTTTGTAAAATGTGGGCACTGGTGGCTGAAATTTGGTTTTAGAGACTCTCACATTGGTTAGAATTGGTCTTGAGTAACCCATGCTTGTTGTAAGAGACACCTCATGAATCAGGTGGTCAGGCATACTGATTTGGTTGACACATGTCATCGTATTCCATATTTGTAGAATGATGCTCATGCTGGTCCAGACTTGATTATTTACATACTTCTGAAATATAGCTGGAATATTGTCAAGTGCAGCATTTAATAACAAATCAATCAACCAACCAATACCTGTACACATACTATCACCACTTTCCATACCAACATGCTCACCAGCAGTAAGTCACTGGATTGTCAGGACCAGGCTAGCTATTCTCGAAACGTTTGTTGCCCTAAACCCCTTTTTAAACCCCTTCTTAACACATTGGCTACGATCAAAGTTAAGAATTTTGGGGGCTACGAACGTTTTGTGAATAAGTCAACAGGTCTGAATGCATGTATGCTCTGTCTGTATTACTGGAATATTGCTGCATGCGGCATTTTATTTTTATACTGGACTTTCATCCTACCTGTTTTGATTCATCTCTTCCAGGGAGCCTCATTCCTGGCAACTGTGTGAATCCCCTGACCAACATCCTGTCTCAAGACTCGGCTAAGATGTACTCAGAGAAACATCCACCACCCAGGGAAGACGAGGCCAATCTCAGCATGCCTGTGTTTTTCTGAGGACACTGTTTCTTGTGTATTTGCAATACTGAGACTAAGTCTCCAGAAATGTGCTTTCATCACCTCGTCAGTCTGCCGCTGTCTAGGTGAACAACTGAAGTTATCAGCCTTGATTAGACATTGGGAACTGAAGCCAGAGGCCACCTTCGCCAGTTTTGGTGAATCTGATGTTTTCAGCTGTATGCCCGTAACATTGTCAAGTTACAGAGTTATTCAATTTGGTGATTCTGATGTTATTTGTGTAAAGTCTTGACATTGCTTAGAAATTGTCCACTCTAGCATCTCAGATGTAATGTGCAGCAAAGACCACTCCTTGGAAATCTGAGGAAATATTACAGTAGTGGTTCCACTCAGGTCAGGATCTTGCAACATCAAAGGATGAAATATTCAAGCTGCCAGCATTGACCACCAGATACACAGCAGAATACATTTGCTATATAAGACAGATAAGCCATCAAACTCTATATTCCATTGATTGACCATCAAGACACTATATTCCATTGATCGACACTCAAGACACTATGAAGCAATGTTCACTGCAGCAAACGAAAGGGCCCAAAACCAAGTCAGCATAGGAAGTTGACCCACTTCTTTACATCCCATGTCGTGCAGTATAGGACCATTTCAGCAATTCAGCATTTGCTCATGTCAACACCTAGTTCAAAACTGGAGAATTATATATCTAAGCATCTTAGTGGTACTGAACAAGATGCAGTGTGGAATCTATGAACAATTTATGTATTTATCAACCTGTAGCAGTATTTTTGTCATTACTACAGACCCATGCTTCAACATAGAGCATGATCCTACTGAAGTCAGTGCTGTAGTCTGCAGGTTGTATGTGGTGATTTTGGTGTCAGTTACCCAGACAGGCTGGCAAGAGATAGGGCGAGACTAGATTGTACCCTCAGTCTTTCATACAATATGGCCATTGCTACATTCCTACAGCCGTGACAACGCTACAGCGCCAGTAGTCTAGATCATTGCCTAGACGTTCAGTACTCTGAAGCTGTAGATTCAAGGAACGCGACAAAAGACTCCAATCATTGTTTCTGATGTGAGGATCAGAATTCATGGATTATCAGAGGGAATTGTGCAAATTAAGCAGTTGAGCACCTGCGACTGCCCGAATTCTTGTGTTGCTGTGTGAAAGTGAATGTGAGTTTCAGTATATTTTGTGAAAGTGGATATTGAAGAACCCTCACATGTGCCTTGTATATTTGCCTGTCAGTTATGCAATGAAGACTGCTTGTTTCGAAATACATTGAAAAGTCCATCGATACAAAGTTGGGGTGTCACTAGTACAGAATATTACTACTTTATGTATCCGACACGTGTGGTTTCGTTCATATCATAGTTGCAGCCTCTTAAACTATCTATCCAAGGATAGGTCTATTTCCAGCAGTACAGGACTTCATGCTTGACTTGTAAATAAGGCCTCTTCCAGTCAAAGTTTTCATAAGTGCATTTGCCATTCAAAATACATGCAACGTGCTGTGTAGAGACGTCACGTGAATTTGTGATATATTTCAGTGTGTATATATTAACTTGAGTTTTCCAGTGAAACAATTCCTACGGGCAGATTCTGCCATAGCTAGCTTGAGATTGATAATGCTCATGACGAAACTGGTATGGATGATGAATCGATATATTCCAAGTCAGACGTTTTGCCAATGTAAATAGAACTCTGTGATTTCTGATCAAAAACTTGTCATGTGCAAAAATAACTATTTTTTGTATTGGTCTGAGTGAACCATGTGAGAATTTGTACAAGAATACAATGGATGCCCGTCTCTGTATCTCAGGATGTATCTGTTGCTAAGAATTTGATGCAAGCTACACTCACCATATTCTCAATAGTGATCTCTGCATCATTGGTCTGTCCATAACGGTTTGTACAGTTGTTCATTTCAATTTAACAAAAGGTGCTTTCAACTCGTGTTCAGTACCCAATCAATGTCACCAGAGACTTATTTATTTGGCTTTGTGTTGTTGTAATGTTACCCCTTATGTCTGTATGACAGATCTGTGTGATAGTATAGAGAGGGTGTTTGATGAAGGTTATGATGATTATGATGTCCAATTCAACCTGTTTATCATTGCTGTCACCTTTGTGGGTTCTTGTCAAACTTGAAAATTTATGGGTCTACAGTAAATACAAAGATTATACAGAAATGAAAGATTCTGTACTGTGTCAAAACTTAGTTATAAATTGTCATGTAATTTGTTATCCATGTGTAGGCTTAATATAATACATAAAGTATCTGATATAAGATATTAATTCTCAGCAAAGAAATAATAGATATTCAAGAGTGGTTTGTCATCCGATGTGAGCATAAGAAACGACTTTCCTGCCAAAACTGATAGATATGTTACAGTAGTTTCAATAGCTGATTCATGAGATATATGAAACTACTTTCTAGCCTACATTTAACATATAGTAAAGTGGTTTCTGTGTTTGGTTCCTGGAAAATGAAGTAAGATTATGACATGAATTCCACTGTTCAGCACTTATTTAATTGTTACATGTTGAAAGCGGTTCTTTTTAATCAGTTTGTATTCAGATATTGTCATGGATATTGTTTATATTTTTGCAATTTCAGTTTATTGAAGGACATTTTCTCAGCTGCAAGAAGGGAACATTACACACTGATACACAGATGCTATCGACCTCAAGACAAATGATACTATGTCAAGTCTGAGAAAGGAGGTTGAAGAAAATCTCATTCTGAATGTTGTTTCTAATGAATATCTTCATGTGCGTGTTGTATATGGTTAGGATTCTGTTGAAGGAGTTAGATGATAACAGGATTTTTTTCAGTCAATCACATTTAAGCTCAGTTAATTTTCAAATTGTGATACATCTTTTATGAGGTGATCAAAATTTCCATCTGATATCTTGCAGAGGTGCCTATTTGGAAATATGTAATAGATATGTAAAAGTCTGGAGATTTGAATTTGAGTTTGTATGTACCCCAAAATCTCTACAAACTTATAAGGATCAGGATCTTGTGGCAGGTGTATTATGTTGAGTCTCATCTTAGCCCTAAAAAAAATGTGCATGATTAGTGCTTAGAGTTATATCTATCCAGGCAGCCCTTGGTACTTACTCATGCTTTAGTCCCAGACACAAGTCCATTACTCCATTGCAAGAGGAACAGTTGGGTAGGTTATCGGTTAGGGCAGTCGCTCCTCATGCCAAATATCCAGGTTAGATTCCCCACATGGCTACTATATGCAAAATATGCTGAATATTGCTAAAAGCAGCGTAAAACTAAACTTTCTCTGAATGTCATTCAGAGGACCTCTCGTGGGTAGTTTCGGCCAAGGCTGAGATCAGTCTGGGTACAATGTGTGAAGCCCATTTCTGGTTCCCCCCATGTAATATTGCCGCAGTGTTGCTAAAAGCAGCTTTAAACCCTACTCACTCACTCTCCCCTATTATTGATGTTATGTTAAACTAAGTCACAATTAACCAATGCTGATTTAGTGGACAAAGTGCATCAGAGTGTCGCGTTTATTGATTTGGTTAAAAGGACCAATTAGAGTCATACTGATCTCAGAAAAATTGTTTTCCGTCTGTTTATACTAAAGTTAATACTTGCTGAAATATAGTTTTCAGTTTCAAGAGTTTTAATGTCAGATACATTTTGGGTGTTTTAAATTCCATTTTTTAAAAACTTAAATTTTATGGTATTAATTTATATATTGATATATATATATGACATAAGCATGATAAGTATTTGATACTATCTATGTTTTGTTCATAGGCTATCCCATTATTTTATTACAAATAAAATCGGAGAGACTGCGATATTGTCCCTCTTGTCAATGATCCCAGGTCATTAGAGATAGGATCAGATCGGAGGATGGATAGTGGTAGGTTGTACTCTCATTAATCATTCATTTCATTACAGACAGGATTGGATAGTTACTCGTAGGTGTATTCTCATCAATTTGTTTGGATATTGATGAGAATGTATAAACAAGGTTGTAGTCTAATTGAAGGCACTATATCACACCACGCTAAAGTGAATAATGTATTTTTCTCAATAATATTATCAGCCCTCATGGAATTTACCATACAATTTACACCCAAGCTCCCCCCAAAAAATATGTAATTAGATTACAATACCAATAAAAAGTTCAAAAGAATGAATGCAATGTTGCATTGCATCAGCTCTTGTGCCCTCTATTGGGTCAACATTAATTCAAGTGAATCCCACAGAGCAGTGTTCCCTGGAGTGCTCTTTTCAAGTATCCTACGCACATCTTGGGATTGAACCCAGTTCCACAACACCACATGGGACTGTTTTCAGTATATGGAGCAGTTGTTAACATTCCATATATGGCAAGTGTTCTCTGAAAAGCTGTTCGCCTTGAAGTTCAAGTCTCAGTTTGCGGGAAGTTATAAGCGATAATAAGTCTCTTACTCCATCAGTATGAAGCTAGAGTCAGTGCATATATAATACAGACCAAACTGTTGTTGAAAATGTGTGACATTGTGCCTTTAATAATTCATTTTGTAAGACAGGATTACGTAGTGATGGATAGGGTGTACTCGAATCAATTTATTTAGATATAGATACGAATAGATAGTGGCTGTGGAAGGTTGTGAAGTGCAGTGTTCCCTGACTGCTGATGAAGGAGGGAGAGTGACTGAAGGCTGGAGTGATGAGAGTATGGTTAGAAGTCGGGAGTTGACCACTGGTTAAAGGGACACTATTGATACAGACCATCTGGCCAGTAATCACAGCGCTTGTCACACTTCAGTAGCAAACAAAAACATTTTATTCATGTTCATCTATATCAGTCATATGCTAATTTACAAAAAATGTAAGTTTTTCAGTGTGTTATTTGTATTTCATGTTTAAAATGTGAGTAAAGCTGATTTTGATGTTTCAGGCAGTCAAGAGATGTGAGAAATTTTAATCTGCCTTAAGTACTTCCAAGTATTTGCCTTTTCTCAAACTTATGAAATTGATAGTGTTCCTTTAAAGTTGTTCTGTTGAATATGTCCTGAAATATGTTTGTAATAAACACATCAACAATAGCATATGGTATGTATTTTGTTACAGGTTACATTGTAACCTGTATCTTATGTCACTAGCCCTCATGCACCTTTCATCACTTTAGTACTAAGTTGAAGGCAGTCTTTAAAAACGTTTGTTTTAAATAAATATGCATTGTTCACAAGCACCGTCATGATCAATAACATCAGAATTTGCGTATTTGCTTTTAGAGGCTGTGTAAAGATGCACAGGCCTTCAGGTTTGAATTTTCTTCAGCCAGGATGTTTTGGGCTTTGTTTCTAAATGTTTTTATCAGTGCTTTTCAAAATTTCAGAATTATTCCTATTAATGGGCCAGCCAAAAATAGTGGGCTGTTTTTGATGCCCTACTGATAGCACTACCTTGTTCATATTTCCAGCAGCCTTGTGCAGATAACAATTATGGTGCCAAATTCCATAACATACTCTTTACAAAAATGCAGGAGAACTGTACTTTCAATGTAAGACTGTCAAAATTGAGAGATACATGTATATGGGATTGAATCAATGTTGATACAATAATAATGGATGTGTTGAGAATGCACCGCCACATATCATTCAAAGCAAAGCTGTGCGTTCAGTTTTCCCCCTTGTTAGGTGACTGGAGTACGAATGGATATTTTAGGTTTTGAGTTTTCAGTCAGTAGTGTGTGATATGACCCTGAAAACCCAAACTATGCACTGATGCAAGAAAATTATCGAAAAATATGGTCTACAGTGATTTATCGACCTGCCTGAAAAACATCAACAGTCATGATGATACCCCATGCACGTGCAGGAGGCTCGCACGTGTGCATGGTGACAATTTGAAATGATACTGTATATACACAAGATGAATGTCATTGTAGCGTTCCTCAACGGGTCTTCTTTCTACCAGACTTTGAAGTTCAGGTTCCTGTACTTTTTTTGAAGAGCATACATTGAAAGCTCCTGTGATTTATTCCAAATTTCTATTTCTATTATATTCTATTCAAAAGAAGTTTAAGTAAAAAGATTTTTCAGAATAGGTAATGTCAATGCATGGGTGTTCTTAACTGGCTATCATTTTGTGTTTTTTGTGTGGTGTCGTCAGACTCTATGCTATAAAAGAACAAATTTGTTTGAATTTGTAGACATTTTATTGAGTGATGAGCTTATGGCAGTAGAATGAGACAAGTACTAGCACACATTGTTCACTGGAGGCTCCCAGCATCTGCACAAATCTCAGCCCAGACTGTTCTCAACTCCCTGGGGAGTATACACGTTTTTACCACTTTTTTATAGTACTGTGTTTAAATCACACCAACCTTGACCTGATGCTTTGTTAATGTCAAGATGAGAGCTGAGAACAGTGTGGGTAAAGTTACAAAATAGTTCACACAACGTACAACCATACAACAGTCGTGTATCGAGTTAAAATGCAAACTGCACAATTTCCATTGGGAGGTGGTCTTCTCATTTACTGCTGATGTCCTGCTTTACCAGATTACTTCCTTAGAAATATCTGTCAACAAGGTATACGTTAACCATGGCATGCTAGCTTAATTTTCGTTTGAAGCTCGGGCAATGCAGGTATAAGGTCTTACCTAATGAAAGCCATAAACAGAAACTTCCATAGGCCTTGACATAAATGAGTACAAATGCTAGCCCCAATAACGAGTAACAATTCTTGATAGATAGAGCCAGAATGGTTGAATTTGGAAGAACTGGGCCCACATTTTTGAAGCTCTCCTAGAGCCAAGATAGTATTAATGTATGACACTTATGACTACATTTTGTATCTTAGTACTAAGAGAGCTTTGAAAATCTAGGCCCCTTTTTTTACACACTTTTTACAAATACTGCCAAAATGAGAAGACGACCTCAGTGATACTTGAAGTTGCATACAGCATGTAAGTTAGCATTATTTGCATAATAATTGAGGCACATGTACATCACTTCGTACACGAGTTAAGAATGAACAGAAGCAGATGCTTGTATGGTTCATGGAAAGTCTCATAAGAAAAATGAAACCACTTGTACCACTGATCTCTCACGTGACATCTTATCTTGTGAGTTGGCTTTTACACTGCTTTCAGCAATATCAAGGCACATTGTACCCATGGGGATTCAAACCTAGGAGGAGTGAATGCTCTAACCACACACCCACCCTAATGGCCCAACATTAACTGAAGTATTACAGAGTACTGTCCTGTCAGTGAATCGTTACAGCCACAATCATTCACATACAATCCTATCATAAGGTTAACCCACAGTACAACTTCAAACAGTAGCATGGAAATAATGGCATGAAATAGCTACCAGGGCTCCTTTCACAAAGTGCCAAAATGATCGTAACTCACTAAGGAGCCTTAATGCAATGGGAGTTCAGGTTAAAGTTAGTAAAGGTTGCTTCGTGAAAGGAGCCCCAGAGCTTTTCACTTATGCACTAATGGCTTATTTGCAAGAACCACGGAAATGAATCCAGGAGTCAGTGTATGTCTACCAAAATCAGAGATTTATCCAGAACCATACCAGCACCTGCCGACATCCACCCTCCCAGGCATACAGCAAACACCTTGTAGACTGGAGGACTATAGGCTTACAATATTTAGTTCAATGGTGCCATAGCTGAAGGTGAAATTGTTTACCCCCAAAACAAAACCAGAAGACCCATAAAGCTGGTTGTTTAAAATATTCAAGTCTGCCTTTCAAGAGTATTTTCAGTAAATTCGGGCAATACCAATCTGTCCATGTTTTACAAATCTTGCTAGTCAGGTGGATATGACTATATATAAATATAAGTTTCAAGGTAAGTACTGGTAGAAATAATCTGAATTTGGGGAATATTTGCATGAAAGGGTTGCCATACATGTTCTTTCACACACTGTATATAACCACAGTTGAAAAGGCACATGGATCTTGGCATGACTAGTGAACAGTTTTCTTATTGCTTGGCTGCCACACTAAATTTTAAAATTTCAAAATGTACTTATTTCCAATTACAGCCTCACTTTAAAATATTTGAATGCTTCCATGCTAGACTCAACAGTAAGACAGGACAGCTGCCCGGACTATTGAAACTGACTGAATGAGTATAGTTTTATGACACTTTTAGCAAGAGTTCAGAATTATCATGTCAGGTAACACCAAAACTCGTCTCCTCACATAGGGGAACTGAACCCTGGCCTTAAGTGTGATGAGCGGATGCTTTAACCATTAGGCTACCCCACTGCCCCTGACATTGGCTCAGTTTGAAAGTTTGAATTTAGATGTTCAGAATTTAACGAAAACTACACATTCCATATACCGGGAATCTGATAAAGAGCACACTGTCAACACTTGAGAAGAAATACCTTTGTTCATGTTAACAAGTCTACCAACGCATGTTCAACTTCAAGGAAATCAATCACCAATCTCCATCTCAAGAATGCATTTCATTCAGAGTATAAAAGCAGACCTAAATATTTTCAACTGTAGTAATTATGCAAGAAGAGCAACAAGTATTATCACACAGTCTCTTGCATTTGTGATGACACACAAACAAAACAAACATAGCTATTTACAAACAAGTAACATTTTAACAACACAAGTTTTATCAGACCTATCACAAACTGGTTTGTATCCAACATGACAGGGGTTCTTGTACAAGTCTATACATAAAAACCAAATTAGGTAATAATTTGTCATTTCCAAGAAAACTGAAAATTGGTCTTAGTGAAGAGATCCCTTATTTACACATATTTGTACAGAATGATGTCCTGATAACTTTAAAACAAACTGTGATAAAATCTGACAAACTAAGAAATACTAAACATAAGTCCTTCCTGGCAAATACAATAAACTGCATGTGACACCAGGGGAGCATTCATTTTCAAGAATATTTAACCGTTTACTCAGACGCTACTCCTACTTCATTTGAGGTCATAATAAATGTCTAATCAGCCAAACAACATCAAGACTTCAAAATTCCAACTTTCTAAGCGGCCAATCACAATCAAGGCTTATAATCATTTAGTATGGTCAACAAAACTTTCAAATATATCACATGATCCCAAATGCCAAAAATCAAGCCTTGTAATCAAATTTTGAATATTCTGTATATGTTGCATTGTGACACACCTATTCAGATGTTGACAGATCAAGGTATCATCTTGGAGTGAAAGATTTTATTTAAAAGTGTTTGTGGAGTGTCAACCTGTCTACACTGAGGCACACATTCTCTACAGGCATGTGTATATATACAACCTCTGACCAACATGGTAAGACAATGCCTAGGACATAAATTTTGAAGAAAACAGTTGTGAAATTAAAAAGTATCAATAAAAATATGTATAAAATCCTTTTTTCCCAAAAAAATATGGTTGATATTGTTATTCTAATGAGTATAAGTTCTCTTGGGAAAAACAAGATTGGCATACATATACCATATAGCAACGTCATGGAATTGACAGAAGTTTGCCAAATGTAGTGATAAGTCTGAACCTGAACTCTGCATCAGTTTGAGGGCAACTGTTAAACACATCTCATTTGCATTGTTCCTCTGACTGAAATGACTAAGCTTCGACTTCAGTTCTGTGGCGGTCTTATATACTCCACAACTTTATATATGGATAATTATTTGCACCATTTTGTGAAAATGTTGGTCCATGAAAATAACTAACTTTTTTCAAATGACAACATACATAATCTGATATTCACACCTGTTCTGGAACCTAAGGAATATTCTCATTCAATGTTGTGTGTTTTGTTTTTACATATTCAACCATATGTATGTTACCACTAGCCACAAAATGACCCCAAATATCCCCCAGTATACAAAGAACAATGCAGCTTGTACCACAAGCCAATACTTTCTAGTGGGCTGCAACTGATTATAGGATTCAGCTGTTTCCCACAAGATTGTACATAAGTGGGTCGGTCTGTCAACCATCTCATTTTCACAACTCATTTCACACAAGAGAACATAGGAATGAAAATGAAGCTATCACCTCCATCGAATCCATCTTCACTCTTAACAATCCCAGGATGGACAAATTGTAATTTTCTAATCTGTCTCGTGTGAGTTAGTCCAAAAACATCATAATCACCAAACCATCACTTTACAGTCACTTTTAATTACTAAAGAAATCAGGATTGGATGTTTCTCAAAAAATAAGAGATACTTGTTTAGTTCATATCATATGAACTTAAGGTCATAAATGTTTCAAAGGTAACAAAGAAATGCATACTATCATACCCTCACATATAGTATCAACACAATAGCGAGACTTGGCTCTGACACATCTATGGATAACAATCGTCAGCCAAAGGACAAATATACTTTAAGGTGGTTTGTAGTTCATGAAAAAAACACACCAAATCTTGTTAACAGAAACAGTTTTGGTAATCACAAAACTAAAAATCATGTGTGACTTTCAGAAATCAATTTTTTCACAATCTCTTAAAATAATTTATTCCAGTAACCATGGTAACTATAAATCACAAATGGCTACACCACAATACAGAACTGTGCAAGGGATATCCAGATTTGACACCCTCTCTGGTGTTAGCCTCACCTGGAGCATGGCATGATGGTAAATAGCACCAAGTACTTCCTAGCTGGCTTTTGTTTCTTCATACTGCTCTAATTCCACTTGCAAATCCTATAAAGGAGCTCTCTGAGTGTGAAAGCTATATCACTCAACTGTAATAGGGTTATTGATATATTTCACATAGCTATAAGACTATTTGGGTAACAACTAATAGACAGATGTTTCTTATGATCTGAAACATCTGAACATTTGTGGTAATATTAAGTATTCATCACAAATCTTTATTAAGTAATTAAGACCACTGACTTCCTTTTTAGACCTGGAATGTCCCAAACAACATCTGAATAGTACATATACAATATATAGGTACAGTGAGCTCTTCATACACAGGAGGTAATAACAGCTGAGGCCCCTGAACCGTAGCCAGGAGTTACCTGCCCTTGGCAACAGCTTTAGATAACTGGGATTGAGGTACAATTAAATATGGAACGCTGGATGTGTCTATTGACACTCACAGAGCCCCTTTAACTAGGCCAAGGAAGCCCAACCATATGTATATATATATATATATATGACACACTATATCTGCAGTTCAAGCACTAACCTCTAGATGAACTGTTTCTCATTGTACCACTATTTCACCTGATGAATCCAACTATTTGTGTCATCCATACATTCATCACAACATACCATTAATACAGCATTTTTGATAAAATACTTCCAACATCACAGCCTCCATCATTGTTTTTCTCTGTTTAGTTCTGTAGGGGACAGACATCACCATAACAACAAATGGGAATACTACTTTCCTCAATACAAGCGGTATTCTTTTGTTCTTGAAACAAAATGTTCAGGAGCAAATACAAGTTTCCGGATGGGTTGAGTCAGGTACGTCATTGGTACCTGCATTTTTTATTGTATTGTGTCAAAAAAAAAATCAGTGGAATGTTTGATTTGTTATTGTTATTCAGAATATCATCAAAACAATAATCACTTGGACAGGCAAGATGTGAGAGTTGGCAAACCAAACCGTAATAATAACATGGAGATATTGCAGTTATAATATCATGAAATCATATGACTATAATATACACATTATAATAATGGAATATTCCATCCAATACAAGCATCAGCTAAACTTATTTAATACTGATTACACAATTATCTATGACCTTGATTTAAAAATACATGGCGTTGTTCATCATGAAGTTGAAGTAAAACATAATTCTTAACATGCCAAGATATGTAGAATTTGCATTGTGTAAGACACATATCTTTGGCGAGATCAGTACGGAATGTTTTTCCATATCACAATCAGAAAACTAATTATAACTAATTATATTATTTCTAACTGATTTAAATGATGCTGATAATTACCTCATAAAATATGTTCAATAGCTCTTCCTCACCTAAACACTTGCCTCATCTCAATCAGTCTACTTGAAAATATGTCGTCATTCCGACAAATTAACCTAATCATCTAAAGTGATGTCCCAAAGCTCCAGTGTGAAATAGAAGGTGAATATTTGCAGACACCCAGTAACATTTCTTACTCAATTGAATTTTTCAGTTTATTGTATTCGGGTTATTTGTGTCAGAAATGACATGTTGCCCAGGGAGCTGAGAAAACACTGCCTTCATTGATGGGATAATTGTACATTTTTATCACAATCAATTATTATAGTATTATATAATGACATCTAATTTCACTCACAGTACACTGATTCTCATTTATCTAAAACTGCAATAATTATGGATAAACTTTGGAACAATATTAGTTATTTCAGTGTTGTGTTCTGGAAAACTTGAGTACAGAGAAGACTGGACAATCAAGCACTTGAGTGACATCAGTAGTTATCAGACAATTATGTCGTAATGTACAATTGGTAACATATACACAATATACATATACACAGTATAAAAATAAACATAAACACATCATATAAAATGTCCATCTGTATGATTGTAATCATTATAATATGTTAGTAATTACACGCTTCTATATTTCCATTCCCTGGGCTACATAAAATGTGTATTCGAACATGAATGAGTATTGAACTAGCTATGGTCCCCACTCCATACATGGAATAGCTACACGTTGCTTTCCCAATATGCAACAGGAGACAGGAAGTTTTGTAAGAGCTCCTGTTCATCGTCTGAATCTGATTGGTCATCACAGAGGTCGCTTGTACTGAGGTCCCACAGAGGTCATTTAGCGAATGTTGCACTGCGCTGGCGACGTTCCCTTGGTCGTGGTGATGGTCCATCCCCAAAAATAAACCCAAAACTGAAAATAAAAACGATTCACTGAAAGAATTAGCAAAACAAAATCTGGACAAAAACTATTTCATTCAGGAAATCTGATAAAAGGCAACAGTTTCAAATAACAAATAACCTTAGAATAAAACATACAAAAAGTGAAATCTTGTTCTTTAATGCTGTTGTTGTGTAAAGTTAAATATTTAATGTTATTATCCCTGATTTTCCCAAATGCCATTTTAACCAGTTGAGGTAAACACCATTCACTAATATCTATAGCTGATCACATGACAGACAAACAACTAGTATGTGAAATGAACATATTTTACTGAAAAAAAATGTTCAAAGTGAAAAAAAAATAATATAATGAAATGAAGCCCTGAGACTTTCTTCATTTTCCTAAAGCTAAGGAAATCTGGACTTGCCACATTTCCTAGACTTGCGTGGGCTTTCTTGGATATATATACGTCAGGGTCTGTACGACAGACTAATCACGACTGGTAAGTGAAGGAGTGAAGTCAAACCAACTGTTAATACACATGATGTCACCTGGCCAAATGGACAGCATTGGGAATAGTTAGTTTTATGAAAAGAAAATTGTCCAAGAAAAAAAATGACCTCATGTTTGAACTCTGCCAACAGAGTGTTTCATGGATCATTTATCAGAGAAAAGGATCAAACGTTTGTTTCCACTGGTCCATGGTCCCCAAACCTCGAAATTTAAATCACCTCAAAAGCTGTGGGGGTCTCAAATCTCGAAATCCTAATGCCTTGAAATTTTCGCAGTATATGGTATATGGCATGGGTCTGTAAATAATCAAGTCTGGACCAGACAATCCAGGAAGCAACAGCATGAACATCCATCTATGCAACTGGGAAACAATGACATGTGCCAACCCAATCAGCCAGCCTGGCCACCTGATCCCATTAGTCGCCTCTTACGACAGGCATGAGTTGCTGAAAATCAATTCTAACTTGGACCTTCACGGGTAGACTGATAAGTAACCACACAACCACTAAGGAAAGTTATCAAGGCAGACATAGGCTACATTATCTATGAAAGCAAACAGTGTATTTGTTTGACTGCTATTTAACAGCTGTTCCAATAATCAATAATGTAGATAACATCTGAAAGGAAACGCACGACACTGACACAAGAAAAGCAACATTTTTTGCATCTGACAGTCAACTCCTAAGTGAAAACCTTTAATGGTGAAGTCATTAGTCACACAGCTCAATACAGGCCACAAGAAGATATTTACTGGCTCTCTGGACCTTCTTCTACAAAATGTTGACATTAGGGACTTTTTGTATAAAATCTTTTGTTGTATCCATTCCAATCGAATACACAGTGAGTGAATGTGTTTCTCACTGCTTTTAGCACCACATGGGAAGTTAGAAATGGATATTGTACCCATCTGGGGAATTGAACCAGGCTTTGGTGAGATGGAATAAGGCTCTAACCACTTGGACCACTCCACGATCATAACCATGACATATACAGGATTGGTGGATCACAGGATAAGATTATGGAGGGTATCAACAATTATGTAGATGAAACAGTGGTATAGCTACGTATCGATGACTTAACTGTGGTATAACTAGCATACTATAAAGGGAGTGAAACACAACCCACACTGTCATTACAAAAAGAGGCTATGATTCGGAGCAACAGCTTATCAACTTGATAAAGCCTCCATGTACAGCTCTGGGCTTTACATAGCAGCTGAAACAGTATACAGAATGAAGCCTTCTGCAGAGATTGTAATATGAATTAAATAATTAGGAACAGACAAAAGCTTTCCTTATCAAAACAAAGCTATTTGCCCAATGTTAGATCTTTTACAGAAATGAAGATCCATAAGTTCAGATGACACCTTCATTGACGATCATACTTGGCAAATCATCAAATCCTCCAAATTATTCATATGAATACATGAACCATTTAGGTTTGGTTCCGGATTGAAAATTAACTTTAGTCAGCATGTAAATAATTACGGCCACACCGCATGATGCTGTTATGGACATTTTACACAATTTTTCATTTCCCACTGTCTACTGCCTGCACAAAATGGTAGACACTAAAGATATCCTTCTTAGAGAAGAAAAAAGGGCATTAAAGTAATGAAGCCGATTGATTTAGCTGGCTGACATTTGATTGGTTCAGTTAGATTAGTGGTCAAAGGTCATGGAGAGTTTGTGTGACCTTGAAATCTTCATGCAAAAGGGTACTTTACTCGAGTAAACTGGCATGCTCTTAATGAAATGGAATGTGTGCCATGCAAACTCCATGTGTAGCCAGGTGACAATTGTTGTCATTCTTGAATGGTGACTGGCATGCTAAGCAGCAACATCTTTCACAAAAACTTGTGCTTATGGTTTAGTACATCAACACTGAATGTTAGAGTGATCTCCCCTGAATATGAATCTTGCCTCCACTGCCAGATAGCAATTGTACCATTAACCAAAATGAATTGATTTTACAGACATGTGCAGAATGGACACCAACAACAAGCAGCATAATACCAGGTACCCACCAGTAACAAATTCAGTCAATGGGTCAGACATAACTCTGCTAATAACAAGAAGCTGTGTGTGTGAGCCCAAAGTTTAAGACAGTTCCCACTACAGTGCAAAACCACATCTACAGGTAATGTGCTGACAGTACTAGACACACAATCTGGGCAACTGAGATTCAAATCCAGTATGTCTGGGTTCTGGCAAATGATATGCTACAAACTTACAATGTGAGATGAATGGCTGTCTGAAGGCAAGTAACAGAAAGTGAGGTTTACCCTGCCAGGGAACACCAGAACTGGGCTTCACACATTGAACCCATGTCAGGAATCAAACCCAGGTCTTTGGCGTGATGAATTAAGGCTTTAACTTATAAGCTACAACACCACACTGTGCTAATAGGGACACAAAAGTACTATCAATGATAGATTATTACAAACCATGGGGGTTGCTCTTATTAATATTCCAGATGTTGTAATCTGAAATAAACACTAACAGGACTCAAACAATCCTTCCTCTTCAAGTATCCAGTGTCATAAATCACTATTCACAATGAAACTGAGATAATATACCCTGGATAAATAAAGATGTCTTCAGTGCAAGATTCTCTGTAGACATAGTGCATAATGCAGTCTGTGACTAGTCATATTCAGAAAAATACCTGATGAATGCCTTAAAATACTGACTTTGAAAATACATCTCTTACAAATACAAAGAAGACTGAAGTACATTAATGATGAGCATTGGAACAGACTCTCTTGTGGTAAATACTGTTTACTATTTTTACCTTGAAATTTACACAAACTCACAAAAAGAACATCTCATTGGAGCAGTGCCTGGAGATATACTGGCTCTTGATAAAATCAACTAAATTTTAAAATTTATATTATAAATGTTTGCATTGATTTTTCACTTTCCATGAATTCAAGTTGCCATCACACTTTATCAGAAAATCTATCAAATGTCAACATCTCTAAATGATTAATTAGGGTTTGTGGTGCAGCCTGAAGGTTAAAGAGCCCACTAGTCAATCAAAGACCCTGGTTTAATTAAGCACATAAATACAATGTATTAAAAAAACATCTGGTGTTCCCCACTATAATTTTCCTGGAATATTGCTAAAATCACATAAAACCTACCATATTATCTGACAATTAATTATGGCTACAATCTGAGAGAAATATTCAGGGGAGATAACTATGTTTGAAAGCAAATGAAGCAGTACAAGATGAGAACTAGACAGTAACCGACATATATAACCAATACATACATTACAAATCCAGTTGAGGAAGGCTCAAGTTATCCAATAAATTCTGAAAGCTAAGAGGAGACAACAAGCTGTCAATGTATCTGATCAAATGCACCATAGTGCCACAAAAAAGTCAAGGACATTGGTTTAGTAGTAGTTATATAACCTGAGCTAAAATTTATTTCCATAGATATACTACTCAACATATGACAGGGGAAACATAATCTGACTAGTTGATGCATGATTTGATTTTTTTTTAAATACGAAAAAAAGAAAAGAACAAAACAGTCTAAAGTAAACATTTACATACACTCTTGCAAGTCAGTGAGTTAGCACAGCATCCTTGTCAGAAGTTGAGTAGTATATTTCACATTCAGGAACCATTACCTCATCTGTCATTTTGTGCCTATTAGATATAGATACAATCGACTCTCACTATAAGGAAGGTCATAAGACTGTTTTATATATACTATTCAAAGATGTGAAAGAACACCAAATCTTTTATGGTATAAATGATTAACTAAAATAAGGGGCCATTCATAATTTATTGCAAGGGTTTGTGTGTGATGATGATTTGCTACGGAGAAACATGTACAATGTAAATGACTCCCCACTAAAATTTATATACAAAGTAAGTAACCCAGCTTGTCATGTACAAAATCAATGCTCCCTGACATAATTGTAAACATAATCTTTTCATATTTTTATGTGCACACTCACCCACACACACACCCATCCCCCCAGTACATGTGTACAAAACTGCTGACCCTCCTACCTGCCCTGAACAAAACGGATGACTCTCGCTTAAAATCATCATCAGACCACCCCCTAGCCATAAATAATGAACGGTCCCTATTACATGGAAAAAATGAAGTATTCTTTAACTTCTTTTCAGAAGCATATTTAAAGACAGACAAACACATAAATATGTGTTATTTATCTCTAATATGGATGACCTAACCATCAACGACCCTCATTACTATCCAAAAAATACCCTATGAACAAACAGGAGATAAAAATACACAATTACAATACTGTACAGGTATCAAATATTACAAAGGTTTTGTGATGATTATAACTATACAATTTCAAAATGCACGACACAAACAGACCAAAGTGAAACTGTACATATACAGAACACTAGGACTTCATCAGCACTGATAGACCAGAAGACAAAACTTATGGGAAGGGAGACAACTCATATATATTGTATACAGATTACCACAAGAAAATAACTGAAACTGGCAATGGAGGCAGTTCATCTCCTATTCAACATGCAATGATTCCCTCAGTGGATACACATAAGAATGGATACTTGTGCATATAATGACTGTAATCAGATTATATGTGGGTATCAACACAAGATGACAATCAGTGTCCAACTGTTTGAACTGTAAACTCAAGGCAAGAAATGAAAGGTGCAGAAATTAAAACTTTCTACAGCAAATCTCTCACAGAGGATCTAATTGGTTGTCAGCAAACAACATATTTCCACAACCTGTGACAGTGATTCCTTTCACATAACTACAAGTTTACACTGGCAAGCATAATGCATACATCATATCATTAGGGCCAGTAAATATTTCTTTAATACTAGTGGCACACACACTGTAATTACAAACAGTTTGAACAAACAATATGGAAATGAGTCTTATTAGCATTTGTCAGTAAACCATTGTCAGAGCACAATTACAAAAGCTGCTTAGTAGCAAATATCTACTTATCAACAACTATCAAAATTCTATTTAAGCTATATACACTACATGAAAAAGCCAAAGGACTTCTTGGACATCTGACTGTGTCCTTTTCATAACAAACACATATGCTAAAACAGATGTTTCCAATCATTGAAACATGTTTAGGCTTTGTTTACATTATTATATAAAACATCAACACAAATAAAAACATCTACACCCCTCCCCCCCACCCCCGCTAAAAAGGGCATTTCACAATTACTTGAGTGTTAGTTATGGTACCAAATCTTCATGAAACAAATATTGTTTGTTCTGTTTGTTATGAGACAGAGAGATAAGCATTATTGCTTTCTGCAACACAATGAAGGCCACCTTCTGGAGGTCCCTAGCAACAACACTGGGTGGTAACAGATGAAGATAATTAATGGAACACTGTCAACATGTGCTGGATGTACATACAGCCGTGTAAAATACAGCTATAATGCCTGGGGCGGGAAATTTGTGATTTTATCACTGTGTTCGTGATTATTGCACTTGAACTACTCATGACTAATTATTGCCATGGTCGCTATTTAGAGCTTGCCCAGAGAGCTACATGGAATTTCATTTGATGGAATACTGCCATTCGCAGTTTTGATGAATTCAACCTTATGAATATTTCAGAAAGTATGTGTTAACTGGACATGCCTAGCTTCTACAGAAACATCCTTGTGGCTGTTTTCAATAATAATGGTTTTAGAGAACTTAGATCTTGTCTTCCTAAATCTTGGGGACAGACCTCAATCATGTTTCTTATTGGTGTTCATGCATGGGTAGTGATTTATGACAACAGTTACACAGGACAGGTGAATAGGGAGGATAATGTTCTGCAGTGGTTGCAGGCTTCAGAGCAACGGATGTCCACATGCCAGATTAAAGAAAATAATTCAAGAAGCAATTTGTACGTGCCAGATTTGTTTAAACTTAGTCATGTTGTTATTCATCTTTTGAGGTCAGAGAAACTTATATTCTTTCTGAAATTCAGCAGCTGTCCAGTGAAATATATTTGCATATGTATATGCATGTGACAACCCTTCCGCTGAGAATTATGCATTTATTTTAGTGTTGTTGGCATAATAATGAAAACCCATCATTTTCCGTGTTCAGTATATACTCGAAGCGAGACAGGAAACTTAAAATAAGTCTGGCCAAGGTAAGAAAGGAAAAGGAGGGATGTGATCACCCTGCAGTTCCCAGCCTTATCCACTACAGTGTAATAACAGCTATGTGACTGTGTTATAAAGAAGAAACAATCCTCCTATCTCATCCATATCTAAGTTAGTGCAAGGCAAAAGAAAAAAGACTGCAAACATGGCATGCAAAGAGGAGGTAACAAAGACAGAAAAAAAATCAACACCTCAAAATTCATACATCCGATTCAGCGACACTTGATTTAAATGGTTAACTTTTACTGAGATATTCAACTTACAATTTCCGAATGCCTCCTTCCCGCTTGGCTCCTGGCACCTTCTCATCTGGCTCTCGGTTGATTGGTCCGTACACGAGCACCTCCTCCCCTCGATAGGAAGATGTCCTGTAAGCATCAACAAGAAACATGCACCGATAGTGAATTACTGAGTTTGACACTGCTTTCATCAGCTTTTCATTTTCCGTATTTACTCTAATAAGCACTCTGGGCATCATTCTTTGAACAAACCTTAAAACCATGCACTTCATTAGAGCTCTGGCTTTAAATGCGTCAACAGAGGCTTAGCTAGAGTCATTAATAGCTTCACAAACAACAAAAGTTCATACTAATTATACAGAATACCACCTCTTGTTGTGTTGTATATTGCATCGTACAAACCAATTATTGAAGGGTGGTGCCCATTTCAGACCTTAAAGTTAGAACATGAAATATATGATACATCATAGGGGTCTGCCTACACAGGGGTAAAGCCAAGAGTGACGTTTGTCACTGATGAATGCCATGGGTATGGTGCAGACAGACCCAGAAACATAATCACAGGCATCTGAACTCATGGCATTCTGCACAGTGATTTGTGATGCCTTTAATGACTGCCCCAATCCCTTACATTAAACCGACATGCATCTGTAGTACTAACTCAAAACCGACGTCTATTTAATACACAGGAACACTTGTTGACTCAAGTGCTTGACACCACTAGCAATGAACTGCTGCAAAATAACAGCTGATGATGAGCTAAGCAATATTCACTCACTTGCATGACATCAAGACTACATTGATTGACCTGGAGACAAGGTCAAACCACTGTACTGATATTGTGAGGTAACAGGTCATTGGAGAATTGGTATAAGACAATGCACCATTATACATTATTTCTCAAGTAACTAAATAAGGTCTGGAGATAAGGATGCTGCTGAACAAGGTGAGGATATTATAAAAAGTCCATATAGGAGGGTCTGGAGGGGAGGATGCTGTTGAACACGGACATTATACAAGTCAATTCAGGAGGGTGTGAAGGGGTGGGTGCTATTGAACAAGGTTAGAATATTATATACAAGTCAATTTAGGAGGGTGTGGAGGGGTTGGTGCTACAGAACAAGGTGAGGATATTATATACAAGTCAATTTAGGAGGGTGTGGAGAGGTTGGTGCTACAGAACAAGGTGAGGATATTATATACAAGTCAATTTGGGAGGGTCTAGAGGGGATTGCATGGCAATTTTGTACAAAATTGAGTATATGACAGAGATGCCTTAAAAGGAGAGTTCTAATATTCTAATGAAGTGGTAATGCAATGCAGGGTGGGTGACCATGGATTTTACAGTATACTACTGTTATTTGGAGGCCACACAAGATGAGACAGGCACTATGATATAAGTATAAGCCCATGTTACACCCCCATCTGCTACGTCTGCCCACAACACAACACAACAATAAAACAGAAAATGAAACTCCCCAGGAAGAAACAGAACAATGGAAGAAACAATCACTACTAGATCTCAGGAACATTATAGTTTGAATTTGAGTCAGTGTTCAGACAGACCACTTTCAAAAGGTTAAGGTCAATGAATCAGCACTAAGCAGTTCATAAAGCAGATGGAATGTATCGAGTATTCAGCAGAGGTTGAAGGTTGACACTCATAATTACCATCCCTGTAAACAGTCTGGACCAGAACTCAGAAATACAGGTTTGGGGAGGGTGAAGTAAATTAGCTCAGTATCAAAGGCTTTACTATTATGATTATATACAGGAAGCACAAACAAACGAGCTGAATCAGAACTAACACAGTTATGATGTCAACAGACATATAATTTTTTAACAGAAAAAACATTTGAAACATGAGTTGCATGTAATTTTCTGTCAACTCAAATCAGTGACAGAGCAGCTTTTTTATGAAAGCGACTAACACTAACAAAACCTAAATATCTTGAAGGGTCACAAAGAGCACATGATAATTGTGCAATAAATATAAACAGGTAATCAACGAAAACTAAGTTCTATGGATAGTCAAGATCTTCATTACAGGAGTTGACTATCCACAGAACTTGGCATTCTTTCATCTTTATAACTTCTAAAATACCTCTCAGAGAAACCAGTGATCAGTTATGAAGTTTATACATTTTCATGCTTTTGACATAATTTACCGCAAGTACAGCAAACATATTTATATCACCATGTGTCTGACCCTTCAAAACATCTGCCTTGTTTAGTTACAAATACTATACAGACACAGTAGAGACTTGTATAGTTCTAACACAGCTCTGTGGATCAGAAAAGGGAGGTTACTCACGCATCTCCTCTACCACCGCTCTCCTCTCTTTAGGGAAAGAGATAAAAAAGTTAATACCAGTCACATGCAACATGCAAACAGCACAGACACAAAAACATGCATGATTCTCAACATGGTACACAGAATTAACTGACCTGCAAGAGTATGGCACAAAGCATTAAAAAAACATGAGTATCCTTATAAAAGATACCTAAGAATTTCTTACACAAAAGAAAATATCAATGGGACATTTGTGTTGCATTTATAAAGAATTGTCTTAAATATCAACTGAAGAAAAGTTCACATAAAATTTTACATTTTGAGAAGTCTGGACTTCTTCATTTTAAGAAAAGATAAGAAGCAAAGTATCCTTACAACTTGTCCTCCACAAAAAGTTTTATTTTTTCTTTATAATGTCTTCATTATATGTACTCAAATATCAGACAGAGACTGTGCACAAAGTAGCTGAAATGGATGCATAGCCATGTTGAGAATAGCTGAGAGATAGTCCATCTCATAAAATCACATCTTTTAATCCAATATAACCCTGTGTAAAGATCTACTGACATATCCACTGGAGGGTTTGTAAGTTGAATTTTCTGAACTTCAAACCACCTGTTTCAAATGTAGATAATTAGTAGCAGCTTTCAGTCATAGCAGATGTTGAATAAACCCTATTGTACCTGAGCATCACAGCATCTGTGCCCAAGAATAAGTAACGAGAAAGAAATTTTTTGTTAACTGATTTTTGTATCTCTACCAAAAAAAATCTCCAGAAACATTTTCATGGCCTTATGAAAGTAAAAGATCTGATTTAATGAGATTGGAAAGAGAGCATGATTCTGTACATATGCTACTCACAAATAGTCAAGGATAACCCAATTCTTTCAAATTGTTCAGTTAACAAGTCATATCAAAACAAATTCATGATGGTAGTGTGAAGGAATTGTGGTCCTCAACATTTTGTGAGCACAGAGCTAATACACAGTGAATACACAGGCATCGTTCTGTCATGACGTGTACCTCAAGGCAGGATTGTAAGTGCACGATATGGATCACAGCTGACTACTCTATAGCCATATGTTTGCATATTATCATGATTCAGAGTCAATACAGCTCAGCTCATCACAAAACAGTTACATGCACAACAGCTGATAGTTACAGCACTGTACAGCATGGGAACACTGAAAAACACACACGGGCGTGGCAGATATACTGATTCAGAGTAGGTACAACTCAGCTCATCACGATATAGTTACATGCACAATGGCTGACAGTTACAGCACTGTACTGACTAAGAACACTACAGGTGGAATACATTAGGGGCATGGCACATATACTGATTCAGAGTCAATGCAGCTCAGCTCATCACGATACAATTACATACACAACAGCTGATCGTTACAGCACTGTACTGACTAAGAACACTACCGTTGGAATACCATGGGGTGTGGTAGGGTGTGATACTAAAGATGTGTGACAAGGACATTTCACCATACTTACATGACATCATTGAAAGTCCTTGTAGCACAATAGAGAGACATGAAAACACACATTCACACACAGGCAATGAAAACATCTCACAGAAGGGCAATAAAAATATATTGGTCAATAGAAAGTATGACCATAGCAGTAGTAGTAGTAGCAGTAGCAGCAGCAGCACCAGCAGTAGCAGTAATAATAGATGTAGAAGTAGTAGAAACAGTGGTATTGTTGTCCTGGCTATAGTGGCAGCAGTGAGAAGCACCAATGTCATGGCAGTAACAGATGTTCTGTTCTCACTGTAGTACATTATAAGTTCACTGGTCACGAAGGGACCATGGGTTGAGGTACCCTCTATGTTTATTTTCCCTGAGCCCATCATGGGTACCTCAACCCATGGCCCCTTCGTGACCAGTGAACAACGTATTTATCTTACCGGACACTTCATTGTTAATTTTGAATGGTTTGAAGAATCGGTATGGGATCATACACTTCAGCCAACCTGTCTGAATCAAATGATTTGAATCCTGCATCTTGCTGTTTTTTCTCTATGATATTGTTTTAGTAAAGTCACCGATATGTAATTCCCCTTCTTAATATTCACAGGGACTACATTTGAATGTTTTGTCAAAATTTAAAGAGAGTCAGATGTTTTCGTAGCCATTGCTAGATTTTGCAGATGACAAGAGAAAAACAGACTTAGAGTTAACTATCTCCCCGCAATTTCCATTGGCAAAACATTGGTAATTTCTGAATTTCTCAATCAAGCATCATTTAATGTTATTCGAGACAAAAAAACAACTACCAAAAGTTGCTATTGGCAGTGGGGTGTATTGCAATGCACCTCACATGTACACGAAGTACAATGAAAATATTAGAAGAGTGCTCAGTCAATCAGACAGTGACAATTATGTGTGAGGTAAGATAAACACTTTTGGCATTTGTACTGTTGAGGAGAGGTAGTTGTACTGCTGTAGTCATGACAGTAGCAGATGTAGCTATTGAAGTCACAGTGGTAGCAGATGCGATCATAAAGCTGTCAGCGTCGTGGTTATAGATGAAGTAGCTCTGGTCACAAGCCCAATAATCATCCGTCTCATGTACAAGACATGATAGGTTGTCTTGTGTACACGTTGCGTCTCTGACTGATAACAAGCAAATCCTGCTTTAAACCACAGTCAGCTATATTCCAGCTATGTGATGGCAGGAAACATAAATCAATGTGAAGCACTCCAGTGGACAGTATAAACTATTGTGGTGCCCATGACATCCCTTCACAAAATCCCACACATTTCTCACTCCAGCCAGCTTCAGAAACAAGACGACCTCCTCAGACCTGTTACTTGCACACGGGGAATCTTCAACACCTGTTCAGATGTGAATGATCTGATTGAAAGAGACGATTTCACACTTACTTTGGCTTGTACACCGACAACTCCTCTTCTACCTCAATGAGTTTTGTCTTCAGCTCATTGCGTTCCATCAGCACCTGTCTGAGTTCTTGCATGGTGAAGCGTGGTCTGTTGGGGTCTGTCATGTCAATGATCATCTTACCCTGGTTGTTGAGACGACTTGCTATGTCCTCCATCGTTTCCTGAATCAAAGTTCGGTATCAGGGTCCTTATTCCCAAAACTTTTGCAGCCCTATAAATTCTTAACTTTAATTACAGATAATGTATTAAGAATGGCTACAACATTTTTGAGAACAGCTCACGTGATCAGTGTCTCATTTCTGTAGCCAAGCATTCGTCATTGAAGAATGAAAATTCTGAACTGAAGAGGCCATGAGATCCTCCAGTAATTAGGAATCTGTTTCACCAACAATCACAACATTTTGACTGCCAAAACTCCAAAATTTTAGTCACTTGGAGAAGCTTACTCAGGCACAGGATAGTAGTTGGGTCACTTCGTTTCATAAATTAGGAACATTTGTTGACTCATTTGTCATCAACACTATTAGCCACATATAGTTAACTTTGCTTATTAATTCCTATTAGTTAAAAGTCGACTTTGGAAAAAAGATCACTTTTAAAATTCATTTCCACAGACTTCATGTCTTTATATCTGGCTACAAGGCTACAAGGCAACTGGGAACAAACGGCAGATTTCCTTTTCCAAGTGATCACAGGCTACATAAACAGATTACTGGAAATTAATAAGATTTACAAGTTACTGGAACTTAAGAGACTTCCTTTACCAAGTGATCACAGGTTACATGAACATCCTCCTTACCTCAGATGCACCCTCCTCGTCATCATCTTCATCGCCATGGATACCATTCCTCTTCCTGCGCACGTCACGGGCCAGTTTCAGCTGGTCCATGTTTTCCTGCTCCTTGAGGATCTCCTTGATCTTCTCCACCTCCTCCTCCTTCCCCTTCAGCTGCACCTCGATGTCCGCCCGTTCGTCCAGCAATGCAGCAGTCTGCTTCTTGTGCGTCTGGTTCTTCCGACGCAGATCAGAATTCATCTTTGCTACTCTCTCTAGTTGGGCGCCCAGCTGGATAATAATTACTTGTTGTTTTGGTTTGTTGTTTAACGCTGAATTCAGCAATATTCAAGCAATATGGCAAAGCATGTAATTAAAAATGTCTTGGACCAACAAGTGATCAACGCCATCAAAGTATGATACCACATATCAAAAGGGCCTGACCATCTGATTCATAACATCAACTACTTCATCAGGTTAATGTAAAAGCTAGATTAATCTATTAAAAGTGAAAGTGAATTTTCTTCCATTTCATTATCAATCTCATCTTTGGCAATGAAAATAAAAGTTAAAGATTCTTAGACGATGAGTTACTAATTTGGTATCAATAGTCAATAAATTTATATCAAGAAATTACAATTTTGCCATATGAGTATGACAGATACTTACCGCCTCACAATCAACTCCTTTCTGCTCCATTTCACGTCGCAGTGTGCGGAGCTCCTCCCGTTGTTTGTCCACCGTCTCCTTCAATTTTGTCAGCACTTTGATTTCCTGCTCCTCTGTCTCTGTTGACAAACACACAGACACTGTCAAGCATTGGACAGAGAAACAAACACACAGACATTGTCAGATATTAGACTGCGATAAAGACACACAAATTCAAGACTGGTAAGTCACTACTTTTAAGAATAAATTGTCACTAAGTGAGCAAGTTCTGCACTTGTGTTCTAGGACCATTATGCTGTTTCTATTCACATTTGTGTTTAAGGACCACCCGACCACCACAACAGCCTGTTTCCACTAGCATTTGTGGTTAAGGACCACCAGACCACCACAATAGCCTGTTTCTGCATTTGTGGTTAAGGACCACCCGACCACCACAACTGCCTGTTTCCACTAGCATTTGTGGTTAAGGACCACCAGACCATCACAATAGCCTGTTTCTGCATTTGTGGTTAAGGACCACCAAACCACCACAACTGCCTGTTTCCACTAGCATTTGTGGTTAAGGACCACCACAATAGCCTGTTTCTGCATTTGTGGTTAAGGACCACCAAACCACCACAACTGCCTGTTTCCACTAGCATTTGTTGTTAAGAACCACATCAACCCATGCGCAATGGCCAATTTCTACTCACGTTTGTGTTCTAGTACCACCTTGTCCACAATGGCCTGTTTCTGGTCCTGCAGGTTGTCCCGGAGACGCCGGTTCTCGTCCTGCAGCTGACTGATGTCCCATAATAGTTTTTTCACTTCACTTTGCCAGTTCTCTTCAATCTGCTCCAACTCCTGAAACCATAGTAACAGAAATAATGAGCAACAAGCACAGATATTAAAAACATCAAATCTGGAACACAGTACCAGAGAGGTTCCTGATAACCATGCTGAAAGAGATATTTGACATAATTTGTTCAATGTTTAATGGAGCATGCAAGGCTACAGTCTGGATCAATTCTGGACCAGTGAATCTGGTGATCAACATCATGAGCATCAATCTATGTAATTTGGACATGATGATGTGTCAGTGAGCCTCACACCCGATCCCATTAGCCCTCCTCTTATGACAAGCATGGGTTGTTGAAGACCAATTCTGTATCTCTACATGTCCATTTAGCACAGTGGCAGACATCGTATTTAATAGTCAAATAGTCACTGGGAACGTGAACTTTGACAACGGGCCATTTTCAGGATTATTAGCCATTTACACAATTTTGAATAGGCCGCTGCCCTTGTATCAATAGTAGACTTCCAAATTTTAATGGGCCATTTTTCATTCTAATGTGCAAAATGGCCCCTGCCTTTCCCAATCCCAGATAGTCCACAGCTCTTTTCGGGCAAACACCAGACCTTTTGAGTTTGACTAGTCTCAGATTAAGTTACAACTGCAGATACTCATCATTCATTGGTTGCAGACAAGAAAATTTAATAAATTTGGATAGATGGATTGTTCAAGTGTCTTTTGGTCCAAAGCAATGCTGGGATCACGGTATTCATAATATTAATATACACAGTTTGGAATATTCCTACTTACACCAGACTTTTACGTGACATGCAAATGCAGTGTCCAAAAGCAGACCAATGAATTGCAATATAACTTGAGAATTAATAAACATAAAGTACACAATGAAGTGTAATCAAAACATCATACCAACTCTGTGAGGTTTGGCAGAATTACATTTTCAAAAATAAAAAAGTTCTCTAACAAACAATCATTAAAACATTAACTCAATTCCATGTTTGTTAAAGAGAGGAGTGCAGAAAAGGGACAGCCAGTTGTTCGAGAACCACGTGCCGACAAAGTTGTTGATTCATTCACCTGTGCAGAGCCATCTCCATTCCATCTCACACACCTGGCTGTCAATTTGTCCTCCCTCATAAAATATAGTGAACTGTGTCAATATTTCAATGATTGTTTGTTAAAGAACTTTTTCATGGTTAAACAATTTTTTTAATTTTAGGACAAAAATTCTGCAAATACCTAACAGAGTTGGAATCTATGATTATGATCAGTGTTTGATTGAGGATTTTATGTTTTTCAGTATTCAAGTTAAAATGCAATTCATAAGTCCACTTTTGAGCCAAATGGACCACAGTAGAACTGGTTAGTTTGCCTTGGTATCCTGTGATGCAATCTAATAACTTAGTATTTTTGGTGCTCACACCGTCATTTATTAACTCTTTTCTAAAATGTCCAGAAAATGAATCACTTTATCAAAATCTATGCATTTCTTTTCTTGAGGAATGCTACTTTTCCAGAAGTAAGTTCTCACATACACCAAACAAATAAAATAACTGAAGGTCTCATACTGCAATGTGGACAGGACCTTGGTCAAAGCGTACTGTTTCACACTTCTCATTCTCTTCTTCAAAATTACTGATATTTCAGCTTTCCAAAATCACACACATCTGCTAAATCAGTTTTTGTAATGCTGTTGATCACTTCATCAATCATTATAGATTAAGTGAGTTCGCTTGGATTGTTATCAGTTATACAGCTACATAGCTACTTCAAAGATTGACCAGCCAAGTGTTTTGTATTACAGTAGTCACCAGCTATCTATCAAATCATGGCCTGATTCCAGCTACATGGCACGCTGATATATTGCAACAACTATAATTGTACTACTAATAGTTAATCCCACAGACTCATGTAATCACTGTCAAACTGATGAGAAGTGTTGTGTATGTTGCGGAGAGTAATAGTCCATGGGTTATGTTAACTTGCTTCGATTAAGCTTCAGGACAATCCAATCTGTCATCTGTCATAACGTTGAGGACCTGCCAGAAGCTGATTGATGCTTACACCACTCATGTTGTAACAACTTCAGGATTTGCAAGTGTTGATTCGCTTTACGATTATTCCATTTCAGTCTCATCTGGCATTCATTAAGAATCCTAATAGCTTTTATGGAATGCGTCCGTAGCGGTAGAAGTTGAACAGCTCCACCTGTTAGCATGGCAGAAGAGGACAGATTCAGTTTATGTTCATGTCTTTATTTCAAATGTTACAGGGGATAGCTTAGTGGTTGAAGCGTCCACTTGTCACATCAAAGACCCAGGTTTGATTCCCCACATGGGTACAATGTGTGAAACCCATTTCCAGTGATTCCCGCTGCGGAATATTGCTAAGAGTCACATAAAACTATACTCACTCACTCAAATTGCAAAATTCCTCCAAGAGACATATGGTTGCAAGCATACTGAGTCTAGTAATTATGAACAGAAGCAGCACAAGAAACGCGTCAGCAACTCCCAAAAGACAATTACATTTCTATGATTTCTTGCTCTCCATTATGGTGAATAGTGGTTGAAATTAATCTCCATGCATTCATATAGATATCCTCACCAATCGTACCTTATGATGAAACAATCCTGCAATAGAAAACAGTCTAATTGGGCAACTAATATAATGCAACTATTATTTACTTACGGGTTTGGCGATGTGTGGATGCAACAAGGGGTAGGGGATATTGATATGTTTTTAAATGCTTTTAAAGAAAGAGTGATTGACTGTGCCAGGCAAGATTGGCATTCTGAACTATCTGATAAAGCGTCGTTACAATTTTATTCCTTAATAAAACATTCACTTTCTCCAGAATTGTACATATACAATGTTAAAAATACTAAATATAGAAAAGCGCTTCTCCTATCTAGATGCTGTTTTAATCGATTAGGCATACAACGTATTAGAAAAGGCTTAAGATCAAGATAATGATTTTATGTGCTCTCTTTGTAAAGTTACCGAAGATGAATGTCATATTATATATCACTGTCCTTTGTACAAAGATTTTCGTAAGGATGTTCCATACATTTCCACTCATGGCTAAAATACTGATAATTTAAAATCATTATTGATTTCTACTGATTGTGACCACTTGTTTAAGTTGTTAAAATATCTATATAATGTGTTTCGCATAAGAGGAGATTATCTTTGATACGCATGTTAGCAATTAATGTGTAAAACATGTAACAATGTATTATGGGTAATATGGCCTTGAAAACAATAAAGCATTGAATTGTTATGGTGAATTGTGGAACCAGTCAGTATCATGATATTAAACCTATCACATGACCTCAGAAGGTACATGTGGTACAGGTGGTACCTGCCTACTGACGTCTGTCTGACAATCTTCAAAGGTTCAAACTCATAACAGTGCCAAAGCATTGTTGCACACATGACACAGCTGAAGTGAGCAAGACATGAAAAGTGACATCAGCCAAAATTTGCTGTGTAAAGTTGACTGTTTCATGTGATTACCTCAAAGTAATATCTGTTGAACCTACAAAACAAAAGTCTACTCGAAAAAAAAATGCTAAGAGCAAGTCCCCAGCAGACGTCAACCTGGAGATTTGAACCTTGTTCTACAGTCTGACTAGCCAACACTGTAACAACAATGCGCCTCACTGCCCTCAATAAACAATAGAGTGCTCTACAGCCATCCATCCATACATTAATCTGAATGACAGAAGAAAGCCCCCACATCACTGAGTATTTCTGGCTTGATATCTGAAGTGCTGGCTCATTGACTCAGTGGTCCAGGATTTTCCATTTTGGCAGAGTGTGTGAAAGACCATTACTGGATCAGCTGCCATTATATTGCCAGAATGTAACAGTGGAATAAAACCAAACACACTCACTTCCAACTTCGCTATGAGCGGAAATTGTTCGTCAATGAATTTAGATATAACAAACACTACTCCAAAAGAAGTCCACTGTTCTTATGTTAACAGTTCAAATATAATCTATGTCTTTGTTTGCAAAAGGGAACGAAGAATCAGAAAATGTGAGTGCTTGAGTGAGCTCTAAGCAAATTCTAACAGTATTTCATGGGGCAAAAATTAAAATTCACATTCGCCAGTAGTCTGATTACCTTGATCTTATAACCACTGGTCTTCATTAATTCTGCATATGATAGCTGACCTGACTCACCATCGTGGGGACATTTTCTAGCAGGACCTATTAAGCAGTTGTCAGACTACAAGTCTCTATCTGGCCACCAACCAGTAATCACCAATATTTTCAGAGTTACTTTCTATATATTCCATCAGGAAACTTTACTGTAACAATCACTGTGATATTCTATCAGAAAATATGAATCAATATCCTTTATTTTGTCCATGTGAAATGTCCGTCTGTTAGACAGACTTTCCCGCCAACTAACTTTATCAGTTATCATCAGCAACTTGATCCTCTCCCGTTACCCTGACTACAGTTTCTATTGCCTCTAGTATCACAGGTATCACATACAACTATTTTATTAATTAAAGCAAATACAAAATTGTTCCATGAGTTTGCTGCCAGCTATCATGCACAAACCAATGGCTGAATCGATCTACACATGTTAATGCTTGACATTATGTAATATGGTCTTTGTGAAACATTTTGGTTTAGCATTTCATAAGGAACCATCTACTCTGGCTCTATCATGTTGTAAGATTTGGTTTTACATGTCAGTTCTCTCCAGACATGAGTTGGTGATAGCTAGTGTTTGCTAATATCTGGTTTGTAGCCAGTCACGATTCACCATACATGTTGTCATAAAATCTGAATAAAGTTCTAAACCGAGTGTATTTGAGATGCACATTGGGAAAATAACATGTTGCTCAAATTCAATTTGTATTAATTTTAGATTTTCATAAATTTAAATTTTTACTGTTGCTTACCCTAGACTACAGGTCATATGTCTGCCTCTGAGCATGTTGAGACAATATCCAGGAAGTAATGAAGAAGTGTCCCCAATACTAGATAATGCCTTGATGAATGTATACATTTCAACATTAACATAATTTTCATTCACCGGCATCTAGGGGTGAAAAGGTACACAACAGTATCAGTTGCATGGTGGTGTTTTGATTCAGTTTGGTGTCCTGTAATGCAATCCGAATATTTGGTTTTTCTGGCTTTCGTACTGTCATTTTATTAACTTTTTCACAACACTTCAAAACTTTTCTAAAATGTCTAGAAGTCATATCACTTTGTCAAAATCAATCTAGGTTTGGCTCCTGTCAACTTTCTGCATTATGATCGTATCACATCTAACAAACCAAAACGGACCAAACTGAAGGTCTTGTACCATAATACTAAGGTAAGACTGTACAGTTTCACTCCTACTGCTATCCCTTCAAGACATACTTTAAAGCCTTAGATGTCAGAGTAACTACTTTGATATATATCAAAGTACACTTCACAAAATCACAAACCCAGAATGTTCATCAACACAGAACACATATTGAACACCACCACTCCATCCATTCCAGTTTGTACGCTTGAAGATCTTCAAACAAGGTTCACTCAATCCACTTCATCATTTCATAGTTACGAACAGCATACGTTGCTGTAGGTCTAGATTCTCACCTTGGCTAAAAACAGCATCTTAATGGAGAGTGAATAATGACCTCACAAAATCATTTATAATAATAAATGTGTCTGGATTTAGAAGAATGTTTCTATTCAATTCTGTGTCCTGTTCACTCAAATTTTGCTTTTCAAAAACCCAAAGGAAGTACATGGGTATAAAAACTGTACTGCTATGCAAGATACTACAATGTTTAGTCTCCTACTGGGTATCCCTTCAGTGCTGGATGAACAGAGGCATGTTTCAAGTAAAAGACTCTAGCCAGGTATGCATTCAGCATATAAAGAGTAAGTACAGTATTACGCCACTTTTAGCAATAATCCTGCATTAACAAGGGCTTCACATACTGCACCAATGTAGGGAATCAAACTCAGGTCTTCAGCTTGACAAGCAAACACTTTAACCATTAGGCAACCCCAGCATAACAAAGCCCTACTATCTGTCATCAGGGACTCCTGACACTCATCTAACTATTATCTGGTGCCCAATGACTAATATTACATAACTTCAATTACCGTGAGACCTGTGTGCAGTATGCAAACAAACCAATGTACCACCAGTAGCTATCATGTGTCAGGGATTAACATAGGTATCTTCAGCTGTATGTTTAGGAGCATAAGCTGAACAGCCTCGGCTCTATCCAAATCCCAGTTTAACACTATGGTAAGGTTACAGGTCTTCTGGTTAACACTATCAGAAATATCCAATCCAAACATAACAGTGAGTGAGTTTACTTTTACACCACTTTTAGCAATATATTAGCAATATCACGGTGGGGGACACCTGAAACAGGCTTCACACATTGTGCCCAATGTATGACTTTGTTAAGGTTACAGGTATTCTGGTTACCACTATCAGATATATCCAAATCCCAATGTAACTCTACATTAAGTTTACAGGTATTGTTAAAGTTACAGTTTTTTCTAAATAAACACTATAAGAACTATTCAAATTACCAATTTAACATTGAGTTAATTTTTTTTCTTAAATATTCGTTCCCTCCCAACAATATATATATTGAAGACCATGAAATAAATTATCCAAATTTCAACAGGAAATAAAGTTGTTATCCTTATCAAGTTTTGAATGATGTCTAAAGTTGTTATCTTTGTAAATGCTTCATCAACACACAAATCTGTTTTCCTTACGATGAGTTGTATGATAAATACCATTTTATCCTTATAAAAATTTGAGAAGTGCATATTCAGGCTGCAACTGTCACTGCTTATGTTGAAGTGCATGTTTCTCAGCTATATCAGACCTATGACTTTCTAGGTTTGGGTTGGCTGACACATGTCATGATGTCCCAACTGCTTAGATCAATCTTCATACTTTTGATAACTGGATAGTTTGGTCCAAACTTGATTACCTACACACTGCCATCATATAGCTGAAATATTAATGAGTGTGGCATAAAACTAAACACACTCATTGTTAAGTTCATGTTTTTCAGCTACATCAGAATATCTAAAATACACTGGTAAAGTGCACTGTTTCAAATTTCTAAATCCATCCAACTGAAATTCGAGATGAATTAATGTCCAAATAACTGTTAGCAATTCACAGATGTTCCCTTCCAGCAGTCAAACACAGGAACAATGATTTCAATTTGAACAGCTAGATGAAGTGTTAGCTGTGATTAATATGAACAATCAGTAGAGGTAGAAATGATATTGATTCGTCAAAACTCATGTACAGGATGATATTGATAAACAATCTACTGAGTGGAAGCTGATCAATACAACATGTAATGTGTCATCCATGACTCAGAACCTCGTGCTGTAACAAGGAGCAACAACCATGTGTCTGACATGTTGTCTACACAACACACCCATCTCTGTCAACGACAAACATCACACAATAGGTTTTCAGCATTTCAGGCTTAATACTTAAATTAGGAATGACTGGAATTTCAGGAGCTGTAACAACTGATGTAGGGTGTACCATCATGGTGCACTGTGAAACTGACTGATGCAATAATCTTCTGTATGGAAGCTAACCCAACAAATATGAACATTGTTTGTGAAGCTTCACATGGCACTGTTGCATTAGAGCAGGACGCCACATTAGCTGGCCTGAAATGTTTACAGTGGTCTGGAAAGTGCAAATTTAAGCCACACTTCTATTATGATACAATTTACGGATTCTGTTTAGCAGTATCTTGGGTTGGTTGATATAGAAATAAAAACAAATCTGCATAGCTCATTTTATTCAGTTTATCACTTGTATTTGGAATAAGCATCAAGACATTTGGGTTGGTCAGTTTAGTGTTAATTGTCAGACTTTATGTTTGGGGGTTTACAGATACTGAGTCAAAAACTTACATATTCAAAAACTATAAACAAAAACACCAAAAAACAAACACAAATTTAAACCAATTTCTTAATTCTAAAGAGGAATTTCAAACTTCTCATGACCAAGGAGTACAAAATTGTCGGTTTTGAAGATGTTGAGATTTGAGATTTTTAACATTGTAATTTTCAACTGGTTTTAATCTAAGCATCATACATTGTTTGTTTATGTCAATAGTGACTGCTAATGAGTCTATTTGAACATTACACTTGTTTGTGGCCAATGGAATAAAACAACTTTACTTTGTTTTTTTTCTTTCCACACTAATTGATTTACATACAAAGTTTGAACAGGGGGTTCCTATTTTGACGGAGACTTAGACAATAGGGGATTAACCTGTAGTCAGTTTAGGCCTAACAAAGTACACACTATAACTTCATCTCAATTTTGGTGTATTTTCTCTCCATGACAGAATTAATATATATACATCTCATACATTTTCAGTAAATGAGAAAATTGTAAATGAAGATCTGAAAACAAAAACCGTAACATCTATTACAAATGTAGAATATATAATTATAACTGACTTTGTGTTCCATTCCATGACGGTATTCAAGTCACATCCAGAATGCTAAACTTTCTACTTTTGAAGAATGTTAACTTGTGTGTTTGCGATTTTGCATAGTTTGGAACCATGTCTATATATTCGTTAAAAACAAGCACAATGACAGAAATAATGATTTGTAAAAGCTTCAGTCAGTTCACTCAAAACATACTGGTACCTTGTAATTAAAGAGTTTGAACTAAAGACTGCTAAATGTTTTTATCTTAACTCACACATAAATGTCGTGGTCTTATTGGCTGAGGGCTCTTCTGTTATTTTCAATGTACCCTACTTACAAACGACATACATTTCCATGTACGCCGAGCACGTCTTTACCTCAATTATCAACATAATACCAAAACAAACATAGTGTTTTAAAGGAAGGAAGATGATGAACTTAAATTCCTTGAATAGCATTCAGAAGTTGGCTGGATAAGGAAGGACAACCAGATCCATATATGAATTAACAATTTCTTTACTACAGCAACAGCGACACGACAAGTTGTTCACTGGCCTCTCAGGGTCCATGGGCTCATGAACCCTCGAGGTTTGTTTATGTGACTTGGGGAACATAAACAAATCTCGAGGGTTCATGAGCCCATGGACCCCAAGAGGCCAGTGAACAACGTATTTATCTTACTGAACACCTGAGTTTAAATTTTGAGCTGTTTGAAGAACTTCTGTTGAATGTGAGGCAAATCGCCATTTTGCAAATGACACAAGGTAAACAGTTTTAGAGTTATCTCCCTTTCATCAATTTTCAATCCCCAAAATTGGTAATTTCTGTGCTTCAAGCACGATTCAATGTTATTCAATGCAAAGAAGTACTACCATGAAGCACCTGAAGACTTCGGAATTCACAGCGGTGTACACTGAAAATAATACATCGCCTGTAAGCGGGGTACATTGAAAATAATAAAATAGCGCTTAGCCAATCAGAGAGCAACATTCATGTGTGAGGTAAGTTAATGTAGTTTGTAATACCATTATCAAACAGAATGTGGGTAGAGAAGCAAATTTACGAGCATGAGATGTTGGTATTGTACAGTGAGAAAAGGGATGCTTCATCCACTTATATTCGTCTTAGATTACTATGACTGATACCATACTTCCAAACAGCTTTGCCATGTAAACTGACGTGTGTTATGACATGACAGATTAGCATTTTTGGCTGAAGCCGAGTGAGTGAGTGAGTGAGTGAGAGAGAGAGAGAGAGAGAGAGAGAGAGATAGTGAGTGAGGATTTACACCACTTTAAGCAATATTCCAATAATCATGAATTAAAAAGAATGGAAAAACGCAACTTTCGATAATGTTTTGCTCCATGACTTTAAACACAGCAAAACTAACAGACTGCCAGATATAATAATCTGGGTTTTTTCTTCACTGCCACTTTCAGTCTATTATGGTCAAAATGTGTACATTCAATGACAAACTAAAATAAGTAGTCCCTTTGAGTTCATTAGAACTATAGTTGACTGTATTTGAATGCCTATTTTCATTACAGCTCTACCTACATATATTTTGAAAGTGAAGGAGTTTGGGTCATAAACTAGAGTAAAAGCTTAGGGATCCTTAGATCAAATTACAACAGGGCCATTTAAGAACACCAGGGTCTGATGCAACCATGCATTCCAAGGTTAGTTCACACACAAAACATATTTAAACAAAAACAAAACTGCTCCGAGATGAGTAGCTGGATGTAGCTCGTGGTGTCACCACTGACGAGGCCTGGGAGCTATTTGCTAAATACTCACCTGGATGTCCTTTCAACCAGTATCAAAATGTTAACAGGTCTGCTGACCTTAACCATCACCATGTAAACAACTGTTTAGAGCTATCAAGTGTGTTGACAAATCTGTTGACTGTTTTGAGGAAAAGAAATTCATAGGTCAAGGGAGAACAGTGTCATTAATCAGTGAGCTTAGTAAATATTTTCCATAATTGTTCAAAAAAGGTTACCAAATAAGACGACCTTTCATCTGAAATTTCCTGCATACTTTATGTGTCCCTAATCAGACAGTTATCAAGGTGAGTTGTACAACTGCAGAACCAAGAAACTAGGATCCCAGTTTGGGGTCACTTCAGTTGCATCCATATACAAAAAATATTCGTAAAATATTTTACTAACTGAAAACAGTAAGAACCAGTATGTAGAACATTTGCAACTACATACGTATATTCATTCATACACTACATCTTGACTCTGTGTCATAGTACATATCATTAGTTTCATACACATCATAAAATAAGCATGGCATCATGAAACTTTTTGGCAATAGTTTTGTATCAAAGCAGTGTTTATAACTCCCAAAATTTCAAGCCAGACAGTCAGACTAGTAACTAGAAAATATTACCAGTCAGGATACAAACGTGCTTGTTTGGCTTTCAACAATAAAAAATGAAAATAATCAGGTTTCTGAATACTGTCCTTACTGCATGTAACCTACATGGCCTTGTTTATAAACCTGTTTCATTTTCTGCCTCACAGTCACAATCAAGATCGGACAAAATCTATCAGTGTGATTGTCTGTGTTTGTCGGCAGTACAATTTTTTTCAGCAGCAGGAACCTCATCATCATCTGCAACTAAATGCTGCTGAAACACAACAGCACGCTTCAAAGCTATTTTGGACCTTGGTAAGAAGTCAGATCTTCTGTGATGATTTTGATATCTTCTGAACTTGTCTGCTGATATTATGAAAAGTATACTGTTAGCCAGTTAGGCAAGTTAGGGGTAAAAATATCCACCAGACAACCGGACTGGTAACTTTTGAAATTAGACCCTCAGAGATGGAAATAGACCGTTCCAGACGGTCAGGTAGGCGGGAAGTTTAAACAAAATTACAAACATGAAAAATAATATTCATGATGACTTGGCTTACTGCTCTCAAAAATTGCTCACAATTGTTTATAAATTCACATAATTCAATATCGATATTTTCATTTCACACATGTAAAAAGAAAAGAAAAGAAAAACAAAAAATAAATATCACTTGCTTATCTGACTGTTATCATGTTTTGCCAATTCTATGTGACGTGTCATTGAAAAAGCTGAGTAAACACTGTTTAATATGTATAAGACTGAAATTTTCACCCAAATCAGTCCCAAAATATGATACTATTGCCATGCTAGCCTGTCAAATTGTCAAGGATATGATGACCTTCTGGACCAAACATCCAAGTTTTGTACTCACATTAAAATGCTAAAGTGTACCCCATTGAATTTTAATTGTGGGCTTGTGAAAGTCATGGATACATGTTTAGTTCCTTTTGACTTGTGACCTTAATCACTTTCTAATCGGACCTTTCAGTTTGTTGGCTTCTCAACCTTCTTCATAATTTCTATCTGGCTCGTCAGTCACCAGGCCATGCACCTTCTCATGTTGCATAATCAACTTATCAACAATATTTGTTGGCTGCACTAATCTGCACTAGCCTGGATCTGACAACAACATGGCTGACTGTGAATGCCAGTCACACACCACTGATTGTCCTTTCTCTTGCTGCCACAGTGTCATACCAACACAAATATCAAAGTTAAGAAAGTGGAAATTTGGCTACTGAAGTACACTGTACACACTATGACTGAACGAAATTTTGAACAATTATAAGATCCAAATAATTAAATGAGCAAGCAAGAAGATCCTTACAGAATTTCTGCATTTATCAACTCACTGGATCTTAAAAAGTGATAAGAAGTTAAAGAGTGAACAGCCACCTACTTTGTGATTCCAGTTCCAATATGAACTCTTCACAAGCATGACCAACACCTTTAGGTGAATCTGGGTGAGCCAGGTAAATGCTGCTTGGAATGATGTTTCAGTTATATTAGTGCATGTCAGCTTCATATGGGGCCCAAAGTGATACAAAGACATCATTCAATTCCCATGATCAATTTACTTAACAAAAAAATGCAAAACATAAGCAACAGATCATAGATATTTTTCTAAAAGTGTCTTTATAAAATTGTGTGCTCAATCTTCATTAGAAATAAATCCATGACAATATTCAGCATACATTAAAATGCTTTTCAAGTTTTGCACATTTCACTTTATATAACATGCAAAAGGGAAATCATATGTTCTGAACACAGCTTGTCAGTTGGCCACGTGTAAATATTTAAGGCCCACAAGCAGCATGAAATACATTTACATATTTTTCACACCTTTTTTTGCTTTTTCATCCATATTTACTTCTCTCATACACACATGCACACACACAAGCACACATGTATCAATAATTATCTTATATCTAGTGAAGGATCATTGATATGTTCTGATGACCAGCCTTACACAGAAGAAAGAGGGCGGAGGTTGAGTGAAATATTGAAATGGAAATAATGTGACATTCACACAAAAACATGCATGCCCGTACTATTACAAACTGAGGGACCATTCGTAATTTATGGCTACAAGGGATGAGGATGATTTTATATTTACACTGTACATGCAACTCCACAAAATCATCACCACCATACACAATGAGAGCATGAGTAAACTTACAAAAACACACCATGATTTATTCAATGGTAAATGCCATAAATTTGACCCACTAAAACATCTTAAACCTATTTTTGCATCAAACTGTGGCACTCTGAATCTCGCAACTCATGGCCAGTTTGAAAGCCAGTGACCATAACAGGAAATCTTAGTTTGGATGATAACAAGGTTTTATGGTTTACCTCCTCGTGTTTGCAGGTCCAGGATAAATGAAACTGAATTACCTATAGTCATGATAATGACTTTTAATGTTGAGGAAATCAAGCTCCCATGTTCACTCATTTACATCATGTTTACTGATTTATTAACAATAAATTGAAGTGACAAAACTGTTGTGTTGTTCTAAATATAATTGTATCATCAAAAGGTATATTATTTTTAGAAAGGCACACCTGAATTATCCATCGGGTGCTCTATGGCACCTTCAGAAAGACTTCAGTTCTATTCCTTTTTTGGTAAAACAGTTTGAGATGACACCACAAGCCTTCTGCCCTTGGACCATGTTGGACATATGCTCAATCTACTCAAACATGGAGGCCCTCACTAACAATGATTAAACTGTTCTCACGCCCAGCTGCACAGTATACTGTAAAGTACAGCAATAACAAAATCACTAACTTCAGTTCACAGTAAACCTACCATAGTTTATTATATGTCTTACCATTACAATATATGCCAAGTGGTAGGAAATAACAGTTTGTTATATCTGTAAGTTCATTATAAGCGTGTTCACCATATACATGCCCTATCCACTAGACCACTGAGGCCCTCAACAGACATGAATTGATTTTGCACTAGCTACAACATGTACTCTACTGTGTCATCACCAAACAAGAGAGCAACAGAGAATGTAGAATTACCATGATTAAATTGTATTTTCTGCATCCTGACAATGCTACTGAACATGTCTCCTATAGCATGCATGTCATAAACATGTAATATCTCTTGTCACATCATGAGGTTCAACTAAAAATGCACAAAAACTGTGCACAGGTTTGGCTCTTATGATTTCAGCTTCCATGCAGATGCAGCTTCTTAATAGACGTAAACATGTTTTGAGTCAGCACTCTAAGAATAAATTGTTTGCAGATGTTCAATCAAAAGTATTTGAGAAAATATGAAAGGCTGATGAACATTATCCAACAAGGCCACTGCATGTAATCAATCACCTACTAAAACTCAGCTGTCAGTGTCCCATTTGCCATACATAATGCAATGGATCTCGAATGTTAATGAACTTTGCAAGTTGACTATTGATTCTATGTGATCAAAGACAAAGGTTGTGAATGTGTAGCTATTGACCAATTTTTCTGTGGAGTTTGCTGGAGACCATCTGTCAATACGCAGAGCCAATCAGTATTAATAGGTGGGGTTGTTTTGTGTAGTGATGTAGTCAATGATTGTAAACTAGAACAGGTGCAATGATTTATGTCAAGACTAATATTTGTACAAAATATATTTTTCAATATTCAAATAATTTATAGCATCTGTAATCAGCTTATATACAATCAAAGGAATAACTCTCCACAATGTGTAGATTATTTAAAAATACAGTGTGAAAGATTCTTATGGCAGTCCAAAATATTTGGCTGCATCTAATAAAAAATATGTTCTTCAATAGAAAATAAAATAAGAAGTAAGCTTGGTGATCTATTATTATTGAAAAAATCACATTCTGAAAAATAATTATTTTGAGCATGGCTAAGAATCTGTCTACACAATAATCAGTAATGTGAAAAGAACTGGGTACTGATTGCATAACACATTTTGAACTAAAATATTCAGTCTGTACCTTTGTTTGGCTTGACAACCTAGAAGGTATTACTACTTCCTGTCCATTTTATACCTTCATCATGTTCATATGTCAGATTTAAAACCTAAAGGACATGGCCAAGAATTCTTGAGGAATTTATCCTCTCAACCTTTTCTTCAGGAACTGTTATTTTGTAAAATATGAAGTATCTGGGTATCATGGTTTTTATCGTTTTGTTTTGTTTTGGGGATTTTTTGTTTTGTTTTGTTTTTTGTTGTTGTTTTTTTAAATTTTGTTTGTTTTGTTTTGTTTTTCACAAAATTCATTTCATTTTTCATTGATAACATTGATTCTACAAGCGTTCTACTATTCTAAGGGAACGTACATCTAAACAAATAACTAAAAACATTGCAAAACATGGAAATATACACAATTGGAAGGAAAACAGAATCCACCACGATAATAATTACTATATTAATTTTACTACATACAGCCGTTAACATAAAGATTTTCAGTGTGAGCCTTTTGTTGGCTTATTCAGTCCGCCTGATCTGATTTGAGATCATCTGACAGTCTATGATATCAGAATGTCAGGGGTTCTGTGTGCATGACTATCAACGTTAATACAATGGCATCTGTCATGCGATGTCTTTGATCATAGAGTCATATTTACCTGTTCAAATCTTGCCCTTTCTTGCGCCTTGCCTGCTTTCTCTGCCTTTAGATTATCCACAAGAAGTCGGAGTCCGTTTATCTCCTCATTCTCCGTCTCATAACGACTGGCGAGCGTCTCTAATTGTTCTAAAGCCTTGATCACTTTTGGCATCAAATCGGTCACAGCATCGTTTCCGTAGGTTGTGATGAGTTTATCAAATTCTTGAGCGATTCCGGCGGCCTGGTCGTACACATCGGTCACCGATATGGACGGGTCGCTCGACATACTACGATCACTGTATTGGCGCTCCATTGATATTAGTGAAGGAAGTAAATTCCATGGCAGGTTTGACTTCAACAAGGAAACGGTGTCTTGACAGTTATCATGTTGGCTGATAGGAGATCACGAGCTTCGAGTACCTGCCCACTACTGTTTACCTACAACCAGTTATGTATCAATAGCGCGGTGTGGGCGTCTAGTGGCGCTCATTGACACGCGCGACTAACGTGTACAAGCTCAAAACATGGGTCGATATTTGTCTCCATATATTTCCTGATACATTATAATGATAATTCTAAAACTTGTAATCAACAATTTAAACACACGTTCATAATTATATTATTAACAATCCTATAAAATTCGTATAAAATGTTGTCGGATTGCTGGTAGCTCTTCAGATTAACGCTTAGTCTCTGAATATATATGATTTTGATATCAACAAACAAACCCATGAAATTTGAAAAGTAGCCCCAGGGAGACGAAATATTCTTGTACCCGGGGTCTTTAGCGTTGCAGAGAGGGCTAGGCAGCATAGGAAATTATGTGGTCCGGGAACTATGACAAACTAGTAGCTGGTAGCTCTTTTGTAATACATTTCTACGGCTCATAATTCTCAAGTCTTCTTTGGGTATAATTTTTAAAAATCGTTTTCTTGAACACATGTTGATGTAATCAAAGACGCGAGTAGCCGACCAAGGGGAGGGAATAACCCAAATTATGACATATAATGTGCTCTCGGAACACATACACGCGACAACAAAAACTTCCTGGGCGCTTTTTTTACTTTCGAGATTCTGAAAACAAAATTTTAAAACTCGATTATTTGCTGTTTAACAATATAAAGTGATCTTCGATTTGTCTACCATTTAGCGTTTTCAAGAGCCGTAATATACAAATTTCTTTATGCGGGTCTCACTGCATGTACTTTCGTTAAAGACTACCTCAACAGGGAGTCTGTATAAATAATTTACAGTCATGGAAATCGCTTGTCCAAGTCATAACTGTGAACCGTAACAATCTACCCGGGGGTGTGGATTACACCCGTATACAAGTACAGTGTAATCCGAACACAGTAGCAATCGCTGTGATACCAAACGTGACAATCCAACTGTTAACTGTTTCACATTGCCGTGAGGGGGTAACAGATTCACGCCAGACATGTAGGTTCCCCAGCGAGGACTGCCATCTGTATCTTAAAAGTCAAGGTATAAACTGATCTCTAAATTTCTCGGCTCATCGTCAAATTGAGGTTAAAACAGCGCCGACTGATTTTATTGATTCAACTGGGAGATTCCAAGTAATTTACCTGAAGGCGATTGTTGTTGTTGTTGTTGTTGCTGCTGCTGCCGATTATGAATATATAATGGAATGTTCGGGCTTTTCTAAAACAACAAATCATTTTCTACCAGATTACTACACTGAATGTCACATATTTAAATATGTTTTACATTTAATGGCACGAAAATCCATATTGATAGTAGTTGGCAAACTGTATAACAAAGATATTACACAAAACGCACCTTACCCATGTATACCCTTGTGTCGGGAAACGAGATTAATTAAAAAAAGAGCGGTTTCTTTCGTACTTTTTTTCTAAATATGTCATTGAGGTTTTTCTTTCTTTTTTCTTTTTAAACAAATCTCAGACATTCTAAATACATTCCAGGAATTCATCGAACTCGACAGCATAAGCACGTTGCAATAATATACAATTTGCATTGTCCCGCGTGAAAGTACACTTCACTAGCTGAACATGTGCTATAGGACCAAACAACCCAGTGTATTCCGATCGGGATTGTAGGACCATAGGCGGATCCGGGAAATTCCAAATGGGGCCTGGGGGGGGGGGGGTCTCCGGAACCCTGGAAACGCACGCACGCACGCACGCACGCACGCACGCACGTACGCACGCACGCACGGTCCGCCAATGAGTACCACTGGAAAGCAGTTGGTATAGCCGTTTAGTACTGGGCGGAGCTATAGCATTTTGATAGCCGAAATGTAATTATTTCTGGATCTTTTTCTGCATTAGTTATATTATCGTACTTCATATGCTTTACCACATACATTCGAAAATACGAGCCCAACGAATGTTTTGTTGAATGGGGCCATACTCCATAAATTACAGCAGAAACCATAAAATAAATTATATGGTTTCTGATTAAAGAGGGAAGCTGTATGGTTCTGCAAAACGAAGACTTTGGAATTCCCGCCAACCAGAAGAAAATCTTTGTATGTCAAGGCAGGGATAATATACAACTGCATATAGTCTCCCTAGTCAGGGCATACAGAGAAACGTTATTATTGCCAGTATGAAGCAGTTGGGTGGCTAAGTGGTTAAAGCGTTCGCTAGTCACGCCGAAGGTAAGAGTTTGTTTCAAACATTGGCCCAGTGTGCAAAACCCAGTTCTGGTCTGTCCCTCCGTAATATTGCTGGAATATGGTTAAAAATGGAATGATGTAATGCTCAACCGCTCGAAGCTGTCAATATGTTTGTGAGCATACAGAAATAGAATACTTCGTTTCAGGGCTAATTCTTGCCCTTTCTTCAGTTACCTGCACGTAAGCCAATATATTGCTGAATGCGGTGTTAGACAACGAACCAACCAGCCTGTGAGTCAAATATTTTAAACACACTTGTTTCACCTGACCTCAGTGAATACGACTGGAGATTTAAAGAGCGCTTCCAGCAATACTGAATTTGCAAATGTGAAGGTGTTATGTGTTTCACACGTCGAGAATGTTTGAGGGAAATCGCAGAGCCACAAAAAAGCCACACAGAACATACCCAACCATCCATATGCAAAGCAAATAAATCCAACAGAATAAACACTACCAGATCTAGAGAAAACTGACAACACCAGTGTTTAAACAAATAATAGTTTGCATTCATGTCCCGTGATAAACTGACATATTTTCGATCACTGTGTGACTAGGGTGATTATTAACATCTGGAATAATATCTAATACTCAAAATATGTTTATGACACCTATAGGATGCATTTTTCATGCAATATTAACGTAAGTCATATAAATAAACAGGGAGTTCTTTACGTCTTTGGGTGGACCAAAAGGATAATGTATAGGATATATGCTTGTTTATTATAGTATATACGACGTTTGGTGTAGATGATAACACCATTATCACGCAAGTGCTAGCATCTACGCTGAAACGGTGCATATAGTGTAATGGACAGGTTGTATGTCAATAGAAATATTTCCTTTGTTCATCAACTTCAAAATGCCACTCAAAAGGGGCATTATTTCACTGGTTTCAATCAAACATTCAATAAAGCTTTATTAATTCATGCGTGTTTCAGTAGCTTGTGGATTGGTAAAAGTAGACATAAATACTTTAAAATATAACTGTATCCATTTTATTGATTTATTCTTGTTCAGAAGACGAGAGCCATATACTGACTACCCTGAAGAAAATATCTAATATGAATAGTCACATATGACTAAATACACGATAGCTTCCCCTTAACGTTGTGTTCTTGCAAATACCAGTTGATTCAAAGATTGAACGTCTTCAAGGATCTACTGTGGTTGACAAATCATATTACTTCCTCAAAATTGAAATAATTACCGTATCGAATATATGTGATAAATTTGGTTCAGACAGTCACTGATGGGTATTAAATACTCCTATGAACATTTCACCTATGTGTCGATAATTGACTGCATATAATTTCGACAGCCCAAAACATGTTTCTGTTCTGTGTCAACGTGTGGCACTATCGAATAACAGCAGTCAATAGGAATACAGTATACATGTCAATAATAAACATTTTCAGTATCGGGCTCTACTTCCTCTAGTTGTTAATGAGGATGAAAATACAAATAACTTAAATAATACCTTGTCTGTATTTACTTATGGCAGTAAAAGTAACACGGATACTATATAATGAATAACTGGTTTTGTTTAACAGATCCGGAAACGAGCACTTGCTATTCCGTGCGGTCCTTCCATTATCGCATGCGCAGATTAGAGTTACGTGGCAAGCCGCTGCACGCTGAATATCAAACCGGCAAAACAGTGTTGATTTTTCACTCATCATGGATCCCATTGAAATGTTATCGTTACTTGTGATTTGTCTACTTTCTTTCACACAAATTCAGGGATATTTCATTCATATAGATGCTCATGCTGAAGAATGCTTCTTCGATAAAGTCACGTCAGGAACCAAGATGAGCCTTATGTTCGAAGTCGCGGAAGGAGGGTTCCTGGACATCGACGTCAAGGTGAACACGTATTACATGACAGCGATCGGCATATGTGCAGACTTCCCGTGTATTTTGCCATGGTTTGCTGCACTTTGTTTGCGAAACCATTGGCTTGTATTCTTCTGAATGATTAAATTAGTGTAAGCCACATTCTGCCAGGTTATTATTAGACGCTGTCATCAGGCGTAGGTAGCAAGTCCACACCATTTTTAGATCAACGGTTCAGATTTTTAAAACTATTTTTCCAAGGTTTGTTGATACATCAGCATTGCAACAAACTTTACCTGATTAAATTCTGTCCATCCGTTCTTGATCAACAAGGTGATCAAGCCAACTACTGTCAACTCTGCGAAATGTCCACATTTCCATTTTTGTGAAAAAAACGTCACACCTATTTATTTCAAGTACCAAACTATTTTAAGTAAATGTTGTTGAACCACAAATATATTAATAGTCTTTTCTATCAGCACAGTGCTTTACAGAGGAAAAATGTTTCATCTGGAATTATACGTCTTCTTTGAACATCCTAGAACTTCGAATCAACATATGTTTCAGGTCTGCAGAAGAAGAAAGAAACGGTTCGTTAAACATCATGACTGATGTACAATGTCAATGTTGGCAAAATCAGTATCTTAACACTAAATTATTGAAACAGATTCAAGTTAGAGAGTCAAGATTATGAAGTGCTACCTTTGTTTTGCATCAATTAAGATGAACTTAAGATTGTAACATGTTTTCATATATTCTAATCTTAAACCCGTATCACCAGTGTTGAAGATTCAATTTAGACAGTGCTTTTAAAGACAGTGCTGAAGATACCATGTTTCAAACCTGAAGCAAATCTGATCCTGAATTATATCAGTGTATGTTGCGCATATGTTGTGATGCTGTAATGTGCAAAAAATACTTACTCTCTTCCCAAATCTACATCATGTGTTTATGTAAGTGCTATGACATCCACAAATGAATAATGCTGAATTCTGCTTAAATTAAAAGATCAATAAAATATTGTCAGTTTTCAAATATTACTATTATTAGCCACAATTTTGTGTTCTATGGCTGTCACTTCTGGATACAGACAGAAAATACATGTAAATCTGAAAATAACATACATATTGCACAAGGTATTTGAAACATAAATAATGCTTTCCTACCTGTTTAATAATCAAAGTACACACATTTGAACACTTTAAAACATATTAAGCATGTTAAATAAAATTACTCAATGAATGAGTTAATGACACAATCATTGTTAGCTGGATTCACACATGGAGTTGTCTGCCCCTGGCAATACACCCCTCCCTCACACAAATCTATCTGAAATGTGCATCCCTGGTTACATTAAGTTAAAATTTGTTTTATAATGGAGAGGATTGATGTGTGCTTATGATAAAAATAATCTAAAGTGTGCCATCGATTGATAAAACAAATTTCAATGTTCAGCAATATTTTAAAGGGTTGGAAAACTATGAAAGAACAGAGCAGACCAACCTTTTTCGCCAATGGCGCCAACTCGGGAATATCTTCTGAAGGGACCAGTCGTTGTTTTTCACCCAAATACATCGTGGAAAAAGCCAGAACGCGTAAAACAAGGACCCCCAAAATTGGACCAGGTTTTCATGAGTACTACAGAGTTACGTCCCTTGACAACTCACTTAGTGTGGACTTGCTAGCGTAGGTTAATAAATAGCTTAATTTGTGTTAATTTCATTTGAAACATCCAATTTCATTAACTCCACTCTTAAACCAAGTGGAACCTAAAGTGGATAATTCAAGTTTAATCTTTACTGTAAGCATAGTAAGTGCTTCCAAACAGATGGACAAATAGCTTTGATCATGGTTAATGACCATTTTTGTTAAAAAAGCCCTATACATTTAACGAAGTTGTCTTTTTCACCAAATTTACACATCTTTGTTGATAATCAGGTTGAGACAATACTAAAAATTAGACATGTTTGAAGGCTCATACAAAAGACATTGGAAATACTGCACTCAGGGAGTGAGGAAATAAAAGAATATCTGTTGTTGGTTCCATTGAAACAACTGTTAAAATCTGTGTTCAGATTGTTCTGCTTGTTACAGGAGAAAACAAAAAGATTATAGGGCCATACTTGCTGACTTGGCAAATGCATATCATTATGTTGCAAATGCGTATCGATTCTCATGATGTCAATCTCTTTGACGTCTTGCCCCAATTCACATATTACCCGTTACCTCCATATGGCTGGAATATCGCTGAATGAGGCTATAAACTGCCAAAAGCATGTAATTGAATTCTAATGTAATAGACTCCCCATTTTTGCTTATCACTAATGTTTACAGATATATGGGCCAGAGGGTAAAGTGATCCACTCCGGAGACCGTGAGTCCAATGGCAAATACACGTTTGCTGCCCACATGGATGGTATCTATAAATACTGCTTCAGCAACAAGATGTCTACCATGACGCCGAAGATTGTTATGTTCACCATGGATATTGGAGAAAAACCCAAAGATCAAGACAATATGGAAACAGATGGTAAGAGCATAAATATCACTTGCCAGTGTAAACTGTTAAATTGTACACATGTTAGGGTGATCAGACTATGCCATCAGGTGATGCAATGTTAGTTTGTTCCATGAACCCCATTGCAATTCCAGGTTAGTGCCCCAGGGGTAATAAAATAAGATTGCTAGACTCCTTTGCATAGTGAACTTTCCATGTTTTGTAACGAAATTGCCAATTTCATCTTGTCCTTTGGCAATTATGAGCTACTTCATGTTTGCAGGCAACAAATGAACAATGAATTTCTGTCAGTGATACTAATTACCACTCATCAGCCCACAGGGAAGCTACAATATAATAAATATATTTCTTGAAAGATTGTGTATTTAGGTTACAAGATTAAATTGAAACGTTCGGATGAAATCGACTCTTGCACCTTCTACCAAGCCAAACATTCTTTCAAGTTTGCTCCATAGCTATGTCCCTTGGAGTGCTCTTTATGGATATCCAACACACAACTTGTCATTGAAACCATTTGGTCAAACACCAACAAGTTTTCCATGCAGGAGCAATAGTTGACGTTCCATACATGGCAAGTGTTTTCTCTTTTGAAGCTGTTTACCTCGCTCAAAAATTCAGTGATTGATTTCAGGCAAGTCATAAGGAATAATAAGCCTTTTATGGCATTTAATAAAAGCTTAAGTCAGTGCATATGCCAGTGCATATATATATAGAATATAGGCCAAAATACTGTTGAAAATGTGTGACATTCTGCCTTTAAGTTGATTGATCTGTAAAAGCCTTCAAAGTCAATGCTAATTTTATGTACCATGTTTAGGTTACAAATCTTGGTTGCATAAAATTCCAACACATATAGATATATGTATTTATATGTTTATGGTCAGTGTAAAGCTACTTTATAATCACTGACAGTTTCGTTGTAAGAAAATTGTTTACAAACGGAGATGTGTATCTGGATGTTCATGTTAGCTGCTTGTATTGTGTGTATAAAGTCAAGGGAAGACAGGTTTTGTTAGGAAAAAGTGCTCGGCAATTAAAAAGATAAACTAGCACTGGTTGGTCCAGAGTCTGTACGCTTGTCTGAGTTGGTTATGTTAAACTCCAGAATCATTTCTCACTGGGCTTCCACTGAAAGTGAACAATAATCATTCATCTACACACACTATCGATATAGATCATAACATCAATAATCGTTAACTGAATATTGATTTATCATCAATATTTATCAGAGATGTATTTTTGCTGGAGATGTACCTTTGATGAAAAATTTCAAAATAAAAAAATTAACACATTCCACATCACAGATGATTTTGCATAGATTACCAGACAACGTCCTAAACTCAATTTAGAGGCAGACCATAAATGATGTATATTTTTAAGGAAAATTAAAACTTTTTTTATCATGAGAGTTAATGTGTGATAATATTGATAACACAATCTTCATATTGATAATGATTTGTATATTTTCCTATTGACAACATTTCCAATTATTGATCCTTTTAGACAGCCCCATCACACATGTGATTTCTATGTAAAACAGATTATACTGTCCCTCTGCATGACATTTTCGTGACCTCTGATCATTCTTATGTCAATAAATTGGTAACAGATGTTTGTGATTTTTTTTCGTTTCAGCTCATCACAACAAGCTGGCAGAGATGATTAATGAGCTTTCCACAGCTCTGACTGGCGTGAAACATGAACAGGAATATATGGAAGTCAGAGAGAGAATCCATCGAGCTAGTGAGTATGGCAGCAACACCTTGGTCAAGGTCTAACACTATATGATCATAGAACATGTCAGTACATTAGTTTGTCCTGCACAGCCTTACATATTGATTAAATCCTGCCAAACCAGTATGCAAACTGAAATGATTCTGTCAAATGTATATTGTAATAATGCAGACTAAAACTATAAATAAAGAATGCAGTAGTATCATAATTCCCATAGAAATAAGGTAAATTAATGATGAGGTTGACTTTGCCAGCAACAGTTTGATCCATTATAAATAAAGAGCGGAAACTCAAAGGGCCCACTAGTTTAAATTTGCCATAACCATACTTTGTTAAATGCATATTGAATAACAAATGCAGCAAGGGACGAGGACATAACATTTTATTTCATCTGTCAGTTCATTATTGGCATTTTCATTGTAAACATAGTTTTTTAAACACATGTCATTGGTTGCCTGTTTCGCAGATCGATGCTCATTTTTTTGATCGTTGGATTGTCTGGTCCAGACTGGATTATTTACAGACCGCCACCATATAGCTGAAATATTGCTGAGAGCAGCATAAAACTAAACTCACTCACTCACTCACATTTTCTGAGGAGTGATGGGGTGGCCTAGTGGTGAAAGCGTTCACCCACATGAGCACAATGTAAGAACCTGTTTCTAGTTTCCCCACCATGATGCTGATGGAAGATTGCTATAATTGACATGAAACAAACTCCTCAATATATGGTCTAAACGTTCCAACAATATATCGGGCCCTGGGTATGGACTCGCTAAATCTGTTATCCTAAATTTATAAACGTGCCTTACCAAAAGAGGGTAGGGCTCCAAAATAGATAAATAAAAAGTATGCACGATGTGGTAGGGAAAAAATCAGAAAATGTAGCAGATGCACACCACAGCAATGGTGTACAGTCTGGAATCATTTGCGGACGTATTTTTCTGAAAAAGTATTGCTTTATTGTTTGCTGACATGTTTACTCAAGAGTAGCAATGGTGTCGTGCATATGTGAAACAAAAGACGAGATTAATGACATGCCATTAAATTCTTTAGAGTACTCTTAACTTTTCCCGGTACACTTATATTGAAAAAATAAGGCGTAGGTACTCATCTTGAAAAATTGTTACTGTGCATATTCTAGGGATAAAACAAGGATTCATCAACTGGAGTAAGTAAAACATGGCATATTATCTATTTGAACTGATGCACTATTCCTCTATTCATTAATGTAGTGGATCTGGTGGGCGCACTATAAAAATAAGGACTAGTAACAATCATGTTTGATCATACTTTGCCAAACTTGCCAATGTTTTCAACTTGTTTCCTATTTTCTAGCAATCAGTATATATAATCCTCACAGCGCTTTGCACGTTTTCCAACATCCGGTTTGGTGCCTCAATCAATGGCAAGGGGTTTACTCTGCATGCTGTTTGTCTATGCATTAAGAGTTACGCCCCTCAGGAGTAATTTTCTTTGTCAAGGGACAGAAACTGAATTTGAACGTAGTTATCAAATCAAAATGTCGGCAAAGTCATCGACTGCTTCTGTGAAGTGACAGTCATGAATATATTGGTAGTGATAAAACATTATCAGGCCTGACCTGTACCAGAAGCTGTGCACATATTGGTGAAGAAGTGAAAAAGTCTTGAACACACTATTACTCATTGTCTCACCTTATCTTAAATTTGGATGATTTCATACTGACCTTGCTTAATGATGTTGTAACCATGGTAACAGAAACCTGCACTGTTCTGTTCCTCTTTCAGTCAATGACAACACTAACTCCCGGGTGGTGCTATGGTCATTCTTTGAGGCTCTGGTGCTGGTTGCGATGACACTAGGACAAGTCTACTACCTAAAGAGATTCTTTGAAGTGCGACGTGTGGTGTAAGAGTCCAGAGCCAAGGATTGATCTCATGCTCATTGTATACATTCATCATCACCATCACATCCCTCATGTCATCAATCCAACCCTTAATCCAGCTGAGCTCATCGTCATGCACCTCTTGTACACCACCACAGATGACAGACTGGTTTTGAATGAAGACTTCCATAATGAAAAGAAGAGGTTTTAGTGTACTAATTATGTTCCAACATTTGTAGACAACAGTATTGTGGGAAATCAAATTTTGACAAGCATCATGAATGACTGTGTTAAATTAGTTTATTTCATGTGTTAAATATGAATAGATGGTGAAAAGTTTGTAATTGAAATGTAAGTTATTTATTTTGTTTTTGAGCCAATAAACTCAAGGAAGTTTACTATGTTACAAATTAATTCAGTGTATTTTTGTTGGTGTATGTATTTTTTAAACACTATGGTGGAAGTTTTCAAATGTGTAAAAATGTAAATGTGAAGGTGTGCTAAGCAAGGGTATTTTTATGGTAACAGTGTATGTATGTGTGTTTGTTTGTCTAGTATTCATACAGAGAAGTAGTCCGTGCTTTTGCTTTCCTCTGGGTCAGGTCAAATGTGGCTGACACCTTCATCATATTCTGTGGCTTTAGTCCATCTGGAGATTCCAGCAAGCTCTGATGAGAACAAGGTGTGACTTTATGGATATGGTGGTCAGACTCGATGACAAGGGTGTTTCTCATTGTTACTCTGATTGTGTCGATCGTTGCTCATAATATCTGTCACTGGATTGCCTGGTCTAGGGTCAGTTATTTATACCTGTCATAGGGATAGATTTTTGCTGAGACCTGTGTTAAACAGCTAACACACCCATCCATACTTAGTGCATATATCTGTGAGTTTTACTTTCAAGGCATGTTATAAATGAGGCATTTGGGAGCCTTTAATGCCTTTTGTTAAAGTAATAGACCCTCATCTTAAGTCCCTAAATATTGAACTGCTAACATTTGTATTTTAAAGGATGATGAATTCACGGTTTTCACGATTAGGTTTGAACACTATTGAATCCAATTCATGGCAGATCAGGGTTTTGAATAGTTTAACAGCATAACTGCAAACAAAGAACTGGAATGTTGTCTTCTTCCCCACCCTAGCCATAAGTATCTGAAAATTTGTGAAATTGCTCTTTCAGCTAGCACAGATAGCCAATCAGTTCTTAATGATATTCTGGTTTTCACCTTAGAGGCTGGTTCAGGAATTGTTGAGTATACCTCATTATCTCACCAACTCGCCAACTGGATGTCTGTTTGGAAGGATGTGTGAGACATATGTCTTTATTGTGTTAAGAAATGAGTGAAATAGCTTTAATCAGATAGCATCTGTGGGTGATGGTTCGGTACAAGTGGGACTGCTGAGACAAACTAGGGCCCCTAAGGTGCCACCTTTCAGTGTGTGGCTTACCTCCCTTGGGTAGTTTGGCTTGAAGCCACATTTGATGTGATTGGTGGAAAGGTGATGAATTAAATTGATCAACACATCCCTGTACATTACTACCTTTGCGTGATGCGAGCATCTCTGGACTTGGCTGCAGTCGGTATCTCAGTACTGTGAATGGGGAGAAAAGATGAAATACCAGTACTGCAGCTATCTGTAATATACAAGCATGTACAATAATGTGATGAACATACTTGCCTCTCTTTAGTGCTGCATAGGTAAACGTCTAGTCTGTTCCAGTGTTGGGAATTGGTTAAGATCTCATAATTGATGATTGGTTACTTCCTAAAAAGTATTTGGTTAGCGTCATTTATCAAAATTTCTTGCTGTATGTTTATGCATAAAAAAATAAAGAAAAAACGAGTAGTTCTGCATTTGCAAATTTCACATCTTAAAAGGATGACAAGTGCTTCAGTAACAAAAATGTCATGGAATCTTAAGATAAATTCAGTCATGTCATGGAAGCTTGCATTGCCTATGTAATGTAAATCTAGTGACTGGCAAAATCAGCTTGTGAAACTTATTGCAAACAAGTGTTGCTAAACTTTTATTTTCCATTATGAGAAAACATGATCAAGTGCTTGGTCATTTCAACCAATCTTTGATTATTTCAATTAATCAGACCACCACTAGTCTGTTCCTGGGAGTGTCTATTGTTTTAACAAGAACATAAGAGAACTTGTACAGTTACAGTGGCACTATATTGACCATGTCTGTCTAGGACAGCTGACAGTTTTATTCTTACACCAGGTCACTGTAAATATTGTTCACGCAAACTATTGTATTCATCCTTGATAGCCCTTGAGAATTTAAGAAGTCATAGTGCAATTCCCTAAATCTTCAAGGTGTCATTACTGTTTTCCTTTGTGTAGAAGAATGCCCTTTGATTTCCTTTTATGACCCCAAGATTTAACCAGATCGAGTGACTTGGGGCTTCTCGCATCAAATCTACAGCAAATATCAGTAAACATTTCCCAGTTTGAATTCAAATTCATCTTATTACAGGTTCATTTAATGTGATGTCTTTGTCTAATGATCTATAATGAGGAAGAGGCTTTCATGCATATTTTTATATTATTGCGGGTAGTAAATATACAATGTGAAGACGTCTGAATTTAAGATTGGTAGGAAATTTGAAATATAAACTAAAATGAGTTCCCTAATTTGCTTGTCACAGGTTCTCATTTTGGTACCAAGTAGCTTGAATTACAGGTGTGAGTGAGTGAGTTAATATTTAACATCACATTGAATTACAGGACTACTCAATATACAGATGGATATTTGTTTGTGGTTAATCGCACTATGTCTGAATAATGCTGTTAAGAGAATTTTACAGTTATGTCCTGAATTTAAGTAAGACAATAATCTAACATTTTGAAAGTGAATGAGGAACATTTATTGTGACCCTTCATAGCTCAGTCTGTAAGAGGAAATAATATAGCTATTAATTTATGTTGATGTTAATGAGGTTTAACTCAAGTTGTGTATATTTGTGAAACAAAGCATGCCTATATCTTTTCTTCAAAATAAAATATCTTTTTTTTTCAAATGTGACTTTGTCTCATTTCTCTGATGCATCTAAGAACTTTTTATGGATTTTTTTTGTAAAATTGTCTGAGGCACATTTGAAAATATGTTTGAGTAATCAGCATTCGTTTGGTAAATTTTGATATTATAGTAGTGGAAGGTTTTACTGATCCCATCGACTCTTATCCTTAATGTGTCAGTTCTATGAATAGTGCTCAGTTTTGACGGGATCGTGAGAAATGGGACTGCATCGCGCCAGATTAGCTGTAGATATGATGTGGAAAAACTTGTACAAGGAGGTGTAGCGTCCATAATATATCACTGTTAAGGGACTCGAACTCGACTGGCGTTTGTCTGCATGACCAAGTTAGTTAGCAAGCTTGATATGGTGATGCTGTAATCGGAGGAGTGACTCCCACCCACGACATGGACTAAAGGTGATCTCCCTGGGTTCTTTCACTAACACCCTTTTCATATAGACAACTCTTATGACTTGAGAGGCAGTAACGCATTGGTTCAGGGCACCAGAATGAGTGAGTGAGTTTAGTTTTACGTCGCACTCGGCAATATTCCAGCTATATGGCGACGGTCTGTAAATAATCGAGTCTGGAACAGACAATCCAGTGATCAACAACATGAGCATCGATCTGCGCAATTGGGAACCGATGACATGTGTCAACCAAGTCAGCCAGTCTGACCACCCGATCCCGTTAGTCGCCTCTTACGACAAGCATAGTCGCCTTTTATGGCAAGCATGGGTTGCTGAAGGCCTGTTCTACCACGGGACCCTCACGGGTCTCAGGGCACCAGAGTTCACCGAGTTCACCTATCAAAGTAGACTTTGCCACGACAGTGCCATGGGGTCTATTTATAGAAATCACGTAACCACTCTTGGACATTCAATCTGTTTGCAAGTGGTTAGCTCAGCACTGAAAATGCCCCCTAAATCAAGACGATCTCGTAGGAATGCTTTGGGTGACGAGGAAGCGAAGTGTCTTCTCGATGTCTGGAATGAATGACACATGCAGGCTCAATTTGACTGTGCATCATCCTCGGATATGGTGGTATACCGGAACGTCTCAGATGCTGTGATGGAAAGAGGTTTCGCTAAATCAGCGAACCAGTGCAAGGAGCGAATGATAACAATTCGAAGGACCTACAGAACCCGCTGGGACAAGATATAAGGCGCGGTCAGTCTGTATCGTAAATACTACCCTGAACAGAACTTGATATTAGAAGACTCGTCCGTCAACCTGACCAAAGATTATTGTGCAAAGTATGCCAGCTGTTCAATTGCAGTCTGATGATGATGATGATGATGGTGATGAGTTAGATAAGGATGAGGAGGGGGAGGATGGGTGCGCAGCACCTACACCCTTTGATGACACCACTGCCAATGACGAACCTGGTACCAGTATACCCCGGGACCCCACTGGTTCTAATGACGATGACAGTGACCTTCCAGCATCATCACGTCACTTGGCCAGAGCATCAGGCCCATTTAAGGCATTCCAGAACCGGGCCTGTACTATTTTGTACACTGGCTTTGAACTGGACCAGTACAAGCAAAGAAATATGCACCACTACACAGCCGTAATGGTTTCAAATTGGCCTTTTACATTTTGGCCGGTTCCCCCAGGCCCATCTAACACCACGATGCAGCTGCGCACCCTCCAGTCAACACCTGTGACCCGTGAAGGTCAGGGTGAAAATTCCGGTGTCCAGTAACATTTACTTGTAAGAGGCGACTAACGGGATCGGGTGGTAAGGCTCGCTGACTTGGTTGACTCACACTATCGGTTCCCAGTTGCGCAGATCGGTGCTCATGTTGTTGATCACTGTATTGTCTGGTCCAGACTCGATTATTTACAGACCGCCGCCATATAACTGGAATATTGCTGAGTGCGACGTAAACCTAAACTCACTTATTCCACACCTCTGAGTGGACTTGATCGTTCCAGCGACCTGATGGATAACTCAGCTGGCTAGGGTCGGTCTATGTGGACATGGGACCGTTTATCTTTGGTCCGGACTATTTTGGGGTTTTTAAAGGGAGCTTCCAATTACATTATGCCAGAAAAGGTAGAATACTATTTGTCATTATGCATTGTTTCTTCTTTGCCGCCAGATATTGTTTTTAGTTCGATATTGTAACAATAACGTAATGAATGTCGAACAGTAATTTATTCCAAGTAGATGATCTTTCATGTTTTACATGAAAATGCGTGTCACGTTATTCTTGCGTTATCAATGCAGAAACATATTCTGGAATACTAGTATATGACTTCAACTGATTAAAGTGAAGTGGAATATCTATCGAAGGTTTCTGTTCATTAGGCTATCTAACACTGCTCCCCAAAGCTCCTCGCTAGGACATCCCATATGTTCATGTTACTTGCGCTGAGTCAACTTTCGTTGTCTCCAGGTCCTGGTGAGACAGTGTCCTCCTCTGTTATGTCCCACACGTCATCACCCAAAACTGTCTTCCACGGGAGACGTCGCTTGTATGAGATCAGACTGTATCTCCTAGCCTTTGGCAGATTTTGCACAATGCCCTGACAATTCTATGACGTCATGAACTTGATGACTTCACAATGCTACGACATCGTGGCACTGCAAATCTAATGCCAGTGCTGTGTTCAGAGATATACATTTTTCTTTGAAAAGTAATATCAATATCAGTTATATCAACACTCGTCGATAAAGGTAAATTTGTTTTGTTACTTTATCAACTCGTGTTGATATATCTGATATCAGTAGACACTTGGGTGACATCATCTACCACGCGTTATTTATGGTTACACCTGCAGCTGCCAGACTGGATACAAAGCCAATGTCAACATCTAGTCTTTTCAGGAAACGTCCTCACTTGCTTTTGAATCACCCAAAGATATTCTCTATCGTTATTCCAGCACTGTTGACACGGCGTGTGAAGTTGGACTGAGGTCTGAGGAGCCAAGATGAGAATGGGTATGCAGCATCTCCAGTCAATACGATCTCTACTTGATCATGGGTTGGACCGAGTTTGATTAGAAATTCTTGTGAACTTGGTAGGTGGCTGCTATCATCACCTCGTCTCTTCAACACAGTGGCAAACACCACCGCGTCCAGCGTGACAACGGATCACGAATCTGTATCGTAAAGCCTTAGTCACAAAATAGAGACGCCGTTATCCATAAAGAGTGTTATACAATGGAAGCTGTCAGAACCGGCATCTGTCAAGTCCGGCAGAGTGTCAACACCGGCGTAAAATCTCAGTCCCAGCCGTGACTTGTACATTTATCATCAGCTCTACAATCCGGCACACTGTCTAAACTGGATAATTTATTCAGTCTCAACGAGGCCGGTTTAGACAGCTTCCAATGTATGTTGTCCTTAACGATGGATAGTGTGCATGTTGACTCGAGAGATTTAGCACTTCCGTCTTGACCTTCAAGGAAATAAGTTTCGAGAGAGACCTCTTGAAGCAAATGGATGTCAATACATGCATTGTTCTGTGACCCTTCTGTGACAGCACGGGAAGGTACTTTCATCACACCAAATGTGGCATCTGATCCCATATGCAGAGTAATGAAAATAAAACCGAGCTCTTGCATTAATGCACGAAGCCTTGAGCATTATAAATACTCATTTTTATTATGCACTCACCGCCTGTGCGGTACAGACTAGAGTGTTTACAAGCCTCCTCGACGTCCTTTATATAGCTGGATTACTGTTGACAATAAAGGTAACCACCTTTATCGCAATCTGGCTAAAGTAGCGTCGTTATTAAATGCGCCGACTTCTCAGGTACAACCCACTCGCAAGGTGAAGGTCACTGAAATAGCATGAATGTTTGTTGTCTATCCTCCAGGGACGTCCGACGGCGCCGGATACGCCATCTGCTTTACGGCCTTAACCTAATACATAAACAGCTCTCTCTCTCTCTCTGTGTGTGTGTCTCTCTCTCTCTCTTCTCTCTCTCTCTCTCACTCTGCTATGAAAACTTAGAAACTTTACAAGATCATTAATCATCGAAGTAATATTTTTTACAAATATAGAAATAACGTGAAACGTCTTCCAAAGTTTTACAGTCGTCACATCCTGGTGGTTCACTTAAGTGAAGCTTAAACAACCATTTCTTACAAGGCACAATATTCTTTATAATTGTCATTCCTTTAACTTGTTGGATAAGGGAAGGGATTGTAAAAAAAACTCCAAAAACCATACATTTTGCTAGTTTTGCTAGTATGTCATGATTCATTAAATTGTTTGTTATCTACAATTATAGAATAAAAGTCCCTTGACATAATCTTATCATTAATAATACTTACCTATAACTTAGGTGGCGTGTTTATCAAAAACTGAAATTTTCCACTATATCGATTAAGTAAGTATATTGCTCCTTATTGCCCTTTGAACAGCTCGTTTGATATTATAAAATATCTATTGTTAAAATATCTCTTGTAACTCTGGTCTACTTCTTAAGTGTCCACTCTTCATCAAACAAATCTCCGATATATACAATGCCAGCTTTTACCCATTCATCATTATAGACAGACTTCTTATTTATAATGACAAATATATTATTCCAAATTATTTGATTAAATATATCTTCTGAGGAAGCCTAGATTTGCTTCATTTCGGACTTTATCATTGCACGGAAGGGCCAGACAGTAGGGAAAGATCATGTGGTTCAGGGACTGCGATGCAGACAGGATATAAAGCATGCGCATGAAGACAAACATGGATCCCAACATTATAACAGTTATCAAAGTTTACGGGATGTAAACATGAAGCTATAATATTCGTGTGAAGTACAATGAAGGCTTTCTCGAAGATTTGGTGAACGCATGTTGTATGTCATTCGCATATAGACACTCATTACGTCAATCACTGGACTGCCTGGTCTAGGCTTGATTAGTTACGGACCGCCATCATAAAATTGGAACATTGACGTGAGGCATGCATGCATACACAAAAACAAAAAAAGAATACGAAAGGACGAAAATATTAGAAAGCATTGCTATAATATTGCTAAAAGCGGCGTAAAACCATATTTGCTCACTCATTGTATATCATTCTCTATCTAATCACAGGCAAAGTGTAGCGCAAAATGGGTTGCGCAGCAGAACGAAACTGACCAGTCTTCTTGTTCCTTCATTCCGCTGAACCGGAAGCTGGCAGGGGTAATGAAGGCGAAGAACGCTCTGTGAGAGCACCAGCGGCGCTTAAAACGTTGATTAAAATATATTTCACGTGAGTAATTGTTAAGTATGAGGTTGGAAATCTGAGAGCACAACCCTGTGAGTAAATGTGTGTCTATATTTGATGGTGGCGATATTTTATTTTGACATGAAAAATATTTTTCGGACCGAAGCGAGGGAAGTTTGTTGCCAACCTTTGCTCGCTTCGCTCGCATATACGAAGACTGGTCAGTTTCGTTCTGCTGCGCAACCCATTTTGCGCTACACTTTGCCTGTGATCTAATGAGCATAATAAAGCCACTCACAATCGAAACGTGCACATTACAAAGCTTTCATTAGATTGATTATATCGAGGAAAATGTCAATGTCGTGCACTGAAAAACTATAGAAAGACAGTGATTGCGCTGCTTTAAGCAATACTTGGAAGAACGTCCTATATTTTAAGACAAATGTTACAGAAAACACGAGCCCCTACTAATTATCAACACCACACCCCTTCCACGCTGTAGCCAACCGTTATTAAACAAATACTAATAACATGGTAGCGACAGAATCCTGGAGAGAAGGGAATGTTACACATCATGACGGGCCATCAAGAGAGCTAAACCGTTGCGGAGGTTTGCGGAGGAGCTTTGCAATCAGGTGTCATGACTGTCTCCCATCAAGGAAGGTAAACACTTACGGGTGATCTCGGGAAGAGCTATACAAGCAGGTGTCATGACTGTCGAGCCATCAAGGAAGGTAAACACTCACGGGTGATCTCCGGAAGAGCTATACAAGCAGGTGTCATGACTGTCGAGCCATCAAGAAAGGTTAACAGCAGCGGGAGGTCTGCGGAAGATCTTAACTATCAGATGTCATTACTTTCGAGTGATCAAGGAAGGTACAAAGTTGCGGGGGATCTACGGAGGAGCTTCACAACAAGATGTCATTTGTCGAGTTGTCACAGAAGGAAAACATTTGAGGGGGGTCTACGGAAGAGCTTTACAACCAGGTAGAGGTGTGACGATAAAGAAAACTCACGATTCCATGCGTATCTCGATATCTTGGAACGATGAGATGCGATTCGATTCATATCACGATGTGCTATATTTAGTTATTTTCTTTAAAAATGTATATTTGGTCTCAGGTGACAGTGTAAATTTTGAGATAACCGTCAATTTCTAGTGAAAATTAACACTTTTAAGGTCAACGATACGTATCACGATACGAAAAAGTATCGATATATTTATCGTCCAATAAAGTGTCACCATTATCGATACTACGATATATCGTCTCAGCTCTACAACCAGGTGTCGTTAATGTCGAGTCACCAAGGAAGGTAAACCGTTGCGGGAGGTCTACGGACGAGCTCTACAACCAGATGTCATTACTGTCGAGTCATCAATGAAGGTAAATCGTTGCGGGAGATCTACGGAAGGACTTTATAACCAGGTGTCATTACTGTCGAGTCATCAAGGAAAGTAAACAGTTGCGGAATGTCTGCGGAAGAGCTGTACAACCAGGTGTCAATTGTCGAGTCGCCATGAAAGGTAAACAGCCATAGGAGGTCTTCGGAAGAGCTAGCTTTACAACCAGATGCACCAACCAGTTGTCCGGCATATATACAGTCACAATGTGTTATGTATCAGATTTCTGATAATGTCATTAATGTATAAAGCCACTAACTGACAAAATAGTGTCTGTCCATAAACAACCTTGTTCTGACAATAACTTATTGAGTATGGCCTTGAGTAATGCAGCAATGGAATAACGACAGGAAATAATAGCTACTGGCAGAGTCGTGTTAACAAAGCAGATAAAATCGATGTTAGCATTAACTCAGCTTAAAACATGGGTGTGCGACAAACAAAAGGAAGATTGCCGTTGGCGATGCTACGGTACTCATTCGGCTCCAGTCGGTATATTCCGTGGTTTCAATAATAATGTCGAGATATACATCGGGATAGCGGTGAACCGAGTGCTCAGCGTGACTCTTCTAGGTGACGAGGTACGTTGCTTTGACAGATGAGTTATGTCGTTGCTAGCGTTGAATGAATGGAATGGTCAAGCTGGCCAAATACATATGAAAGGACATCGAGTCATATGGATACGTCGTATAACATGCACCGGAAATAGATGTACAAATCGGATTAAAGGCGCCTGCGCATGTCACACCCTACAAAGAAGTACTTAGTAGTCTACGAACTAGTGGCAATATCAGTGATGTTCAAGTAAAACATGTGTTGGAAATAAGCCGTTTGTTACGTCAGCTGCCCCCGCTGCACAGACGGAAGCTTGAAGGATTAACTATGATAATGGTGTTACTAGATCGTATCCCACCGTATTACACTGTTGTGTTTATAGTTTAATCAATTTATCACGAATAAATGAAGTGAATGATTGATTGCTGCGACATCTACCTTTGTAGTTTTTTAAGTTATGACGGATAGTTCTGATCCTGTCACAGGTGTCGCTCCATCTAACCAAAGACTGTGGGTTGGGATTGGTAGAAACAGCCGGCAATAGCAGTACATAAAACGCTGGGTTGGCATCGCTCTTAAGTATATTAAGCTCGTAGGTGGTGACAAAGGTGAGCAAGTGATCAAGCACGCTCTTTAATTTGCTGATGGAATCGTTGAAACAGATGCGTCGTTCGATGTTCATGATGTAAATCATTGGTTTGTCTGGACCATGTTCGAATCACCACGGTTAAAGAGCTGGTATATTGGCAAGTGTGTCATTAAACAATACCACTTTCAACATGAACCATCTCCCGTCATATCATTAAAACTAGGCGGATAAATCGCGCAATATGTCTACAACATTCAGTATCACGTTCGGCTGTTTCCGCCACCCCAGCGCCCCCTGTTGGCAGACTGATGGACATCAGCACTGAATTCGGGGGAAGGATGAAGGGAGTGTGTACGTGTGTGTGTGTGTGTGTGTGTGTGTGTGTGTACGTGCGTGTGTGTGTTGCGTGCGTGCGTGCGTGCGTGCGTGCGTGTGTGAATGTGACTCGCTCGAACTTCTTTAAAACATGAAACTGCTTATATTTTACCAAGGGAATTTGCGGAAAACTCCGAGTGAACCCGAATGAGTGTAGTTAATAATCGATTTGTAAATGGCTCTGTTCAAAGTGTCATTAGTTTAAGATACAAGGTAGATGACAGGCGTTCAGATACTGTTCCACTCATGTCATTTCCCCATCGACCTCTCTTCATAGCACAACAGGAACCCCGCATTGAAGGGTGAATATATGTTGAGCACGACATGTTTTCGTCTCAGAACAATGTCTTGTGTAATGTAACTAGCATCCTATATCCTAATTCATAATTAGTACAGGACCGCATTGGTTTCAAAATTGGTAATTATCTTGTCAAGTTTTGCCATTTTAATATATGGCTAATTCTCAGCACGAAGGCCATTGAGTGAAGGGGTAGTGTAAATCCAGCTAGCAGTATTTCTTTTTAATTACTGCCTATTCTTGTTCCGTCACGCTGTTCAGCCGGAAGCTGGAAGGGGTAATGGTCTGAATAACACGAGTGGCGCTTAAAATGTTGAATAAAACATATTTCACGTGAGTAATTATTAAACACGGGGTTGGAAATCTGAGAGCACAACCAAGTGCAGAAATGGTTGTGTACCTTTACTGGTGGCGATATATTATTTTAACATGAAAAACATTTTCCGAACCGAAGCGAGAAGTACGTTGCCGACCTTTCCTCGTTTCGCTCGCATATAAGAAGACTTGTCATATTCTCTATGCTGCGCAACCCCACTTGCGCTAGAGTTTGCCTATGACCAGACAAACAGCATCCTCGATATCTCCAGGGTATACGTTCCGATAAGTCTCCACTATACCCTGGATGCATCTATGGCTCGATAGCCCGATAATTTTATTACCTCAATTTACTGGCTCCGCATTCTCACAGTAGACAGTCATCCGCCGTTATAATCGAGCTTGCCAGTGTCAACAAATGTAGCGGTTGCAACTGCGAAGGCTTGCTCGCTGCGACTCAGTGTTTTGGGAAATCATACAGACAAATTTAATATAGGTCCGAAACTTTTAAAACTTACAAGCAAGAACTCCTTCTACCTCTTTCAGAGAACCTCTGCATCGTTTGTTTTGCCAAGTTTAATCGGTTAAATAATTTAAAAAGCGAAAGTGAGTTGTGATTGGTTCGCTCAACTTCCCAGCGTAGACACCTGATTGGATGAAAAGCCAGCCAAAAGGAGGTAATAAATTTATTAGTCTGAGCCATAGATGCATCCAGGGTATAGTGGAGACTTATGCGAACGTATACCCTGGAGATATCGAGGATGGACAAACAGGTGTTTACTGTGAGTTTAGGTCCACGCAATTGTGGTTCGTTGACATGCGTCGAGTTTGACCCTTTACGGTTTTTTTTGTTTGTTATTTAAAGGGGCAACCTTATGGTTAAAGCGTCTGGTCGTCATGGTGAAGACCCAGGTTCAATGTGGGTACGTGAGTACAATGTGTGAAGGCAATTTCTGGTGTTTCCCGCCTTGATATTGCTGGAATATTGCTAAAAAACCTTTTCTCATTCATTCGTTGTTGTTTAAAGCCGCACCCAGCCACATAAGAACAATGTGAGCCTGGAAAGAACAATTGTCACGGCCTTACAGTTATGATCCAGATCACCACAGAGGTCTGTTTAGTCCGGCTTAAATAGAAAACCGGATTTAAGAGGGCAGTAGGTTAGAAGATACAGTGCTAAACAAACACATGTAAGTTTGAATGGCATATTTTTATCACAGTTTCAGGGCCGAATGTGTTGACCGTTATTGACAGAAATCCGGATTAATCAGAATCCGATTTGACAGATTTGAATATGTACTATCAAGAAACACAAACATCATATGTAGCAATACATGTCATATAACAAACATATATAAATCATTATAGCCCAACGAATCTGTAGTACACACACCCTTGGTGATCCAGTGATTTACCTCTCTATTCTATGTTGATACACACACTGGATAAGCAAGGATGTGGCAATAAGGCAAAAATAAGGCAGGGTCGGTTTTGTCAGGCACAGAAATTGTCATATTTCTCTACAGTCTTCCAAGCAGCAAAAGCTACAAAACTGTTGTCCCACACTCTACTGCACTAGTCAGCTCCTGTATTTATCATCATGCCGGGATGTAACTATACGAACAAGAACATCGAATATACACCAGACATACACAGATGACATAAGCACAGCTTGATATGTCTGAGGCCAACGTCAGTCTGAAAATCAAACATTCGTCAAAGATATTCTAAAATGTCAAACAAATATTTTGATGACTCTTGCTTCATATCAGTCCTTAGGTTCCCAAGCTGACTTGTAAATCTGTTCCTAGGGACAGGAACCTCTGGAATGTTGTTTCTTGGATTAAATGTCAACTCACTTGGTGAAATACATGTTTTCTAAAAATTTAGAATGAACCGTAAAACTTAAGGGTGCATAAAAAATTAACTGTTTCTCAGGCACTTTTTTTCAAATGTGACGAAGGCGGAGGGACTTTTTAAATTTTTGATAGAAAAATAAGTGAAGCGGGAGGAAGACATTTTTATTTTCATTTTCTCTCAGAAATACAGCTTGGAAAGTTTAGTCTGTGTTAATGAGTTGTAGAATCAGTCGCACTCGTTCTTACACACACTATCATAGTGGACAATTGGGTGATCGGGACGCGGCCAAGTTAAAATTATTTTTTTTAAAGGCAATAAAAATTGCTACGCGCACAAATAAAAGTGACGCACCAATGCCCGAGAAACACTTCACGTTTTTATTTAGCCGAATGGATGCAACTTCTTGTTTATTGTATAGAATGGATTTTCCGCTTGTCTATGGTAAAATATGCAAAACGTAAATAGTGACTGGTCGCCTCTATTTATATCCCCATTACTTACGTTATTGGTTATTTACACTACTAGTATTTACAATAGGTGCTTCATTGGAACACGTCGGTACTTGTCTCCCACACTCACGCTTAGTCTCAGAATATACATAATACTGATAGTAACAAATGTTCCTAACAAATGTGTGATGGGAGACAGAAATTCGTGAACCTGAGGAAAGCTAGACTTGCTTCATTTAGGGTTTTGACTGTTGACATTGCAGGAAAAGCTACTCTAAGACTAACGCTTAGTCTTTGAAAATATATGATGGTGATAGAAACAAAATATCCCATTTTAATTGAACAGTGAGATGGTAGATCCCAATTGTGAACCGGAGGAAAGGTAGACTTGCTTCATTTAGGGTCTTGACTGTTGACATTGCAGGAAAAACATCCCTAAGACTAACGCTTAGTCTTTCAATATATATGATGGTGATAGAAACAAAATATCCCATTTTAACTGAACAGTGAGATGGTAGATCCCAATTTGTGAACTTGAGGAAAGGAGGACTTGCTTCATTTTGAGCTTTAGCATAGCAGGAACATTACGTGCAAATCCGCTGATAATGAAATAAAGGTTTCCAAATAACATTGAATGTTAATCACTACAAAGTAGTTTTTCTGCAATACTTATGTTTCAAGTTTAAACAGCAAAGATGAGATCACGCTAATTACTCATCCGACTGGTATTATATTTGGCAAATTTGATTATATTTGTGATGAGTATTTTTGAATATGCAAGGCAAATGTTCTGATGATACGAGGGTTCAGTATTACTACAGAAAAATAGGTACTTTATAATCTCACACAAAACACTTTTTAAGGTAATATAACAGCATATTTATAGCATTAGTTATTGTATGAAATGTATATTAGGCCAGAAATACATCTACAAACATGTGACATGTATCACATTATTTCTTTGGCATCGACAAAAGCTGCCGGCGAAGTATCTCCGTGATGCGCATCACCTTCTCACGTTCAGCCGCAGAAGCAAGGAGTCCAACATTCGCCGCAGGCACTTACGCACACGTTTGCTGAACAGCAGATACCAGGTGGGATACACTGGTGCGTTGATATAGAAGAGCAGACGACAAGCGAGCAGGGCGATGACCCGGCTTGGGGGTGAGACTGCAGCAAGTACGCGCGGGAAACTGCAGAAGATGAGAGGAAGCGAGCAGACGAGATAGGCACAGAACATGACAACACTGTTTCTGATAGCGCTGCTCAAACTGACTCGGTCCCGTCTTAGAAACTGGTTCCTCAAGGCAGAGCTGTTCTTTAACATCTGAAAACGCTCGAGATCCGCACCTAGTGATATGTCCGTGAAATCTGGGCAACGTGACCTGGTAGAAGACGCGCTGCCATTGCTCAAGGTCATCTGCAGTTGACGCTTCTGGTGGTCCTGCTTATGTTGGTTGACGGCGCGGATCGGGTTTTCTAAGGCAAGAATGTCTTCAAAGGCAAGAGTGTTGTCACACTTCTGATAATGCACAAGTGTATCATTTGACTTTTTGGAGATGGTAAACGGTCTACCAGCTGCGGCATCTGCAGGATGGTACGACCGCCCACAAGGCACTGTCAGGTCCGCAACGTCCGAGGCAAGACTAGGGGCGCGTTGCCATGGAGTCACGCGATTTTTGGCAAATGTACCAGTGACATTTAATGTCTTGAATATACTGTAATAGGAAGAAAATATAGTCACAAGGCCGACCAAGAACACCCCGAGGATGAATAAAATGATTGTTATTTGTTCGACGGCAAAAGTTGACGTATTGGACAGGTAGTAGTCCTTTCGAAATGGGTCCAGTGTCGTCTCCATGAGGTTGCTTGTTCCAGTGTAAGTCAAGCTGCACGTCATGCTCAACGAAAGGGAGATAATCCAATTCCCGACGATTGACCTAGACACAATCTGCCTCCGGGTCCGCAGGGTCAGAGAAGGCTCCTTGGTCGTTTTTTGGCGGTAGTAGCCAATGGATGCAAATGTTCCCCAATACTGAAGGAGGGAATTATACACAATAAACAGCTGTGTGCCAGAGAGAGCTTGACTCATCTCGTAGGTGACGTCGTTGACGCTGTTTACATTGACACCGACCATGGAAAGGAGCATACTGATACAGAGCATTATGTTATTGATGCAGATATTGAGGAGGTGGCTGTTGGGGGGCGTCTTCAGACTCGGAGAGTGTTGCAATATTAGCATCAGTAAAGCGTTGATGAGAAGGCTGATGACGATGTTGACAGCAAGACAGAACAACGCAAACACAGTGACGCCGAACGGCAGCTCCCACACCTCGCAACTACCAGAAATGTGTCCACACTCTCCGGTAGTGTTGTTCATATTCAAATACCTATGAACCAGAAACAGGCATGGTTTTCTGGCTCACGACCTTGACCGATATTTCAGTTCTGACTTCAACCCCGGACTTCATCATACGTCATTCTAAAAATACTGGCCGCTTTCTACTGTTTCCACGTGTTTAGATAACGATGTTGCGTTCATAACGTTGTTCTAAATACAGACATCAAAGAAGTCACTGTGAGAACATACTTTCCTTGACATTCTCACATGTTCTACTGGTGACGACCCTCACTGGCTTGTTTTGTCCACAATGCTTCCTGATGTAGACGTGGTTAATCCAATTCTCTGTCATGTGTGTTGACGTCATCAAGCAGCAACGTTGATGAAGACACACACGCATCCTGTCTGAAAAAGAAGATACAAATGATGAGATGTATACCTGTCAAAGTTTTAGCATACATCGGTAAAGCTAACGTGTACGTGCATCCAGTAAGAACCTACTTCAGGCCTAGAGCAGCCATTAATATATTCAGTGATATGTGACAGCAACCAATATGCTTCTCTTTACCCCTGACAATCTGGTAAGAAAAGCTGATCTGTGTGTTACCTGTGCTGTTACCTGTCTCGGAAAGGTGTGCGCCGCATGTGTACAGGTGAGGAACCAGAGCATTTTAATCAATACACACGCCACTCTGTCAGTCGTTCCACCTGCACTTACATGTGAGGTCCAGTCAGGTATCATTAACGCTAATGGGTATTGTCATAGGTATATCGATTCAAGAGGAAACAGGTATTACCGGGGAATATTTGCGTAACATTTTACATTGCAGTAAGGTGTCATTCAACTGTAATGCTATAGAATTAGAGAGAAATTTAGAGGGGCAAAGAAAGGTGAGTCCAGTTGTATCATTTATGAAACGATAAATAGTATCACATGCTACAGAATCATGAGCGGAAATACAACGTGTATGTCACAGTGATATGAACAGTTTCCATGGAGGTTCTCAGCCCTCCTTCAAAGGAACCTGAAAGAATATCCCGTCGACTCAAACATCCACCCAAACCGATTAGACGAAATGGCGACGATGAAAGTCGAGTCTCGCCTTTTCCCTCTCTCTTAGTCTTGCTCTCTCTCCTCTCTCTATCTCTCACCACTTTCTGTCTCCCTGTGGCTCATTGTCCTTGCACATCCCTACTGCCTTTGACTCTCACCTCCCTTCTCTCTCCCTCGACTCTCGTAATCATATCCATACCCTGTCTACTTCAAGAAGTAGGGTGTCTGTACTAAATGGATACTGTCTAACACTGCGATATGATGGGTAAACAGAGAGATTTATTGAGTGTGTGTAACGTTTAAAATATCCACCTTATTGAGCATGACACAGCACCTTCAGGTAAAACGTCACTGCAACATAACTAAATTAAACGTAAATGTACGGTGTCGACATAGCTGGAAATTTATCATGGATCTCCCAGACTCCAGATATGACGGAGATTCCTTGATACTGGCTATGGCTCTAAAAATGACCTTTTCGAGCAACACAGGACGGTGGGGTACCCTTGTCATGCCGAAGGCCCGGGTCCCCCACATGGATACGCTGTGTGAAGCCCCTTTCTGGTGTCCCCCGCCATGATATTGCTGGAATATTGCTAACTAAACTTACTCAAGTTTTTCAACACCAAATGTTGAAATAAAAGGAGCGAATCCCGACATTGACCATCACTCTAAACAAACCTTCCATTGAGGGTGACACGTGAAGATCCGGGGTAGAACAAGGTGACTATGCTTGTCGTAAGAATCGACTAACGGGATCAGATGGTCAGACTCGCCGACGTGGTTGAGACATGTCATCGGTTTCCAAATTGCGCAGATCGATGCTCATGTTGTTGATTACTGGAGTGCTTGGTCCAGACCCGACTATTTACAGACCACTACCATATACCTGGAATGTGGCTGTGGCTGAGTGCGGCGTAAAACTAAACTCACTCACTTGAGGGTTCGTGTAACACCATATATTGTCCATAAAATAGAATATCTTGACAACATCCTACTATTCCGATTCCAGCTATCAAAACCCTTGTAAAGTAAAGACGATACGTACCGATGAAGGGATTCAATAACCTCAGTCCAGGTGCCGTCACCTTAACAATTCTTTATCCTTATCAGTCTTTTATGATTTTAGCTAATTCCCAATCTGCTCGGCGACCTTAGAGTCACCATCATCCCCCGACGTTGAACATAAACAAGGAATTGTGCAACACGGGACCCCGTACAGAGTGGCACTCGGATTGTGTATTCCAACATGGGCTACAATTTATGTGCGTCTCTAAATACGAAGAGATTGTAAATACGACTCGAGCTTGCAGCAATGATGTCAGGAGCTCCGTAGGCTTGAGTTATGATAGTGGAGTTTTTACCACGAGCTGGAGTGCTCTTGATGGACGCAGCTCGCTGAGAAGGAAATTGACATGGTTTGAACATCGACCACTATAGCGAGCCATAAATCATCTCCAGGTCTGTCCGAGAGGCATGAATGGCGCATTACACGAAAAGCATTTAATACCGATGTAGACATACTGGTTTTGTTTAGGTGTCGGATTTGCTGCATATGAGCAAACATTTTGCTCTGAGCATGCACATGGGATGGACTATAACGCTATGTAAATACCCCGATGATAATGATAATAATATTGAGACTTGGTGAGACTTGTGAAAGCGTACTGTCGGGACATATAGACAGGCAGCAGCTACAAGTGTGTTAGGTTAGTTGTAAGTCGCACTCAGCAATATTCCCGCTATATGGCGCCAAGTTTGGACCAGACAATCGGGTGATCAACAGCATGAGCATCGATCTACACAACTAGCAATCGATGGCATGTGTCAACCAAGCCAGTGAGTCTGACAACCCGATCCCGTTAGTCGCCTTTTACGACAAGCATGGAATACTACAGATCAATTCCAACTCGTATCTTCACGTGTACAACAGATTTAGGAATATAGTATTAATAAATGATCTTTTGAACCACCGACATACGTTGACCTCTTATCGGATCTGTTTTGGTTTTTTTCTCATAACGTACTGCACACATAAATTATCACTGACGCAAGTAACTGGTGGTGACATTGAACTGCAACCCTACAATACATTGCGTTGTATTATTTTAACCATAAATCTTGATCATGAAAATTAATCAGATTTCTCATGGCGTGTCAAATATCAGCGTAAGAAGTGTTATTAATTTTGATATTAAATCGAATCTTGCTCGTCAGATTCCAATAGAACCATACAAAATGTATTTTACGCTAACATATTAAACGTTGGGGATTCGATTTCAGGAACAATGACCAATACTGCATGACCAATCACAGCTGAACTCGTGGTAAAGATCACGGACCTTCTTGGCAGCCCAGACTATCAGTTGTTTGAGAGATAGGCAGGTGCGTTGTGTAGTCAACTCATCTCGCTCCGCCAGACTAACCAGACGTTATCAGTCGTGTGGGTGTGATGCAAGGCTGGTGTGTTTGCGGGCGCGCATGCGCATCGGCCTTGGTTTGTGGGGTTTCCATTTGGCGTGCGTGCCTCAAATAAGGTGTGTATATATATATATATATATATATGTGTGTGTGTGTGTGTGTGTGTGTGTGTGTTTGTTTGGGGTGTGTATTTCTTGCTTGGGCTGTGTGCGTCTTGCTCGGGCTGTGTGTGTGTGTGTGTGTGTGTGTGTTTGGGGTGTGTATTTCTTGCTTGGACTGTGTGCTTCTTGCTCGGGCTGTGTGTGTGTGTGTGTGTGTGTGTGTGTGTGTGTGTGCTTCTTGCTTGGAGTGTGTGCTTCCTGCTTGTAGTGCATTTCCTTCCCGCTTGGCGTGTGTGTTTCCTGCTTTGTGTGCGTGCTTCCTGTTTGATGTGTTTGGTATGTGTGAGTGCGTGCGAGCGTGTGTTTGTATGCGTGTGGGTTCGCATCATGCTTTATGTGGTTTTTCGTGTGTGTGTGCATCAGGTTTTGTGAATGTGTGCCATCTGTGTGATGAATTTTTAGAAATCCAGACTTCTCACTGATTACATCCAGGTGAAATATAAGAAAGGCTACTATCGTCGAACACCTACACGAGAAGCAGGGACCATTGGCACCAACTGTGAACGCCTTTTTGCTCATGTGTATCGTCATGCATACATACTGATCGGAGAGGAAATATTTAAGGAAGGGATTGACATTACGCTTAAACTATGCTATCGACAAAAATGACGGAACTAAGAAACTGAGCTCAGCAAATGTTGAGGTGAAAGGATAGATAGATTACACATTGCCCATCACAAAGGTGTGCTAATTTCCTAAACATTTATAATGTATTAAAACTGGCACAACCTTTAATATAAGCAAGAAGTACATTCTGAACATCAGTGCGGGCGATATTCTGTGAACACAACTGTCTAGTTGAGGAGATATCAATAGTGAGTGATGTAAGTGATTCAATCACCGAATTACATTGAGTGACATACTTTTGGCAATGCAGTAAATAATGGGGAACATTATCTAGCTGATGGCACAGAGCAGTTTGGAGAAATATCTTTATTAATAACGTTTAGATAGGCACCATGACCACAGTGCCCAAGACGAAGTCTGGTTGATATCACCTCTTCTCTACGGTTGCCTCTGGATAATTTTGACTTCGTTAGAAAAGGCTCGATGTCATAGAGATGGCGTCCTTTTAAGGATGAGGACCATCTCTGTTGCCATTTCGTCTTAACACAGAACATACTTATGGTGCACAATTCAGCAGGATAGGGCAATATGGATCCATCAAAATCTAATGCAGCTTTTGCCAATCTGTCATCTTGAGCCAGTAGCCATGAAAATTCAACGTCTAAAAGATCTTTACTTAAGTCATTAAAGAGATCAAGTATAATATTGATCAAATCTTGCCTTGCTGAAGAGGAGCCTGTCCGAATTGCATGTAAAGCACTGACAGAATCGCTAAAAATGACCGCTGATACAGGCCTTAAAAATGAATCCAACGCAAAGCTTCAATGATGGCCGCAAGTTCAGCAGAAAATACTGACAAGTGATCAGCTAATGGGAGAGAAACCTCTCTTTGATCAGTAGCTATGAAGATACCGGACACTGGGCACTTAGATCCATCAGTGTAAATCTGCATAGCACTAGTCCACTAAAGACTTCGGATATGTTCCTCAGCAAGAGCTTTTTACACGAGGAGCTGGCTCAGAGTTAGATGCTTGTTCCAGGACATCAAGATAAACGGATGGAAGTTCAAGCAACCAGGGTGGCTTCTTAGGCAGAACACTGACATCATCTATAGCAACATCACGTACTTGATGAGGAAAAGCAGTTCTCTGACTACGCATCCCATAAGGCCCCATACCGTCTTTCCAAGGATCGAGAAAATACTCAAGAAAATCTTCCAATACAGCTGACGTCCGGTGTTTTAACCCAAGCGATTTCAACTTCAGCATGTATCTAACAGTTCACGTCTGAGATCTAAAGGCATTTCACACGATTCAACATGTAGAGCCTCAACAGAGGTAGTTCTAAATGCTTCAAGACAGATTCGGAGGGCTTTTCACTGAACAACATCTAGTCTTGCCTTTTGTGTAACACATGCAGATCCATAAGCTTGACAGCCGAAATCGAGTCGTGATCTAATGAGGGAACGATATAACAGCAATAAACACTTCCTGTCTGCACCCCATTTAGTACTGGAAATACTACTCAGAAGGTTCAAGATTTTAGTGCACTTCTGAATCAAATAATCTAGATGAGGTTTCCAGGTAAGCCTCATATCAAACCAAAAAAACTTCACCTCATCCACAAACTCCAAAGGAGAACCGCACAAAACCAATTTTGAATTTTGAGGAATTTTCTTCCTAGTAAAAACGATTGCAGACGATTTTGAACCTCAAATCTTAAAACCCCACCGTATACACCAAGCTTGTACAAGATCGAGAGATTGTTGAAGACCATTGAAAACGACGTCAAAATTACTGGACCGTTTCCACAGCGCTCTATCATCAGCAAACTGTGAAGTTTCGACCAGGACATTGATATTCTGAAACAGGCCATTAATCGTGACATTAAATAATGTCGGACTGATTACACTACCTTCAGGAGTTCCATTTTCTAACCTGAATATATGCAAAGACAGAAAAGTTCCAATACGAGCTTGTATACTTCTGTCCCTCAAACATTCTTTGATCCAATCAAGCATGCGTCCACAGACTCTAAGCTTATACAGTTGTATTACCAAATCGTCCCTCCATAACATGTCATAGGCCTTTTCAATGTCCACGAAAAAAACCATCAGATATTCAGTGCTTCCTAGTGCGTTCTTAATTTCGCTTTCATGTCGCACTAAATGATCAGCACAAGATCTGTTTTTCCGAAAGCCTGACTGAATACCTGAAAAGAGATTGATCTTTTCCATGAAGTAAACTAGCCGGTTATTTACCATTCTCTCCATTATTTTACACATGTTGGAGGTAAGGGCAATAGGCCTATAGGATGTGGCTTGAGTAGGATCTTTACCAGGCTTAGGAATAGGAACTACAGTTGCCTTTTTCCAAGAGATGGGAAGTTTGCTTTCAAACCAAATATGATTAAAAAGTAAAAGCATTGTTTGAAGGCTGATAAGTAGCAGATGTTTGAATATATCATTATACAACGAATCATCACCCGGGGAGGTATTTTTCTGTCCAGAAATGGCGTTACTTAATTCCTGGAAACAAAATAAAGAGTTGTAGTCAGCAATATGATGTGTTGGACAATGTAAGATATCTGAATACTCTGATTCAAGTGACTCCTTAATAATTCGAAAGTCTGAATCAAAGTTGTCTGTACTGAAAGGACTTAGCCAATGCATCCCTTTTGCCAATATTTGTTGTTGCTGGTGTATCTTTACCAATAGATGGAATTGCACGAGTAGAACATGAACTACCAAAAATAATGTTCTGTTGATGGAACGTGTGTACTTAGACCAAGACAAACGTTTGGCTTCAGTAACAGTTCGTTTGAGGAAAGCGGAAGCGCGTCGAAATTCCATTAAATCAGACGGTAAGGCAGACTTTTCAACCCTTTTCTTGGCCCTCTTCGTATCATCATGAACTGATTGACATGCATCTGTCCACCAACAAACTGGTGGTTTAAAAGGACGTTTACCTGAACTTCTGCCTATGGTTTTATCAGCTGCAGCAATAATGAGCGAAACAAAGCAGTTATGAAACTGTTCGATATCAATCGAATTTATAGCTGAGGTGATAGTGTCGGAGCACAAATTAGTATATGCAGACCAGTCAGTTTTAGAGAAAGTCCACCGCTGAGCTGTATCTCTTAATTCAGTTATCGGGGCAAGTTGGAGGTGGGTAAACGCATGATAATGATCACTGCCAAACGAATCCTGAAAATATACTTCCCAATCAGAGTGTGGAGCTAGTGGTGGACTGACAATGGTCAAATCAAGGGCTGAAAATGAAGCAGAAGCCAAGTCATTCTGGGTCAAAGAACCATCATTCAGAAGGAAACGATTCTGTTCATCAAGGAGTGTCTCAATGGCTTTGCCACCAGCATCCAGCTTAACGGCTCCCCACAGCGGATTATGGCTATTAAAATCACCACATAATACTTTAAGATTATCAGACACATTCAAAAGAGAAACATAATCATCACTTGAAACAAAAACATGATTGTTTAAAAATCGAAATGGATAGTGACTGCACTTGATTCAATATCGGATTGTGGCACTCTAATTTCACTAAACGACAAAGAATCCTTAATGAGTATAGCACAACCTCCTCTAGACCCAAAACGGACGGTCTTTATGTAAACAGATATACCCTTCCCAACGGAATCGATGCGTGGGATTCAAAAACGTCTTTTGAAGACATAAGTTACATCTGGAATGGGATCAAGACTGTTAACAGAAACTTTAAAGGCTGGACCATTAATAGATCTAGCATTCTACTGAAGTATTAAGAGAGCCATAAAAAGAATTATGACTTCCATTGGTGACCCTTAAGCATGCTCGTCAGATCATCAGATGACAACTTTTGACCCAGCAGAGAATGTGCAGCTGATGCTATCGTCTGTAGATCATCAGATTTGAATGCACGATTGGATCCCAGGTTGGCAACTATGCATATAACAAAACTGAGAAAATCAACTGGAGAGACATTGTTGAAAAGAGGTGTACAAGAGGTTTCATGCATAAGATCAGTAAGAGAATCAGTCTGACATTCAACCTCTTGGGTGTCTGACAGGACGAGATACCGCAACAGGAATGGGAACAACTGGAGACTGTGGTTGAGCAGCGGGTGGTGTGGCATGAACGTGTGGGTCCATAACAACATGAGAATCTCCACGCACCTGTCGGGCAGCCTGAGAATAGGAAAGCTTCCCCTCAACTCTAACTTTCTGGATTTGAACCGCTTCTTTATACTTAATACAACCTCTGTAAGCAGCAGAGTGAGCTTCACCACAGTTTCTATATTTAAGGGAACTTTCAGTGCACTCCTCATACTTGTGCTTCCCTCCACATTTAGCACAAACATGATGAGTGCCCCTACACTTAGCAAAGACATGTCAAAAGGACTGATATTTAAAATACCCAGGGGGAACATATAATCTGATAGGAAATCTCTGGAAGAAAATATCCAAATGATCTGGTAAGGACTGACAAGCAAATGTAAGCAAAACAGATTTAATAGGGATTTTATCAGGTCCACGAGTCAGACGCATAAGCATAGTAAAGGCAAAACAGGTTTTAGTTCTTCCTCAATTTTCATTCATCTCAACATCCAGGTCAGTACCATAGATACCCCGCGGGATCTCATGAGTGATTCAGGCTCGTAAGTGGTAACATAATGGTCACCAAGTTCTATAATTTGCATAAGATTTTTGGCAGCCTCAACGGTTTTTGCTGTAACACTAATGTCCCCCTGGCCGTCCTCCTAACACTGACTTTTCTTACCCAATGCTCTCGTTAAGGCCCACTGGGCCATCAGTTGACAAAGAGTTGTAGAAACGTTATCATCAACATCTCCTTTCATGATGACAGTGGTCGACTTCACCTGAACTGGCTCATCATAAATAAAAGAGAGATCAGACCATGCAGGAGTAGCAGCAGGTGCTTGCTTCACAACACAAACTTTCTTAGAAGTACCATCTGGAATGCGACCGTTGGGCTTCCTCCTAGAGGACACCACTTTGAAGTCACCTTCACAGTCAATGCTGTTTTCAGCCATTGCCGAGGAAAACCCTAACAACTGACTGATTAATCCATGAAGAGGAATACAAATAAAGTTTCAAGACACTACAAGCGTGGAGAAAATGTAAGCAACAAAAGAGGAAAACCATTTACAACCAAGTATGCCAGTATACTGTTCAGTTTGCGCACAAGCAAAGAACGTCCGCAGTCACGACCGAACTCCTGAGGTGAAAGGGTGCGTTACCGCAGCGTTGCACCGAAACGGAAAATCCAATGACAATGAAATTCCACGTGATGTATTACCAACACGTGATGCAAGTTCACACAGAAGTTATCCTCTGTAAACGAAATGGAGAACTTACAGACACGGATGCAATAGAGTTGAACACATGCTGAAAAATGCCTCCGAGGTAGTATCTCAAACAAATAAAGTGGACAATTGTGGGAATGATAGTTGGGGGACATCATTGTGTCAATGCTGGGTAAATCAAAAAGTGTAATTTCACGCCTGTGGGACAAGTATTCAAACATGTGGTGTTGCAATGAGTCCTGGGCGCGGCAGACCAAAATCAACGACACAACGACAGGGTCGTCATTCCATTAATGGCCCTACGCAATAGGTTCAAATCAGCTCCTGTCAGCAATAAGGAATTACGTACGCTCACTGGGCCACGAATTTCACACTCAACCGTTAAAAACTGGCTTTATCAAGTCCGTCTGCAAGCAAGGCGGCCTTTCAAGGGTGTTACCCTTACAGCTCGCCATAGGCGCCAAAGACTGACATGGGCTAGGCAGCATTAGGGACGGGCTTTGCGCCATTGGCATGTTCTCAAATCAGTCAAGCTTTTCCCTCAAATTCACTGATGGCGCCGTTGTGGTGAGCGGTATGCCACAGCGGCAACTATTGACCATGATAGGTACGGTGTGGTAGTGTCATGGTGTGGGGTGGGCTTACACATGACAGGCGATCGGATCTGGTCATCGTTAATGGATACTTGTCTGGCCAGCGATACGTTGACGAAATTTTGCGTCCTGTCGTGGCTCCTCTGGCAAGAATCATCGGCAGGAATTTTGAATTCCAAGATCATAACGCCAAACCACATCGGGCCCAAATTATCACAGCTTATCAGTTCTCTTATTTTCTGTCGGTGGTATATACATACATGTGGTGTATATATATATATATATATATATATATATATATATAAACACACACACACACACACACACACACACACACACACACACACACACATTAATACGAACAGTGCACCTCAAGCCTTGGCCTAAAGACCTTCCCAAATGACGACATATGCTAGATCTGGGATCACACTTTTAGTAAATTATACGTTCTGGTACTGGTTCTGTACGGTGACAGTGTGGGTTCGATTCTTGGAGTACCTTATACAGTACTTGACTCTTAACCTTACAGAGAAAGTGTAATCCCTAACATTTGTTAGAGCAATGGATGCCAAATAGCCAATGGGCGCCAGTACAAACACAGATAATGTTTTAGAATACATTCTATTTTCTATGTACGAAAAATGCGCCCAAGAACAAATCGTCACTTGTCCTCAAACCCCATCATGAAGGACACTGTCTACAATTAGGTCATTATGACGTAACACTGATGGGAATGCGTTATTTTCTATTAGGCACAAAAACAACCCGTGGGGCTTCCGCCGTAGTAGCCGTTTCCTGTTCAAATTAGGAACCATTACGGTTAATGACAAAATATCAAATAGCCCCAAGTAGCATCAAATATGCAGTTGGGCGAATTGTTTGGCAGGGTTGTCATGGTAACTGCAGATGTTACCTTTAACGCATCCTCTATATGGAGCAACATATCTGACAATACATACACTTGAATGCATGTTTAATCACGATATGGTCATTATTGTTAGTTGAAAACCTATAATTGATGTCCATAATGATATAGCACAAAGAAATAACTATCCTGATCCTTCGCTGTGACATGAAACTGCTCGTCGCTTTTCCGTCCTGTCACTAATGACTTGGGCGTTGGACGACTATGAAATCTGTTCGCGTAACTTAAACCTGCCTAAATCATGGTTCCACAGCAGATGGAAGGCTTGTGCACCTTCAGTATGTGAGAGAGAGAACGTAAATGAATCTCACTGAGGTATTGTGTACGAAAGTCCGATGCTGCATGTTTTTGAGGGTTTTTTTCAGCGACAGCTCTCGTTGCTTCGATTTTTAACTCGTTGCCTCGAATATTCTATCGTTGTTTCAATATGTTTTTCGTTACTTCGAGTATTTTCTCATTACTTCAAGTTCCTTTCAAAACTTCGAGTAATTTCAACTATTTACTTGTTCCTACGAATATTTTCTCGTTGCTTCAATTATTTGTTCGCTGCTTCGATTAATTTATCGTTACACTGATTATTTTCTCGTTCCTTCAACTTTTTTCAAAAACTTGAATTGACGACAAAATATTCGAAGCAACAAGAAAGAAATCGAGTAAAGAAATATAATTGAAGTAACCACGAAATACTCAAACTAACGAATAATTACTCGACAATTTTGACGGAAACTTGAAGTAACGAGAACATATTGACAAGACACTATATGAATGCACGCCACTCTTTCAAGTTCTTCCAGCTTCAAAATGCCGGAAAGACATTATAGGAATATAAAATCATCGGTAGTCCTTACCTTCTTTTGAGAGGTATATCATACTGTTCGTTCGTATTCGGGGCGGTGGGATCATTCTAGTGGTTTTAGCATTCCTCGTCACGCCGACGAGCCGGGTTCGATTCCCTGCAGGGGTAGAAGGCGTGAAGCCCATTTTTGGTGTCCCCCGCTGTGATATGGCTAGGATATTGGTAAAAGTGGCGTAAAACTAAAACTTACCCAGTTGGGTCCATATGATTGTGAGGAAAGGGTGGAATGAAGGGGTGTGACTGCTTATGCAAAGGACCTGACGCGGATCTGCTGAACCAGGAATTCTTTACAACAGAGTTAGAGTCTGTGGTTGAACAACCCTTCTACAACGCCGTTTACCATGGATAAAATGCCGCTTTATGACACCGTGGGAATCTTCCTCGATAACAAAAGTACTATTTTAACGCCTGTTGGTATGACAAGGCTATGGATCGAACAACAGACCTTCGGGTCTTCTGACAAACGCACTACCCACTACACAATGGTAGTGCTGAGAGCGAGGGGAGATAATTCTAGTTTTCCCTGACTATATCGCAATGGCTTCCAGAATCTGTGGTTCATACTACCTGTATGTCTGACACTGTACAATAAAACATTCCAAATACAAAAGATGTTCTGCCTGGATGTTAACGGCATTATTTAACGTCGTGGTCCTCTCGTGGTTAGCGTGTTAATCAGGGACTGGGGTTCGATTGCCCGCTTGTGTAAAAGTTAAGCCTATTCTTCCTGTTCAGTGTAAAAATTGAGTGACTAAAGCGTTCACTCCATATGGATACAATGTGTGAAGTTCATTTCTTGTGTACACAAGCCATAATATTACTGGAATATTAGGGGCGTAAAAATACACACGCTCACTCCCAGCCAGTGCTTGGATATGGCTGAAAGAAACCAGTCAATCACTGTGGGACTTTCAAGAACACCGTTACCCTTGTCCCGGAACTATCCGAACGGATAGTTATATCGTTCCAGTAAAACAAACATTTGAGCCATTTATGCCTACCTGGAATTATGCATATCTGGTATTATATAGATATCCCCATGGTATTATACCTACGGTACCTGGTATTAAAAGCTACCTGGTATTATGTCTACCTGGAATTGTGCCTACTTGGTATTCCAGGTGAGTAGATCCATCCGTCCGTGTTCCGACTGTGAGGCGTAGCGGGGTTCTAGGTCTCACGGACTACCCTATATACTTGGAAAACGTCCCTCCCAATGATGACTAAACTTACTACAGAGACACTCTTTTAAAACCTTTAACTTTCAATTAACAGCCTTCAGACAGTTTCACAACTATCACACGTTACAGACGTCATGCTTCAAAATAAACACAAAAAAACAGGATAGTTTCTTGTTTAAGTGACGTGTCGTTCGTCAACAGGATGAGCCAGTTTCCTGTGTACTTCCTCTTTGGTTTACACGCCTTACACGACAAGCTGAATTCTAAAACAGACATACAAACTTGCTAACCATCTCGTTTTCATAAAGTATTTTGAAATTGTATATACTAATGATTCCCTGTCAAATTAATGTTCGTACTTATGGGAGAGGAGTAGCCTAGTGGTTAAAGCGTTTGTTTGCTACGCCGAAGAACTGGTTCGATCCTCTCATGGGTACAATGTGTGAAGTCCATTTCTGGTGTCCCGTGATACTGTTTGAATATTGGCAAAGGCGGCGTAAAACTAACTCGCTGAATTGTGTGAACCAAGACATCCACAACACCCTTGCTTAAAGAACATCATGATTATCTATAAACTGTCATGTAACAGCTGTGATATTGTTGGGGCGATAAATGTTAATGAGATTTGTGATCTTTGTGGGTATTTACGCCTCTTTGTTGGCTCAGTCTTATCACGCGGGGGCACAAATTGTGCGGTATGTGGGACTAACACGTTGTTCCCAAATACGGAATCAAACATGGCTGTTTGACGTGTAAAACGAACACTCTAACCATCGAACTACCCACTGTACGTTGGGCGTCTCAGCAACAAACAATAGTCTTTGCGATGTTGTTTATGTAACGACCAGAATACAGGCGATTTACGTCATTACGTTAAGACCCGATAAGATTCGTTGTTTACCACTAAGAGTAGTTGTTAACCTCTAATAACTAAAACGGGTTTATTTTGTACCCAGGGACCACGCTATACGTATGCACGTATGGTCTTACACCATTTTACTCGGACCCTAAAAGTAACATTGTGCATTTTAAGTTTTGGTCTTGATGTTCTATGTGTTTTCTTACTCCAACCGTATCTGAGGCAACTGACGTTATCCAGCGACACTACTTTATGTTTAAAGATTGGTGGAAATAACAAAGTATACACTTGGAAATGTATTTGACTAAAAACTTACGAACCAAGAACATTACACTGAAAGATGTGGCCAAATATGGCAAATATAAAAACCAAAGTCCAAACATATCTACAAAGGCCCTATGCATATATCACGGCCAAATAACAACGTCTTGTTTGTTTCGGTTAGTATGCTTACGCGCGTGCGCACACGTGTTTGCGTGTTAGTATTGTAGTATTTTAGTATCCCATTACCATGCGATTCCGCTCTTTATCTGGCGCTGTATTCACCAGACGACGGAGGCGGCCCCCATGCGACGAAGACTAATATTCCTATTGTGTTGTTTCTCATGTTGTATTTACGGCAGCGAAAACAATTCCCTTGCTACCACAAATATAGTTAGTTGAGAATAAAAGTCATCCTACTTGGCTTGGGCTAAAGGAAATGAAAATGACAAATAAACTTTGATAAAAATCGATTCACTTTGTTTCAAATGATGATGAATATACCGAGAAGCAATCACAGGACATATATAGAGTTAGTCTTCCCGAAATGAGCACTAAAGACTGCCATTTTACTATATCTAAATTGGCCCGTGAAGGTCCTGGGGTAGAATAGGCGTTCAGCAACCCATGCTTGCCTCAAAAGTCGACTATGTTTGTGGGGTGGGGTGGGGGTGAATTCACGTCATACTTGAGAATATTTCGCTCATACGACAACGCGCACGTCCTTGTTCTAGTCAAGACTTGAGCTGGTTTTATAGTGCTAGCTCTGCACCAAGGAGGTGCTCGGTTCCTATTGGAACATACATATGTATACAAAGTGTGTGCATGACTGCGCATCTCTTAATGCCTTTTCTATGCCCCGTAGTTACCGTTCTGCTTTTGCAAAACTTAGATGTGGTATTGAATCTTTAAGATTTAAACTAATTGTTGACTACAGAGCTTGCTGTAACTCTGATGAGTTTATTGAAGATGCAACAGGTTTTATTACAGTGTTTAAAGTGTCCTTATATGGTGATGTTTGACTAGCTCTTTTCAATGAAGCCACTGAAGAGTCCAGCTTTAACACCGTCAAACTAGGAAAGTCGTATAGACTTTTAAAACTTGCTGCCCTAGCCTACTGCGTAACACTTCAACATAGAAAATATATCTTATATGGATAAACCGTCACTTTTTATATGTAAAAATGCCTGCTTGCATATGATTTTACCGTCTCTTAAGAACGGCGCTGTACCGTATTCTTACTGAGCCAAATCTTGTTGTCTGTATATATCTATTTTCAAAGATGTGCATAAATTTAATATCTGTCCTTGTTATCAGCTGTACAGGACAAGCTGTTTTGCAAGCACTTACTCGTCAGTGACTTCAAAAGAGCTTTTTTATAATTTTGACAAATATTTTACCTTTGAAGTTCTATGCAGTCAGATAATTAAGATAAATATCTCCACTGTTGGCATTTCATATTTATCATTCTTCTGCATTTAATGACGTTACAAAGAGCTGAAAAATCTATTCGCAAACATGCATCGAACAGACCTTTGTATATATACGTATCAGATGCCGCAGTAACAAGTCATAAGGTATGGAATGGCAGACTGACGGTCTGAAAGTGAGTATTCCCTTTTTTAAAAAAACTATAAAACTATGTAAAACTATAGAAAATTACATATAATAGAAAATCTTTTGTTTTTGTTTCATGGATATTGAAGCATGCTATTTGTGGTTACCAAACTGGGATGGCTGAACACAATAACAGAACACACTTAAGACACAAATCGTCTTCTCATCAGTGCACCGCTGGAAGAGGTAAACGTTTTAACGTTATGTTGGTTAAATAGGCACGTTTAATATGGCAAGTAAAAGTGGAGTCGCTCTATCCGAACAAATCTACGTGTTATTTGTTTTTTGTGTTTGACTCGTGTTCAATGTTTGACTCGTGTCCAATGTTTGCCTCGTGTCCATGGTTGAGTCGCATCCAATGTTTGAGTCGTGTTCTAAGTCTAACTCGTGTCCAATGTTTGAGTCGTGTCTATGTGCGATGCGCTCTCCATGTTCAATTGGTCTTGGCGTCGACACAAAGTTGCGCTAACGCGCTAACCTCCATTCAAAATAGTCGCACAACATTATCCATTGTCTCCAAAAAATACACGGATCATTTCTTGACCCCCTCATCACTCGTACAGACTGTCTATCCCTCACTCACTCTCAGTAACACCCTAACTCACTAACCCACATACAACACCTTCCTTTCCCTACTCACTCACTATAATGCTCCCCACTCTAAAGGGTTGCCGGGTAGCCTAGTGGTTAAGCATTCGCTCGTGACGCTGAAGTCCCAGGTTCGATTCCCCATAGGTACAACAAAAGCAAATGGTCATGTCCTATGCGACAAGCCGCTTTCACCGAACACTTACCGTCTTCATCAGAAGCGCTGACCTCTTGGTGCCCACGGTGTATGGTTACCTGGCCACTAGCATCTCACTGGCAGAATATACACCAATGAATAACTCCATGATTAATCACTAATAAGGTCCAGCTCCAGCTTGGGTATCCTAATAGTCTTCATATAGAACATTTGCCATGCAAACTGACCTGCAGATTTTGTGTGATTCAACGGCCGTTGTTAATCCAACCCCGGGGCATTCCTGTTGACTTTCTCGAGTAAATTGGAAAATAAATGGTCCCGGGTTCACATGTAATCCCAAATTCTAGCCTAGTATCAGATGTCACAAACACGTTGGACGTTTATGTAGTAAACATTGCTGCCGCAGTCATATTCCATCCATGACAGCCTGGGGTGGAGTGGTTGCATTCAGTCGATATGTCGCATGTAGACAGCTGACCTTATCTTCTCTGACAAATCCATTCCTGTTCTATCACTTGCGAGCAGAGGTCATTCCCACTTTGTAGTGACGGTTCATCTGAATGTGAAGTACGATCACGCGAAGTCCTGACCGGTCCTTCGGGACCTCATTAAGAGGTGGTGATGTCGAGTTAGTACAAGCAGACGATGACTATCGGCTGAACAGATGGCGCTCTATAATTCTACTGGTTCTATAATCGCGCGGACAAATAACCCGCGTGACGTCACCTAGCGAGATTCTGCAACAGGCAACACTGTTGCTTTAATCCATACATGGGCGTGTGCTGAGGCTCACATGCGGGCATCAGCTGCTGGAGACGCGGGGATGGAAAAACAGACGGCAGCAGACGTCGAATGTGGATGAAACAGCGACAAGAGATCAGAGGTGAACATACGACAAAGCGTTGACGACAAGGATTGAAGACGATATGGTCAGATATGGTCAGACCACGGGGTTCATTAGCAGGTAACAAGCAACAACGCAGAGGAACTTTTGACAAGGTTGATGGTCGAGCAGACGACTTAATCAACGTTACCGACTGTAATTACTTAGATGACAGACAAGCTGACAAACCAATGATGGAGATCACTGATCACAGTCAAACTGAAGACGGCAATTACGGACAGAACAATGATGAAGATCACAGACAAAGCGACAATGAAGATCATGGCCAAATGATTATGTGTTTGTTATTCAACGTCGCACTCAGCATATGAAATGAGAATCGAGGGATTAATAAAAATAACATTAATCGTTCAACTGGGATACGACAACATTAGGAAACCCGGCTTTGTTAGTTATGTCTTATTCATTATTTATGCAAAATTAACATTGAATTGTTCCATAAGATAAATACGTTGTTCACTGGAACGAGAGGGGCATAGGTTGATGTACCGAATGATAAATACGTTGTTCACTGGTACGAGAGGGGCATAGGTTGATGTACCGAATGATAAATACGTTGTTCACTGGTATGAGAGGGGCATAGGTTGATGTACCGAATGATAAATATGTTGTTCACTGGTATGAGAGGGGCATAGGTTGATGTACCGAATGATAAATACGTTGTTCACTGGTATGAGAGGGGCATAGGTTGATGTACCGAATGATAAATACGTTGTTCACTGGTATGAGAGGGGCATAGGTTGATGTACCGAATGATAAATACGTTGTTCACTGGTACGAGAGGTGTAAAATAGTTATTGTGGCGGTTTGCAAATGACACGAGACCAGATAACCCAGTGACTGTCAACATGAGCATCCACTGGGAAACTAGGACATGCATCAACCAAGTAATGGGGGAATGAGTAATGTGAACCCCTCTTTTTGAACTGTGCACCCCACCTATGATTACACGATGCCATTTCGTGGCATCAAATATGACATATGTTGTGCTCCCTACCATTCTGAAAAAGCTGTATCCTCCCCCGCTGTCGCCAGCCCTCATCCACCCCAGGGGCTCCTTTCACGAAGCAACCTTTATTAAGGTTAACCTCAACTCCAATTCTTTAACACGGCACAAAGGTAGCCTTAGTGACTTGCGATCATCTTAGTGCGTTGTGAAAGGAGGGCCAGATGGTCAACTTGATGCGGCAGAAGGTCAATACATGATCAAGAAAACCATGAAGCCAGATATTTACCACTTCAATGAAACCCATGAGCACGCCAGTGGTGCTGACAAACATTGTAACATAGACAGAGTGAACTGTGGGATTCACACCTGCAATAATACGTTTCTGATGTGCCCAACGCATCTATCCGCACAACGTATTGCGGTGCCCCAGAGACGGCAATCTGCACGCATCTTCTCAGAGAACCCACCTCATGGTGTCATCGTTCCAATTTTGTCCTTAAGCCATACTATTTTATCCAGCCTCATTCTACAGAATTGAAGTCGCAGGATAATTCTTTTCAACTACCAACTGTATGATTATCTGGTCACCAACTCTTAAGCGTATCTTATACCGCCTAGTTCGCTCACTTCACTCAAACTCATTAAACCCTTTCGGCAACCCTTTATCGCCTTTCTCCTCACTACCAATTCAAATTTGGGCCGCTTAACGCAAATGCTTTTGGATAAAATACCATGAAGAAGATGAATGGTTACAGTTAAATACTCATCAAACAGACTTTTTTCCATAGTATCACACGTCTGTACACGTTTTAAAGGGTCTGATTTCAGGCGGTGTAAACCATGCTTACACCCTCAAGATGTCAGTGCAAGGGAATACCCAGTCTCGACAGAAGCTTTTCCGTTTTTAGTGTAACGGTAAAACAGCTGTGGCAATCATTTAAATGGATCACTGAAATCAATGGGTACACATTGGGTACATCACATGGGTACAGTGAGTGAAATTCAAACCTGGTGGCACCCGCCTCAATATTACTGGGATTTGGTAACGCACGCACGCACACACGCGCGAATACACACAAACATACACACGCGCGCACACACACACATACACACGAACGCACGCACACACAAGCGCGACATTGTAATACAAATACTTCTCCGATACATATACAGCAACCGCTCTATATTAATGCATACTTTCTTCGCCTTCATTCGCTAACTGACTGACACGTTTGTAGCACCCGCCGGCCTTAGTCAAGCTGCAGTCATCATATACACTTGGTTAACACAAGATACGTGTCAGCGTGAGTAATAACAGGTGTTAACAGGAGGGATAATGCTCGTATTTAGGTGACAAGTCCGCTAACATCAGTCTCGACACCGATCTTTCTTGTTTCATAACTCAATGGTCAGCAATTAATACGTATCTACCAGTTGTTTGACCATCGACCAAACAATAATAAATGGGTATGTATCGAGTTTACATCCTAATTTATCAACGAAGGGCAGATCCATTTTTGGCAAATTACAACGTGTTGTGTGGCATGGTTTGTCAAGATTCTAGGACAGTATTGGACACCGTTAATACCCAGTAGGGCGTGTGGAAAACCCTAAGCTATTCTGGATATTTCATTGTCGTCTGACCCAGAGAGACAGATAGAGTTCTGCGAGCATTCTATGTGTAGAGAGGGGCGCCAGTCTTGCCTCAGTCACCTCACAATACTCTACGCATTTCAGGAAACCAGCAGTTTTGGCCGTTTTATCCCTTAGAAGCCAGAACAACAACATGTACTCCTACACCAACGGTATGACGAGGTCGAAGATAGAGGATCGACGTTCCTCCCGTCAGGACGCGTAGGTCACCGGACCAAACAGGCGGTCACTGGCGAATAGGCGACACAGACTAAGAAAACTAAAACAAAAAGCCCGAGGTTTTGTTCTTATCATTTTCAACAAACGCAGTGGCCTCTTTCATCGTATTCAACGGACTACACGTACATTAACATCACACTCAACCGATGACGGTAGCAGAAAGTAGCAGAAGGTTATATTCTACTTTTTCAGAAACATCAACACGAACACATGCTACAAATCTGGCAAACTGCAATCAGACAAATTAATCGTAGGTAATTACACGCCATGATGAGTGAAGCCTGCCGAAGCTAGGCGCCGTGTTACGCTCAAGATGGTGGCCCGCTGGAAGCTCCACAAGTACTGCTGCAGGAGCCACCTTTTCCTCATCAACAGATGTCGATTCAGATGAACTGATAATTGCAGTCCACGGTACTGCCAGAAGCCATTCTCATTTGATCAATACACGGGATATTTATAACATGATCAACTCGATGAAGAACATTTAAATTGTGATTTATTGTGAAAAAACAGCATTCTACTGGATGTACCCTACATACCCGTGACTCCATATTTGTTACGCGTCATCGTTAGTGCTAATCGGAATGGGTTCTAATGTTTAGTTCTGTAGTGAATGGTAGCTGGGTTTGTCACTCCGAATTCTGCATCGATTCACGGAGAAGTTCAAATTTCTAATGCCCATTTCTGATGTCAAGATAACCTAGGAAGTGTGGTAAAAGCAAATTCCGGCAATCAATAGTTCGGTGTACAACATCACCATCCCACGAGATCAGGGCCTAGATTTTCGAATCTCTCTTAGCGCTAAGATAGTCGCAAGTTAATGTTAATGAATGCCACTTCCGACTATCTTAGTGCTAAGAGAGCTTCGAAAATCTTGGCCCAGATGCACAAATCCTTGTTAGTTCTACGACTAAATATGAAACGTTTCTTACCAACTGTCATCCTCGTTGAGTCACGGTAACATGTTTGTACATTGCTTATGACGTCACAATGGAGTGAGGGAGTTTAGTTTTACGCCGCTTTTAGCAATATCACGGCGGGAGAGACAAGAAATGGTCTTCGCACATTGCGTCCATGAAGAGAATCGAAGCCAGGTCTTCGGCGTAACGATGGAATACTTGAACCACTGCGCGACCATATCATCCCCGAACCTGTGATGGGTGAAAGCATAAGCCACAAGAATAATCCATGCTCCAATCAGTCTGACAACATGTATTAGCAATAAGACTATAAGAGTTCCCAGGAAGCATGCCACTTGCTATATACTGAAGTCTAGTTTCAACCTTTAAAGTTTAGTTTCAACCTTTAAATTCTAGTTTCAACCTCTGTGTTGGTTCTAAAGTGAGTGAGTTGGGTTGAGTTGAGTTTTGCGCCGCTTTTAGCATTATTTCAGCATTATCACGACGGCGCCCGCCAAAATGGACTTCACACACTCAACTAACGTAGAGAATCGAACCAGGGTCGTCGACATGACGAGCGAACGCTTTAACCACCAGCTTACACCTCCGCACTCTTAAATATTTTAAGCCTTGCATATACAGGATTGAAGTGTTGTCGTGTCTTGAGGCAATGGAGACTTGTATTGGGAGGAGTAAGGAACTCTTGTCATCTTAGCTTTGATTACAATCTTTCTCTTCAATCTCACTTCCTGTTTGGTAGGAGGTCAAATCTTAGTGTGCGAGCGAGGTTTTCCCAGCAGCAGCTAAGTGTTGGTCTGTGTTTAATCTCTGACCACGTGGGGATGTTTTATCATATGCTACTTGTGACTGGATCTCGTGAATAAACTGGATGGAAGATCGAAACACAATCCCCATAGCAACATGGCTTCACCACTGGTCACGTGTCATAACTGCAGAGTTCCATCTCTAGGTTTCGGGATAATTGGTCCAAAAGTAAGATCAATCGCAACTGACGTACACTTGGGAAACAATATCAAATGCTGACTTTCCTCGATGATAAAATCAGGGTTGAATTTAGAGTTTTACATTTAGCTTTAGGCACCTAGCCGGCAGTTGAGCATCAATACGACACCTGGCCATTCGTTTCTGCCAGGTCACTTGCTCTGATCTGCCCATTAGAAACATAAACATTGTGACAAGCGATTCTCCACGATGGACCAAACAACGAAGCGAATGACTTCATCAATTAATTATCAGTACAAGAAAGTTGTGCCTCTAAACTGTCATAGCGGAGCGCTTAGAAAACACAGGCTAATGTTATTGCCCAAACTCGGCATAGTAGATGGCCAGAGTTCATTTTCACGTCAAAACATGACGTCATGTCAGAAGGGAAACACGGAAGGTCATTTGGCATGATCGGGTTTTACATGAGTGAGCATCAGTTATGTCAATACTTATGTTTGAAGCTGGTTCCCAGGTGCACTGTTGGCAACCTCCTGAAACGACAACATGTGTTACGTTTCGGAGTGCGCTTTCTTAGTGAAGCACATATTCCAGCCTCTCGCTGAAGGTGTGGGTTTGAATCCCGTGTGTGGCTTTGCCCTCTGACACCTATCCTCCCCACCCACCCCGACCAACAAAAAGCAACAAGAACAAAAAATAAATTTAGAAATATAAACAAACCCTCGTAAAGCAGACAACGACCAAAGTACCCAACGACAAACCACAAGAAATTATAGAACCAAGAAAACAAAGTGAAAACAAAATACCAAATACCAAATACCAATACCAAAATACATTCTACAATGCTTTTTAGAAAGCATTTCTCAGAATGGAAACCACCCATTAGATACCGTCATGAAAAGTGAGTGAAACGGTGATTAACAATACGACAATTACATTACAGTCTTGGAGTATTTACTCATCGCCGTCCCAGTGACAGATGTCGTTTGTCAATTTGTAATTCGAAGCGAGTGTCCCTACAATAGCTTACCCCCAAATATTACAAAACGGTAAGCATACAACTATTGATTTTAGCATAACGACCAGTTCTACATGTTATGGAAGACAATGAGCTCCTATGTAAAACAGGTGGGGTGGGTCTGGACGACGGCATTTAAAAAATGCGAGTCAGTGAGTTTTAGTTTTACGCCGCACTTAGCAACATTCCATCTATATGGCAGCAAGCTGTAAAAAATCAAGTCTGGACCAGACAATCTAGTGATGATCAACATAAGCATCGATCTGCGCAAATGGGATCCGATGACATGCGTCAGCCAAATCAGCGAGCCTGACCACCCCATCCCGTTTGTCGCCTCTTACAGCACCTTTAGTGGCAAGCATGGGTTGATGAAGACCTATTCTACCCCTAATTTTCACGGATCACATAAAAAAGGAAACCCCACCCTTAATCCGACCCAGACGTTGCAACAGAAGCAGAAAGTGCTGATGTTTCTGTGGCCGGGTCAGCGTCATCCTCCTCACCTGTCCTCCATCGTGTCCATGACAATGCTTCGCGGGAAAAACAACCTCCTCATTTGTAACCAAGTGACACCAAACAAAGGTGTGTCATGTTGCTTAACAAACGTCACCATATGTTTCTAGCGTTCGGTTGTACGCTAACGAGCCCATAGTCACTATGGAAATATTATCACAGATGTTTCCGCGGTACTCTCAGCCAGGTATCTATTCAATTAGGCTTGCTTTGTACACGATTGATTTACTCGCTCAGGCTATTTGTTCGCTCGGCACAATAAGTTTCTGTTGAGATAATGAATTTGATCCGTTCATCAGTCGGCAACACCACGATTACATGTCAGTGAAGATCGTACTTTTCCTGTCATGGTGAACAATGTCTATGCTAGACCCTATAGGAAATCCGGTACATAAAAGCCCAAATACGCGGAAGGAAGGAGTATCTTGTCCCTTGTCGACGAATATTCCAGCCATTTTCTGAACAAACAACGATCTTCAAGAATTATACAGTATCAGATAATATACCACTACAAAATTAGAGGATGGTGGATTTACAAAGTTGATCAAATGCCAAGGAGGAAACAGAAGATAATTTAAGAGAAAACATGGCAATTTATTCCATTCCTTTCGAAATGTTTCATTTGGATACATATACTGCTTTTTGTCATATGTATTGGCATTGGCTTGTGGTATGCTCACTGCTTTTTGTCATATGTATTGGCATTGGCTTGTGGTATGCTCACTGCTTTTTGTCATATGTATTGGCATTGGCTTGTGGTATGCTCACTGCTTTTTGTCATATGTATTGGCATTGGCTTGTGGTATACTCACTGCTTTTTGTCATATGTATTGGCATTGGCTTGTGGTATACTCACTGCTTTTTGTCATATGTATTGGCATTGGCTTGTGGTATACTCACTGCTTTTTCTCATATGTATTGGCATTGGCTTGTGGTATACTCACTGCTTTTTGTCATATGTATTGGCATTGGCTTGTGGTATACTCACTGCTTTTTCTCATATGTATTGGCATTGGCTTGTGGTATACTCACTGCTTTTTCTCATATGTATTGGCATTGGCTTGTGGTATGCTCACAAAATGGAACATTTACTATTTTTTGAAATTGTACATAAAAATCAGACATTCCGGAAGTAAATTACAATGTATACGCGATGAAATTTTGAAATACAAATACGAAGATAAATTCAAGACGACATGTTGTTCCGATACTTTCATGCTATCAAGTTGTGACGTCATGTCAACAATAATGTGCCACGTGCCAGCCAGCATGAACAATAGTCAAAAATAGCCCTGAAAATAGGATGCAAAGGTCGACAGGTGCAGAATGACACAGACGTTTTGTCGCAAATGTTATGTAGATATACAGCATAAAAGCAACAATAAATGTCCCGTTTGTTAGTAAGTGCGTCATCAGAAGTTATTCTCGGAATTATGAATGTTATCATATGAATAGAGATAACATAAGCTTCATATCGCTTGCTGCACACGACCCGCACACTGCTGTCAACATACACGTAACAAAGATGAAGTCCTTGTGTTTGATCATTTCAGTAAGTAATGTGTGATTATTGTGCATTCATCGTGGTTCTTTGTCTAGTGGATAAGCACAAACTTTATGTAGGGACACCATTTTTATTCAGATGATGCAACGTTTCGATACAGATTCACACATACCTGCTTGAGAAGGATTCATAAATCTGTATCGAAAAGACACATCACCTGAATGAAGAATTTGTTCATCCATAAGGTTTTGTCCTTATCTGACTCTCCAACTCAAAGTTACTTTGTCTACTGGTTATGTGAATGACAGAATTAACATGGCAACTCGGAGACATACAGACTGAGACAGACAGAGCTAATCCGACAGACGGCTAAATACAGACAACCACAAACGGAAAAGAGTTCTGTTGAAACTGAGGTTCATGCACGGCAGAAAAAACTGAAATAGTTGAGCTTTTAGCTTTTTAGACTTTAACCCGAACACATGTCACCAACCACATGTCATTACAGTTTGATAAGACAATTCAGGGTTTCATCTGTGATAAACAACTTTATCTAATAGCCATTTGGTACAAAGTTAGTCTGTGTTGGATAACAATAGCCCGAAGATGATGGATATCATCTGGAATGACAAAATCTGGTCATATTTCACAATATTGTTAACACAAATCGTGTTCACCGTGTTGTCTGTGCCGTGGTATATCAATTACAATAGCCAGTAACATAATTCCCCTTCGGTATGTGCTGGTCTGCTATACATTACCAGGCAAACAAACATACACACTTGAATATTGGAATTTTGAAAATGTTTGTTAGTAAAGTCGGAAGCAGTCGCCGAAAAGCAACTGTTAAAACAATGTGTTATGAAATACATCATCGTCGAATCACCAGTTCTCGTTTCATTTTCGCCACAGTGAAATTGTATACTTTCTTTTGTACGTCAGTATATTCAGACTCTCAAAATCGCATGCAGAAAGACAAGCCCGTAGACGTCAAAATAAGAGAAAGATGTTTTGACATCATATGAGTAAGACTATACTCTGAAACGTGCATACAGTGAGTGAGCTTATACCAATATTTCAGCAACATCACGGTGGGAGACACCAGAAATGGACTTCGCACATTGTCCCCATGTGAGGAATGAAACTCGGGTCTTCGACGCGACGAACGAGCGCTTTACCCACTTGGCTGCCTCAGTGCTATGACTTTATGTGTATCACTTCTAAATGCCGTTCAAAGACTGCATGGTTACAATGTTGGAAATATGACACTCAGTATCTTATGCAAATATATTACACTAACAGACAATCGTTTACATTCAGTTATTGTTCAAACATTTACACAGCACCATGAGATTGTCTACAGACCTGAGTTTTGTTGATTCTTTTGATCGTCACATGTAGGGTATCTGATCCGAGTGTGACGAGCGAACGCTTTAATCGCTAGGCTTCCCCACAGGTCCAGATGAAATTGATTCAATTGATATAAAGTTAACAGTTTTTAGCAGAACGTGGTCTGTGTCGCAGGTGTTGGTGCTGCATGTACTTGCTGAGGACATGCCATGTAGGCTGGGTCGGGACTGTCCCCGGGATATGTGCTGCAAAGGAAACAACCCCCGTGTCCCGGGGAACTGCACTCCTCTGAAGACTGAAGGAGAAGGTAGGCACTTTCACCTGAACCCTTGGAAAAGTTCATTAAAGGTACGTTTTACTTAGATTATGCCCACGAGCAAAGGCACTGTGTTCAGAAAATAGAGATCATATTCAACTCGAAACTGGGGTTTGAATCCGCGATTTGCTGATGCTCACCCTGAAGCACTTGGCAATACTTTCACATTTTAGAAAACTGTTTGCAACAACAATATGTACTTACATGGGTGTGTGGTGTGTGGTGTGTGGTGTGTGGTGTGTGGTGTGTGGTGTGTGTGTAGAATATATGCCTTAAAATCACCACTCCTTTGTTTGCGACAAACAATTCGGTACTGCTTAAGTTGTAGAGATCGAACCTGGATTAGTAAGGACTGGATTAAGGAATGGACTTGCATCAACTTGACATACTTTGGCTGTCCATTCGTTTATGTGAATTAGGCCATAGTTATAATTAAACTGTAGATCATAATTCTGCTGAAATATTCTTTGCGTTGCGACAAAGTGCCATTAAAAGAACATGATCAAACCAGCTTTAACGGTCTCCAAACACTGTAATCCTTCCTGTAACTCTTAAAGTCATCTGTCGCTCGTTATGCCTATATTTTCCCCAGAGTGCCAGATGTATTCCGGATTACCCTCCTGGGGGCAGTATCCGGTGATGGTGCGAGAATGTAACTGTCATGATGATTTCTACTGTGGATCCGACATCGAATGGCCTCACCATGGATTTAGAGGTAACTGCCACCCTCTGTCAAATTATGTATCAACTTCACAATCACAACACTAAGAACTAGAGGTACCTAGGATGGTAAAATTGTCTAAAATTATTGCATTCATGTATAATCAGCTTTTTGCGTAAAGTAATGTCCTAGAAACCCCAAACACCATCTGATTAAATATAACAGTTTGGTGAGTATAAGACATAGACAGAGTTAAATTACAGTGGAAGTTGCCAAAACCGGCATCTGTCCAATCCGGCATTTTTCGACACTAGCAATAAATCTCAGTCCAGTCCATGGTCTGTACATTTATCATCACCTCTACAATCCGGCACATTGTCTAAACCGGACTAATTCTTCAGACCAGATTAATGCCGGTTTATTTATTAACCACATAATTATTGAACATAAATCGTCCCGTAGGTATATGAACCTGTGGAAACAAATTTGACTGATATCTTATAGCCAAACGTTCTGACTTCTACAAGGCTTTCAAAAGGTTGATGATATGTGAGGACCCAACCTTTAACTCGATATGGTTCCAGCATTGTATTCAGGGAGTGAACTGGTCCTTTCGTCGCTTTTAGCCACATCATTCCATTAATATTATTGTGGGGACAACAGACATGGTCTTCAGACATTATACCCATGTGTGGAATCGAAACTAGGCCTTCGGCCTTGCAAACGAACGCTTTAACCACCAGTTTAGATACGTGTTGCAGATTTGTAATTTTGTTCTTACAGGTACTTGCAGACCCTGGGGCGGCATTCCATAGAGTTCGGAACATCTCCATGCTGACAAACATCTCAGTCATTGTCTACAAGAATATATACAGTGGAAGCTGTCTAAACCGGCAGTTATTGGGACTGAAGAATTAATTCAGTTAAGACAACGTGCCGGATTGTAGAGCTGATGATAAATGTACAAGCCATGGACTGGACTGAGATTTGATGCCACTTGCCGGATTGGACAGATGCCGGTTTTGACAACTTCCACTGTACGTGTATTTCCGCTGAATCCACCAGCGCATTTCTTGGTTTACAATTGCCTCGAACTATTGCTAATTGTGACAGCTGTATTCAAGTAATCACAAACGTCATCCACATTTTGGGACATTCGCTTGGTTACTAGGGATGTCACCTCCATGTATCCTTGAGTGTCGTTGCATTAGCTTCGGCAATAAGACGATACAAGCCTGAAAAATGTCTCCATCTTGTATTGAAACTGGGGTTCTTTTGTAACAATTTTGAATTCAACGACAGTCATTAGTACAATGTTGGGGAGTGTGTATGCATGGGGAGTATAAGTGTATGTACTTCTGAATTTGCTGGTGTTGAAAACAAATCGCAGCTGAGACCAAAGGACAGGCTGAAAGATGGAAAATATCCTTCTATGGCATTCCCATGCGCTGAAGTGATTCCTACATGGAGTGAATTCAGTGGAACCCTCCATAAAACGTACTGAGCAATTTGGAGATTGCGTCAGTGTGTAAGAAACCTGGGCCCTGATCCACAAAGCGTTCTTAACTTATTACGATACCACTGGCTTACGGATGTCGTAATGCTACGGGCACGTCGTGGATAGGGTCCCAGGGTGATACTGAACCAAGAAAGAATGGTTTGATCTGTTGTGTTGACCTACTGATACACCCAGTTATCTTATTAACGTATCATGTCATACCAGCCTTATCTTTAGAATCAAGAGAATTGGCTCTGTTGGTGAGAAATACGGTAAATATGCTAACGCTTTCCAGACATTTTACCTAAAACTCTTCACTGACATTGTTGCATGTAGCAAATATCGAGATAACATCTGTCACGTCCAAGAGGTCAGGACAAACCAAATAACTCTGCAAGCAGTTTTTGGTTGTCTGTACCTTCAACCCTTCAGCACTACATGTGGTCAAACTTATAAAGGACAACTGGCATTTTTATCCGACTGCATCTGAATACTGTTTCCATCACCATGGAAATTGGCGAAACACTAACCTGGATACAAACTATTTGTCAGATTTGATGTATTCGCAGGAACAAGTATTATCTCAGTATCATTAGTATCATGACAGGGAGACAAATCGGAACACCACCTGAAATCACTTGCAAAACAAAACTAACAGTGTTGGTAGTGGTATGCACTGCAATTAGACCATACAAAATACAGTTGTTGCGCTACGTTTTCACATGTGTATACCATGGGGATATTACATTTGAAAAGCCTGGCACATTGTCAGCCTAAACAATTTTGAACCTGTAACAAACAATTAATGATGCGCACTGGTCTGCCAGCAAATGGTCAACCAACCAACCAACCAACCAACCAACCAAACAAACAAACAAACAAAAAACACAAAAAGACAACCAACTTACCTATCGATCATAAGCCATCTGGCTCTGGGACAAAGTTTCATTTTATGCAAGGTCATGTAATGAGTTGTTATCTTACATTCTGAGATAACGTCAACTGCTTACTGACCCAGACACTGCTGCCAACACACACATGACAAAGATGAAGTCCTTCCTCTTGATCGCAATGTCAGTAAGTAATGTGTTGTCATAATGCATTCATCAGTCGTCAAGGTTCTTTGCCTACTAGTTGTGTGAAGAATTGAAGGAACGCGGTGATATAGATAGACAGAGAGAAATGATGGTTAGGCCACGCTTTCACGGTCTGTACTGATAATCAAAATCAAGCGAGCGTTTGTCCTCGCTCACAAATGGACAGACGCAGAAATACGATGCAAAACTGACAACCTGAGAGACAGAACCTTTGTGGAACTTCAAATTAATGAGCGTCCTTCTTCAGATATCAAAGACTTTAACCTCATTTACATGCTCTAGTTAAGACTACAAAACAGTCGCTACATACATAAACATTTTGATTAGACAACTCAAGGTCTCATCCATGATAAACAACGTGTTTGTCTGTATTCATTTCTCACAAAGCTATACTGGCTTGACTATACGTAATACGTGGCTATATAGTTTATCAATATCTTCTGAGAATCTGGTAATATTGTACTTTTAATATAAACCTTGATCACCGAAATGCAACTGGATGCGAAGCAACAGTCTCGAGCTGTTTACGGTTCTTTTAGCGGCCATTTGAAGTTGTTATGGTTGTCCAAGATATTTTATGAATTTTAGCTTCTTTAGTCTTTCCCACGCAGTGGTTCGGGATCATTAAAAGAAAACTGTAAAAACACCAAAAATGAGATTCACAATTTGTACTACGTCGGGAATCAAACCCAGGTTTTCGGTGTGACGAGCGAACGCTTTAACCACTAAGCTACCCCAACGCTACTGCTTCAGATGGTGTAGATTCAGGCCACAAACCTTTAGTCTTTAGCAGAATGTGGTCTGTACCCCAGGTGTTGGTTCTCCACGTGACTGCTGGGGACATGTCATGTAATGTGGGTGGGGATTGTCCCAAGGAGATGTGCTGCAAAGGGAACCCAGGTTCCCAGGGGCAATGCGCACCCCTGAAGACTGAAGGAGAAGGTAAGCGCTTTCACCTGAATCCTTAGTAATGTACGGTTCATTAACGCGGAGTTCTGCGGATCCTCACAGTAACGACTTGGCAATACCGCCACAATTTTGATAACAGTATACACATATAATGTCGTAGATCAGACATAGGTGGCTTGTACGAATGCTCGCGAAATATACAGTAACTTTGATTCTCGCGATCTGGAAATCTAAACTGAGGGGAAGAGAAAGTAATCTGTATGGTTGTGTAATTGAAAACAGACAGAACTGTTGTTAGCATTGTGTAAAAAGAAATTGGTGCAATAGAGACTGGGGTAGGAATTACAGCCATATGAATTATATCCAGTGCATGCTTGGTTTCTTTTGACTTTGGCTTACTGTTATCAAACTAGTTCTTGGATGACGTGTGGGTGTAATTATATGTCACATATTATTAGACTGCCAGATGTATTCCGGGGTACCATCCTGGGGTCAGACTCCATGGATGGTGAGAGAGTGCAACTGTCATGATGGTCTTTACTGTGGATCTGACAACCCACAACCTCCTCTGGGGTTCAGAGGTAACTAAAACTGTCACTGAAACATCCTTTGCTATAAAATAAGAATTCATACCAGTGTTGTGTGCCCCTGGTTATGTGTGTGATCTCTTGCTAAACTAATACACATCACAATGTCTGTGTGAGCGGCTCTTGCTAAAAGAATACACATCACAATGTCTGTGTGAGCGCCTCTTGCTAAAAGAATACATATCACAATGTCTGTGTGTGACCTCTTGCTAAAAGAATACATATCACAATGTCTGTGTGTGTGACCTCTTGCTAAAAGAATACATATCACGATGTCTGTGTGAGCGACCTCTTGCTACACAAATACATATCACGATGTCTATGTATGTGACCTCTTTCCACATGAATACAAGAATAGATATCACAAACTCTAAAGGTTTGACAAATTGATACGAGAATAGATATGGAACTTTCCAAAGGTGTAACCCCTTGCTTCAACCCAGGTAGATATCACACATTGCAAATTTGTGACATCTTGCAACAAGAATATACGTATCATCCTCGGAAACAGAAATAAATGCATTATCACTTGCAAACAGTAATATGTTCCTTGGCTTCACAAGACAACTTACGTGGTTCTCCGTACGGTGTGGGACGCTAGAAAAGGGCATCACACATTGTACCACAGTAGGAAATCGAAAGAGGGTCTTCGGAGTGTAAACAAATGCTTTATCAACAGAGTACCCCACAGCTCAAGCTTGCATTGAAGGCAGTTCAGACACGTGTTGTGTTTCTCTATCTTTGGAATCTTGTTATTACAGGAACGTGCAGACACTGGAATGGTCTTCCATAGAGTCGGGGACAACTCCATGCTGGACTACATCTCGGCCATTCCTTGCAAGAATATATACTACTAATGTGGATAAACTGATTCAATGCTATTTTTAATGAAAAAAAGAAATAGCAACGTCATTTGTGGTGTTTTCCTTAATCACTGTTTAAATCTGTGTAATTTGACACTATGCATCGTGGCATGCCCTTGAACTGATGTGGTGTCAGAAGTCAGTCCACACATTCAGTGTCGTGTGCGTCGACCATTGGCGTTGAGGCAGGTTTGACATATAAACGGCACTGAGCAGCTGAAGAAAGTTTGGGAAATGATGTTTGTCCCAGTTCAGCTAACGTCATTGACTGATCCTGGGCTCGACGTGAGCGTCGCTCCATGTCATTCCAATCGTACTCGATAAGGTAGGGGTACAGAGAAACAGCTTTCTTGGGCTGTACCGGAATGTTCTGCTGTCTCAGGAAATCTTTGACAACACCAGCGGCATGTGGACGGGCATTATCTTCCTGAAAGTGTTAAGTTATGTTTCTGTCCCAGAATGAACGGCTGCACACGAGATCCTGTGTCGTAGGCCTGTCTGATAGTCATTGAGAAATGACCATGATGTGTCCGACCATGAGTAGTGATGGTCCCCGCTTACCATAACGCCTCCACAACCATACTGTCGACGTTGAACAAAACCCGCGTTAGCATACCGTTCACCTCGCTGTCTGTACACCATTGCCCTGCCATTAAAGCTGTCCATTTGAAATCTCCACTCGTCAGTGAACAGTACACCACCATCCCAATCTATTCTTCTGGACCGCAGATGCTGTCTGTCCCAAGCAGATAGTGTCAAATCGCTTTATTTGTTTGCATTACAAGGGAGTATGCACATTAATTAAAACAGCGAGAACAAGTAGGGCTGGTCTAAGTTTACGCTCATCACCTCCCGCACGTGCATTTGCTTCAATGTTCCAACAGGGAACCTATATAGAGACGTTGTTGATTATCCCTGGTTCCCAGTACTGTAATACAAACCTACGAGCTATGGTCGTTTGTTAAACAACTTTTATCCTAAGTTGAATTGAATTTTGAGATTTAAATACTCAATTACAATTCATACTCGATGAAATTTGAAATACAAATACGGTGATAAATTCAAGACGACATGTTATTCAGATAATATGATGCTATCAATTTGTGACGTCATGTCAAGAATAATGTTCCACGTGCAAGCCAGCATGAACAATAGCCAAAAATAGCCCTGGAAATATGTTATTCTCGGAACTCTGAATGTCATCATATGACTAGAGATAACATAAGCTTCATATCGCTTGCTGCACACGACCCGCACACTGCTGTCAACATACACACAACAAAGATGAAGTCCTTGTGTTTGATCATTTCAGTAAGTAATGAGTGATCATTGTGCATTCATCATGGTTCATTGTCTAGTGGATAAGCTCAAACTTTAAGTAAGAACAGCTTTTTATTCAGATGATGCAACGTTTCGATACAGATTCATGCATACCTGCTTGACAGGGATTCATAAATCTGTATAGAAAAGACACATCGCCTGAATGAAGAATTTGTTCATCCATAAAGTTTTGTCCTTATCTGACTCTCCAACTCAAAGATTCAAACCAGTTACTTTGTCTACTGGTTATGTGCAAGACAGAATTAACATGGTAATTCCGAGACATACAGACTGAGACAGACAGAGCTAATCCGACTGACGATCAGATACAGACAACTACAGACGGAAAGGAGTTCTGTTCAAATTGAGGTTCACGCACAGCAGAAAAAACTTAAATAGTTGAGCTTTCAGCTGTTAGAGAGACGAGAGAAGTTACGAAGTTACGAGAGACTTTAACCCGAATACATGTCACCAACCACATGTCATTACAGTTTGATAAGACAATTCATCTGTGATAAACAACTTTATCTAATAACCAATTGGCAGAAAGTTAGTCTCTGTTGGATAATAATAGCACGAAGATGATGGATATCATCTGGAATGACAAAATCTGGTCATATTTCACAATATTGTTAACACAAATCGTGTTCACCGTGTTGTCTGTGCCGTGGTATATCAATTACAATAGCCAGTAACATAATTCCCTTGCAGTGTTTGCTGGTCTGCTATACATTACCAGGCAAACAAGCATACATGTTTGAATATTCGACTTTTGAAAATGTTTGTTACTGTAGTAAAGTCGGAAGAAGTCGCCGAGAAACAACTATTAAAACAATGTGTTATGAAATATATCATCGTCGAATTACCAGTTCTCGTTTCATTTTCGCCACAGTGAACTTGCATACTTTCTTTGGTCCGTCAGTATATTCAGATTCTCAAAATCGCATGCAGTAGGACAAATACGAGAACGATGTTTTGACATCATATGAGTAAGACTATACTCTGAAACGTGCTTACAGTGAGTGAGCTTATACCAATGTTTCAGCAACATCACGGTGGGAGACACCAGAAATGGACTTCGCACATTGTCCCCATGTGAGGAATCGAACTGTGATCTTCGACGCGTCGAACGAACGCTTTACCCACTAGGCTGCCTCAACGCCATGACTTTATGTGTATCACTTCTAAATGCCGTTCAAAGACTGCATGGTTACAATGTTGGAAATACGACACTCAGTATTCTATGCAAATAACAGACAATCGTTCACATTCAGTTATTGTACAAACATTTACACAACACCATGAGATTGTCTACAGACCTGAGCTTTGTTGATTCTTTTGATCGTCACATGTAGGGTATCTGATCCGAGTGTGACGAGCGAACGCTTTAATAGCTAGGCTTCCCCACAGGTCCAGATGAAATTGATTCAGGCTATAAACTTAACAGTCTTTAGCAGAACGTGGTCTGTGTCGCAGGTGTTGGTGCTGCATGTACTTGCTGAGGACATGCCATGTAGGCTGGGTCGGGACTGTCCCCGGGATATGTGCTGCAAAGGAAACAACCCCCGTGTCCCGGGGAACTGCACTCCTCTGAAGACTGAAGGAGAAGGTAGGCACTTTCACCTGAACCCTTGGAAAAGTTCATTAAAGGTACGTTTTACTTAGGTTTCGCCCACGAGCAAAGGCACCGTGTCCAGAAAAGGCACTGTGTTCAGAAAAGGCACTGTGTTCAAATCGAAACTGGGTTTTGATTCCGCTATTTGCTGATCCTCACCCTGAAGCACTTGGCAATATTTTCACATTGTAGAAAACTGTTTGCAACAACAATATGTGCTTACATGGGTGTGTGGGGTGTGTGTAGAATGTATGCCTTAAAATCACCACTCCTTGTTTGCGACAAACAATTCGCTACGGCTTAAGTTGTAGAGATCGAACCTGGATTAGTAAGGACTGGATTAAGGAATGGACTTGCATCAACTTGACATACTTTGGCTGTCCATTCGTTTGTGTAAATTAGGCCACAGTTATAATTAAACTGTGGATCATAATTCTGCTGAAATATTCTTTGCGTTGTGACAAAAAGGCGCCATTAAAAGAACATGATCAAACCAGCTTTAACGGTCTCCAAATACCGTAGTCCTTCCTGTAACGCTTAAAGTCATCAGTCGCTCGTTATGTCCATATTTTCCCCAGAGTGCCGGATGTATTCCGGATTACCCTCCTGGGGGCAGTATCCGGTGATGGTGCGAGAATGCCACTGTCATGATGATTTCTACTGTGGATCCGACATCGACTGGCCTCACCATGGATTTACAGGTAACTGTCACCCTCTGTGAAGTTATGTATCAAGCCCACAAGCACAACATTAAGAGGTACCTAGGATGGTAAAACTGGCTAAAATAATTGCATTCATATAGAATCAGCTTTTTCGTAAAATAATGTCCTAGAAACCCCAAACACCATCTGATTAAATATATTCCTAGACAATTTGGTAAGTATAAGACCTAGACAGAGTTAAATTACAGTGGGATTTGTCAAAACCGGCATCTATCCATTCCGACAAATTTCGACATTAGCATAAAATCTCAGTCCAGTCCATGGCCTGTACATTTATCATCAGCTCTAAAATCCGGCACATTGATTAAACCGGATTAAGTATTCAGTCCCAATGAATGCCTGTTTAGACAGCTTCTGCTTTATTTATTAACCACATAATTATTGAACATAAATCGTCCCGTAGGTATATGAACCTGTGGAAACAAATTTGACTGATATCTTGTAGCCAAACGTTTGGACTCCTACAAGGCTTTCAAAAGGTTGATGATATGTGAGGACCCAACCTTTAACTCGATATGGTTCCAGCATTATATTCAGGGAGTGAACTGGGCCTTTCGTCGCTTTTAGCCACATCATTCCATTAATACTATTGTGGGGACAACAGACATGGTCTTCAGACATTATACCCATGTGTGGAATCGAAACTAGGCCTTCGGCATTGCAAACGAATGCTTTAACCACCTCTTCACTTATGACTGTACTGACGGCAGTTTACCTGTTGCAGTTTTGTAAGTTTGTTCTTACAGGTACTTGCAGACCCTGGGGCGGTATTCCATAGAGTTCGGGACATCTCCATGCTGACAAACATCTCAGTCATTGTCTACAAGAATATATACAGTGGAAGCTGTCTAAACCGGCAGTTATTGGGACTGAAGAATTAATTCAGTTAAGACAACGTGCCGGATTGCAGAGCTGATGATAAATGTACAAGCCATGGACTGGACTGAGATTTTATCCCGCTTGCCGGATTGGACAGATGCCGGTTGTGACAACTTCCACTGTACATGTATTTCCGCTGAATCCACCAGCGCATTTCTTGGTTTACAATTGCCTCAAACTATTGCTAATTATGACAGCTGTATTCAAGTAATCACAAACGTCATCCACACTTTGGGACATTCGCTTGGTTACTAGGGATGTCACCTCCATGTATCCTTGAGTGTCGTTGCATTAGCTTCGGTAATAAGACGATGCAAGCCTGAAAAATGTCTCCATCTTTTGTTGAAATTGGGCCACTTTTGTAACAATTTTGAATTCAACGACAGTCATTGCCTGCAAAGTTGGGGAGTATGTATGCATGGGGAGTATAAGTGTATGTACTTCTGAATTTGCTGGTGTTGAAAACAAATCGCAGCTGAGACCAAAGGACAAGCTGAAGGATGGAAAATATCCTTCTATGACTTTCCCATGCGCTGAAGTGATTCCTACATGGAGTGAATTCAGTGAAACCCTCCATAAAACGTACTGAGCAATTTGGAGATTGCGTCAGTGTGTAAGAAACCTGGGCCCTGATCCACAAAACGTTCTTAACTTATTACGATACCACTGGCTTACGGATGTCGTAATGCTACGGACATGTCGTGGATAGGGTCCCAGGGTGATACTGAACCAAGAAAGAATGGTTTGATCTGTTGTGTTGACCTACTGATACACCCAGTTATCTTATTAACGTATCATGTCATACCAGCCTTATCTTTAGAATCAAGAGAATTGGCTCTGTTGGTGAGAAATACGGTAGATATGCTAACGCTTTCCAGACATTTTACCTAAAATGTTTCACTGACATTGTTGCATATAGCAAATTCCGAGAAAACATCTGTTACATCCAAGAGGTCAGGACAAACCAAATAAGTCTACAAACAGTTTTTTGGTTGTCTGTACAAACCCTTCAGCTCACATGTGGTCAAACTTATAAAGGATAACTGGCATTTTTATCCGACTGCGTCTGAATACTGTTTCCATCACCATGGAAATTGACGAAACACTAACCTGGATACAAACTATTTGTCAGATTTGATGCGGACAATGGTCCTGTATTCGCAGGAACAAATATTATCTCAGTATCATTAGTATCATCACAGGGAAATAAATCGGAACACCACTGAAATCACTTGCAAAACAAAACCAACAGTGGTGATAGTGGTATGCACTACAATTAGACCATACAAAATATAGTTGTTGCGCTATGTTTTCCCATGTGTATACCATGGGAATATTACATTTGAAAAGCCTGACACATTGTCAGCCTAAACACACAAAAAGACAAGCAACTTAACTATCGATCATAAGCCACCTGGCTCTGGGACAAAGTTTCATTTTATGCAAGGTCATGTAATGAGTTGTTATCTTACACACTGAGATAACGTCAACTGCTTACTGACCCAGACACTGCTGCCAACACACACACGACAAAGATGAAGTCCTTCCTCTTGATCACAATGTCAGTAAGTAATGTGTTGTCATAATGCATTCATCAGTCGTTCATGGTTCTTAGCCTACTGGTCGTGTGAAGAATTGAAGGAACGCGGTGATATAGATAGACAGAGATAAATGATGGTTAGGCCACGCTTTCACGGTCTGTACTGAAAATCAAAATCAAGCGAGCGTTTGCCCTTGTGCTCCACAAATGGCCAGACACAGAAAAACGATGCAAAACTGACAACCTGAGAGACAGAACCTTTGTGGAACTTCAAATTAATGAGCGTCCTTCTGTAGATATCAAAGACTTTATCCTCATTTACATGCTCTATTTAAGACTACAAAACAGTCGCTACATACATAAACATTTTGATAAGACAACTCAAGGTCTCATCCATGATTCCATGATAAACAACGTGTTTGTCTGTATTCATTTCTCACAAAGCTATATTGGGTTGACTATACGCAATACGTGGCTATATAGTTTATCAATATATTCTGAGATTCTGGTAATATCGCACTTTTAATTTAAACCTTGATCACCGAAATGCAACTGGATGCGAAGCAAGTCTAGAGTTGATTACAGTTCTTTTAGCGGCCATTTGAAGTCGTTGTCCAAGATATATTATGAATTTTAGCTTCTTTATTCTTTCCCACGCAATGGTTCGGGATCATTAAAAGAAAACTGTAAAAACACCAAAAATGAGATTCACAATTTGTACTACGTCGGGAATCAAACCCAGGTTTTCGGTGTGACGAGCGAACGCTTTAACCACTAAGCTACCCCAACGCCACTGCTTCAGATTGTGTAGATTCAGGCTACAAAAATTTAGTCTTTGGCAGAATGTGGTCTGTACCCCAGGTGTTGGTTCTTCACGTGACTGCTGGGGACATGTCATGTAATGTGGGTGGGGATTGTCCCAAGGAGATGTGCTGCAAAGGGAACCCAGGTTCCCAGGGGCAATGCGCACCCCTGAAGACTGAAGGAGAAGGTAAGCGCTTTCACCTGAATCCTTAGTAATGTACGGTTCATTAACGCGGAGTTCTGCGGATCCTCACAGTAACGACTTGGCAATACCGCCACAATTTTGATAACAGTATACACATATAATGTCGTAGATCAGACATAGGTGGCTTGTACGAATGCTCGCGAAATATACAGTAACTTTGATTCTCGCGATCTGGAAATCTAAACTGAAGGGAAGAGAAAGTAGTTTGTATGGTTGTGTAATTGAAAACAGACAGAACTCTTGTTAGCAATGTGTAAAAAGAAATTGGTGCAATAGGGACTGAGGTAGGAAATGAACTTACAGCCATATGAATTTATATCCAGTGTATGTTTAGTCTCTTTTGACCTTGGCTTACTGTTATGAAACTAGTTCTTGGATGACGTGTGGATGTAATTATATGTCACATATTATTAGACTGCCAGATGTATTCCGGGGTACCATCCTGGGGTCAGACTCCATGGATGGTGAGAGAGTGCAACTGTCATGATGGTCTCTACTGTGGATCCGACAACCCACAACCTCCCCTGGGGTCCAGAGGTAACTAAAACCGTCAGCGAAACATCCCTTGCTTATAAAATAAGAATTCGTACCAGTGTTATGAAAGATAAACCACACGTTTACTGACATATTGCTATAGGTATATATATGACCCCTTGCTACGAGAATACACATCACAATTTCTAAATATATAGCCCCTTGCTGAAAGAGTACATACCACAATGTCTGTGTGTGCGACCTCTTGCTAAAAGAATACATATCACGTCTGTGTGTGACCTCTTGCTAAAGGAATACATATCACAATGTCTGTGTGCGACCTCTTGGTAGAAGAAACCATATCACAATGTCTGTGTGTGCGACCTCTTGCTAAACAAATACATATCACGTCTGTGTGTGACCTCTTGCTAAAGGAATACATATCACAATGTCTGTGTGCGACCTCTTGGTAGAAGAATACATATCACAATGTCTGTGTGTGCGACCTCTTGCTAAAAGAATACATATAATGTGTCTGTGTGTGCGACCTCTTGCTAAAAGAATACATATAATGTGTCTGTGTGTGCGACCTCTTGCTGAAAGAGTACTTATCACAATGTCTGTGTGTGACCTCTTGTTAAAAGAATACATATCACAATGTCTGTGTGTGTGTGACCTCTTGCTAAAAGAATACATATCATAACGTCTGTGTTTGTGACCTCTTGCTAAAAGAATACATATCACAATGTCTATGTATGTGACCTCTTTCCACATGAATTTAAGAATAGATATCACAAAATCTAAATGTTTGACAAATTGCTACGAGAATAGACATCGAAGTTTCCAGAGGTGTAACCCCTTGCTTCAAGAATAGATATCACACTTTGCACATTTGTGACCGCTTGCAACAAGAATATACGTATCATCCTCGGAAACAGAAATAAATGCATTATCACTTGCAAACGGTAACATGTTCCCTGGCTTCACAAGACAACTTAAGTGGTTCTCCATACGGTGTGGGACGCTAGAAAAGGGCATCACACATTGTACCACAGTAGGAAATCGAAAGGTCTTCGGAGTGTTAACAAACGCTTTATCGGCAGAGTACCCCACAGCTCAAACTTGTATTGAAGGCAGTTCAGACACGTGTTGTGTTTTCTACCTTTGGAATCTTGTTATTACAGGAACGTGCAGACACTGGAATGGTCTTCCATAGAGTCGGGGACAACTCCATGCTGGACTACATCTCGGCCATTCCTTGCAAGAATATATACTACTAATGTGGATAAACTGATTCAATGCTATTTTTAATGAAAAAAAGAAATAGCAACGTCATTTGTGGTGTTTTCCTTAATCACTGTTTAAATCTGTGTAATTTGACACTATGCATCGTGGCATGTCCTTGAAGTGATGTGGTGTCAGAAGTCAGTCCACACATTCAGTGTCGTGTGCGTCGACCATTGGCGTTGAGGCAGGTTTGACATATAAACGGCACTGAGCAGCTGAAGAAAGTTTGGGAAATGATGTTTGTCCCAGTTCAGCTAACGTCATTGACTGATCCTGGGCTCGACGTGAGCGTCGCTCCATGTCATTCCAATCGTACTCGATAAGGTAGGGGTACAGAGAAACAGCTTTCTTGGGCTGTACCGGAATGTTCTGCAGTCTCAGGAAATCTGTGACAACACCAGCGGCATGTGGACGGGCATTATCTTCCTGAAAGTGTTAAGTTATGTTTCTGTCCCAGAATGAACGGCTGCACACGAGATCCTGTGTCGTAGGCCTGTCTGATTGCCATTGCCAATGACCATGATGTGTCCGACCATGAGTAGTGATGGTCCCCGCTTACCATAACGCCTCCACAACCATACTGTCGACGTTGAACAAAACCCGCGTTAGCATACCGTTCACCTCGCTGTCTGTACACCATTGCCCTGCCATTAAAGCTGTCCATCTGAAATCTCGACTCGTCAGTGAACAGTACACCACCATCCCAATCTATTCTTCTGGACCGCAGATGCTGTCTGTCCCAAGCAGATAGTGTCAAATCGCTTTATTTGTTTGCATTACAAGGGAGTATGCACATTAATTAAAACAGCGAGAACAAGTAGGGCTGGTCTAAGTTTACGCTCATCACCTCCCGCACGTGCATTTGTTTCACTGGGAACAGGGAACCTATCTAGAGACGTTGTTGATTATCCCTGGTTCCAAGTAGTGTAATACAAACCTAAAACAGCGATTTGAAACTATGTTCGTTTGTTAAACAACTTTTATCCTAAGTTGAATAGAAATCTGAGATTTAAATGCTCAAGTGGCAAGGTACAATTATATATTTCACTTTATTCGATTTACTCTCTTGTTTAAAGTAAAATTCACCGGTGCGTTTTCAGTGCCAAGAGACTACAACTGTGGCGTGACGAGGCAATCACGAAGTCCGCGTTCAACACATAGTGAGTTGGGGTTTTACTCCGCTTTTAGCAATATTTCAGCAATATCACGGCAGGGGACACCAGAAATGGGCTTCACACATAGTACCCATGTGGGCAATCCAGACCGGTTTTCGACGTAACGCGCGAACGCTTTTAACGCTTTTAGATTACGCGGCCGACATAAACTTTCAAAACTTTTTTTCTCACATATTTTTATTCACTTCAGAAGTATACATATATTTGTGTAGTCTTTACATACACTACATTGGATCCATCCAGATACACTTTTATCGAATTTGTGTTCTTTGTTGTTCTTTGTAAAATATATATATTTCTATTTTCATTATCGTTTTGAGAGATTTCTTGAATTTCCAAAATACCGGAATTTTACTTTTTAGGTTCATGTTATGTATGTATTTCTTGACTAGGAGAATGATAACCAAAAAGATTGTGGACTTAGTTAAGACAAAATTTGGTATTTTGTATTTCAGAAGAGCCTCAAAGTGAAACCAGAAGTTTTTGGTATGCTTACAGGCCTCCTTATTGTGTCAACTAGGTAACCTATCACCTAGCGGTCGTGCGGGAGTGACTAAGTACACTTTTACACAACATTCTACAAGTATAACGGCTGTACACAAGAAATATGCTTCACACATTCTACCCATGTGGAGTGAATCTCGTTGTATTTGTTAACAATACAGACAATTTCAACATCTGATTAAGCATGGAACTAGCCTTATACTGAAGTTGTGTTTCCACACTTCATTTCTATATTGAAATATGAGAAAATAGCGTCAGAGAAATAAATATATTTCTGCCTGACCAAATTTATTTCTTGTTTTAAAGATTTTTTTGTCCTCAGAAAACCACCAAACAAATATTCCTTCTAAATACTAAAAGTATTTCACTTTTGGCAATTTATGAAGTGTATAAGGATAATCTAAAAACATATTCCTGTCAGTATAAATTTTTGGTCAATTAAAAATAATGATTTTATTTTTTGAGTAAGGAAAAATAATTTTGATTTTTTTTATTCTTGAAAAGATTTATTTCTAACCAATAACCATGCTGGAATATCAATGCCCATCTCTTTAATGTCATAAACCTGACATACTGAAGACAACTTGTACAAATTTCCTCTAGGATCTTCCACATGAACATATGCACATACCAATGGCTCCGAACAAACATCCTCCAGAGAACTGTACCAGCTAATGTAACAGACACAATTTATTCAGTATATGGCCACTGGCCCAACACACAATCATACAAAGGTGCATCACATGTCACAATATTTAACTCACAGCCTCATGTGTTTTAACACTGTGTAAATACAACCTCATCATACCTTTTTTATTATCAGTAATTTGAACATTCTCATGTAAAAGTATGATGTGCAGTAGGGTAGTTTGTGTAGTTACTTGTGTACAGTGCATTCTGTCCAACTCTGACTCTGTCTTTCTCTCATTGCTGTATAAACCAGACTCAAAATACAGTCTGACGTAATCTTTCTTTGTTGTCATAATGAAAAAAGTCCTGTATATCTGAATATCCCTTAGAATATAAAACATGATCAAAACAAGCAATTTAATTGGCTGGTCAGAGTGTCAACAATCAATCAATCAATGCTACATTGCAACTTCTCTTTTACTGACTAAATCATCATCATCATCATCATCATCATCATCATCATCATCATCAATTTGTACAATCTATGGTCATCTATGACTTGCAGAAACATTTATTGCCTTACAGTAAGTAGAAACAAACATCAACCTCAAGCAGAAGCCTATCACCGAGCACCATAAACGTAATGTGTAGTGCAGACAGCTGCATGTTGTTTAACAATAAACAGCCTTTAGTGAGCTGAGTTCAAAGTGTACAAATCCATGAAGTACTGTACAATGTTTATACTGGAATGTCTCCATGTAGTTAGTGCTGGAAGATGACAAGGAGGATTAGGAGAAGGAGGATCTCACTTGTCCCAGTCTGGGTTTGAGCCTGCAACACGAAAACACATCCAGCATTCATGAGTGAGTGACTGAACACTTGTTAACATGCTTCAGTTATCTGATGAAGTGTCAGTTTGATCTGCAAGGAAAGACAAGTGTGATTCTGGTCCTGATACTTACAATCAATGACAAGGGGGAACTTGGTCCTGGATGAAGGGGAAGCTGAGGTTTGACCACCCATGGGGAACTGGGGACAGAGTAGGTCATGAAATATCCCCAGGGAGACAAGCATAGGGTATCAAGGGACCTGTCTGTCTTGGAAGTTCATGGGGAGAAACGTGGGATCTATTCTTTCAAGAATCCCACAGGTTGACAAACATGGAAAGCTACAGGAAAACATGCATGAGGCACTGAGAACCTGAAATCCACATTACTACACAAGCATTGGGTAGGGGGACCTGCTCTGTCCTAGAATATCATAGGGAGACAAGCATGCAGTACTGGGGCCCTAGTCTAACATGTGCATGAGGTTTGAGAAACGTCCTCTGTCTAAGAATATCACAGTGAGACAAACATGCAGTATTAGGGCCCTAGTCTGTCCTAGAATCCCAAAGGGAGACCAGAATAGGCTACTGGAGGAATTTCTGCTATGGATTCCCAAAGCGAGGCCATCTGTTGGTACTAGGTTCCTGATCAACCATTAATTTTCCTGTTTAAGTGAACCTAGAAAATATATCACACATGACCTGAGCATTTGCAGACTGCTCTGAATCTGTGCTAAACAAGTGATAAGGATTGATCCTAAGACAGGTAAGTCATATCCGACTTGAAGAGTGTTGACAGTGCCTCACAGTGTCAAGGCAAGATGACAAACCAAGTCAACCTGGGCATAACTCAGATCAGTTACCATTACCAAGGTATGACGGCTTTGTATGGTGAAAATCAAACATGAGAAAGAAACAAGAAGGCAGGGCTACATAGAATTATTTACTTTCTTGGGTGGTAACGTTTCTAGAGAAAAATGGTGAGGTACATTGGAAGCGAGGAAAATCAATGAAAAAGGCCTTTCAGAACATTTTTGGTGGATGGTATTTGGAAAGGTATCTAATACATTTCTATATCTGCATCATGAGTACACATGTTGTTTGTTTCACCATTAAGACAATTGGCAATTGTGTCCCTGAAATATTTTCCATGAATTGAACATACACAAATTTCTGTGCAAAGTAAATTATGTACATTCTGTAGAATTAATAATAATACAGAAAAACACACTTTTCAATATCTTAGGCTTAAAAGAATTTGCAGAACAACTGTCTTGTTGAAGATTCATATGAGTCTAATATCTTTGTCTCTCAATGGCAGACATCAATACCTACATTTACTACCAATGTAACAGAGGTTACACAAACATAACATTATTTGGGGATTGACATGAAACCATATAATTTATATGTTTCATATATTTTTTGTTATATTTAAAAAAACAAATGTTGAGAAGTGAAATTTTGCTGATATACTCCTACCACTAACTACGGAAATGCGATTACAATACTTTAGAAATTTAACTCCACTTGTCTAGTTAGGTAACACTAACCATCTGTTAAAAGTTGTGCAAACCAGTAACATAACCCAGTGTGCAAATAAAAATGAAGGGAGGGATGAGGTGTGTAGAGAAGTGGATATATAAATTTGGCATGCCTCAGAGGTCACAGAAATTCTGCCAGGGGTTCAATAAACAGTTCAGTTTTAAACATCCAATAAATGACAGATACTACCAAACATCTATGAAATATTTTCATATCAATATGAACGTTTGTTTTCTTGTATATATGGATGTCACAGCAGAATAGAAAATTACTTTTTCCAATTGTTACTATAGAAATCAATTTGACATTTGATGAGACTATTCTTGCAATCTTGTGAGAAGTGTGTTGCTGTAGAATTTATCTGAACAGCAGAAGAAATGCAACTCTGGCTTTTTCTCAAGTTTTAAAATAGACGACATAAACATGAACACTTACTTTTATGAGATTCCATTACTTAGAAACAAACATTTCTTTTGCTGTTCAGTATAACATTACCGTATTGTATCTGCTTTATAACCTCCTCAGGTTCAGAAAGAGCCCTCCATAAATAACTTAGAATAGAGCCAAAAATGCCTTCAAGAACCTCATGTGACCTTTAAAAACCTCATGTGACCTCTGCATAAGAAAAAGGAAGAGATCCTTGTTGTTACTGGGGGAGTATATACTGTAGTCTAGACATGCTGGGTGTGTGACAAATGGGGACATGCATGTAAGATATATTGTCATGCACAAAGACAACTTTATCTGCATTTCTTCTCTACAAAGTTTTAATTCAATAAATTGAAACTAATGAAAAGACATAAGAAAACACACATAACATCTATGGGTACAGTAATTTGAAAAGACTGTTGAAACATACACATGCATGATGTGAAGTAAAAGTTTCTACAAAAATGAAAAGTAACTAAAATATGAAAAGGAACCTTTTTCTTTTAAAAATAAATAAACAATTAAACTTCCCTCCATCTCAGCAGACACACCTCCTTCAATTACACACACACACACACACACACACACACACACACACACACACACACACACACACACACACACACACACACACACACACACACACACACACACACACACACCATTCCTCTACTGCATACAGATACATCTCCTCCCATCCCTTGCAGACACATGTTCTCCCTCACCTTGCAGACACATCTCCTTGCTCACCTTGCAGACACACCTCCTCCCTCACCTTGCAGACACACCTTCTCTTTCACCTTGCAGACACACCTCCCCCCTCGACTTACATACACACCTCCTCCCTCACCTTGCAGACACACCTCTTCACCTTTCAGGCACACTTCCTCCTACACCTTGTGAACACACCTCCTCCCTCACCTTGCAGACACACCTCTTCCTAAAACCTTGCAGACACACCTCTTCCCACACCTTGCACACACACTTCTTCCCACACCTTGCACACACATCTCCTTACCCCACACCTCCTCCAACAAATTGCAGACACACCTCATCCCACACCTTGCTGACACACCTCCTCCAACACATTGCACACACACCACCTTCCACTCACTGAGACACCCTCTTGACGTAAACTTCAAGTAAAACCTTTCATGTATAAGCATGTACTCTACTTAAGCACCTATACAGAGACAAAAAAAGCTTGAATTTCCATTTACTCCTCCACTTCTTCAGGTTACCAGTTTTCTGGCTACAAGCACCTTGTACAACAATGAGAGTTGCCCGAGACAGGTGAGTACTGTGTACATGCCTAGTAGTGCAAGAGATGCAAGAGAAACATATACCTGATGTACCTTAACGAGCTAGGATTTGTTTGTAAATGACTGTTGTCTGCGCTGGTAGAACGTCTGACCTGACCCCATCCGATGCCTGGGAAGGAGTATGCAGATACGGCAATTTCATTATTTGTTTGTTTGTTGTACAATGCAACACTCAGCAAGTTTTCAGTCATATGATGATGGTCTGTCGATTCTAGACCAGACAAGCAATCCATTGATGGATACTGTGAGCAGCTATCAACACAGCCAGGGAACTAGGACATATATGGATTGTGTCAACAAGATGAACGAACCAATCCATTTGACCACCTGATGCATTATAAGTTGCTTGCCACCTATTGTAACCTGGATTCACCAGAGGTTTTAGTTACAAATCAATAAACTGTAAAAGAAGCAACATTTCCCACTATGGCTTCTATTACTTCAATGTTTGAAAAACAGAAATAAATCTTACTGATATTTGATCTTTCACACTGAAATATTACCTGTCTGTCTGATGATCAGATAAGATGCTCAGTTAGAGAGATCAAGAATGCAGTTTGACCAATTAATGATGCATTGTTTGTGAATTTTAATGAGATTGCTGAGAAACCTCATTCATCCAAGTGAAATTTTCATCATTATCAAATTACTTATCACACTTTCACCTGACGTCTCACCTGACCTGGACACAATTTATGAACACATCTGGACAGAAGGTCTTTAGCAAACTTACCTGATGTGGATGTGATTACCGGGTTCACCAGGCAGAATGAGTGTTCTCCCATTAGTCATACACCCCACTAGTCATACAGGTTAAAACCACATATGGTATGGTCGACTGCACCAACAAGTACCTTTGTAATAAAATGGAATGACCCAAGAGACCAAAATACAGCTTCGCATCAGTGAACTTTAATGATCAGTTGTCAGCAAGTAACATATTGTAAGCACTAGCCCTAATCTGTAAATGTTTAACAATATAATCTATTATATGCCTTATCTTTACAGTTACAGTGCTTTTGACATAGACATTTAAGAACTTTAAGCATTTTAAACACTAGACACTTTAATTCTTATTATAACTTATATAAATTCACAGTTTGCCATGTGAGGTCAGTTGGGTCGAGGTAGCCAACAGCATCAGGGAATTGAAGAGTGTTTTTCTGGCCGCCTCAAGCTGGCCCCACAACTAGACAAGTCCATTTTCTTTTTCATGAAACACTCACTTTCTTCCCTGGATGCACAGAAGTCGATTCAGGCTTCTCAATCTGCTTGATCAGTTCAACAAAACGAAAGATATTGGGATGATGGTGTGGAAGAGTCTTGTTCCTATGATAGTGGAAGCCTTTAAAATTATCATTTGTTCGAGGCACAACACTGTAGTGTTGATTCCATAGAGGGATGGGGAATCTTGTATCATCATGCAACCCAAGTTGTCACAATGTAATCATTAAATTTCTGGGTGTTGTTTACGTTGATGTATTGTCCATGACGTGGACCCAGGCATCTTGCACATGACCCTCTGGTAACAGTGCCAAGGCTGATGCTCTTCTGACTCACAGTCTGACCTCCGCTTCCTCCTGCTACTGGAGAGCATGCCCCAGACATCAGCATAATCTCTCTTCATTTCACTGTGAATCTCAACGAGTCAGGTTCATAAGGGCCATGGTTGTGTGGAGTGGAGTTCCTGACATGGTCGCCAACTGTAGTGACGCTACCCCAACAAGCCTTCGAAACACACTTCCAGTGGATGTAGTGTTTCTTTGTAAAATTCTCATTGAGAAGGTGGCCTTGAAACAGTACCTGTTGTGTACCTTGCCTAGACGTAACATATTCCACTTCAATCAATCCTGCCAAGAGTGGTATGCTAGAGCCTATGACATGGAACTGTTATGCACTAATTTATGGTTCTTTACATGACTGGGTACAGTTTGAGATTCAGTAGACTTTGAGATTAAACTAACCTCAAGCTGTCCAATATGTTTCTCAACGGTTGTGATGTATGATGTTCACATAACTTCAAAGTAATTTACTCTAATAACATTTGTTCATATGTTTCATTACCTAAGACTGTTTCATTCTCAGTGTTAGAGATTAAACTAACTTCAAGCTCTCCAATGAACGGGCCAGTCTATTTTGTACAAAGGGTATATGACTGTTGCTGTTTTAATTAATCTTTCATTTTCCGTATGATTAGTAGGAATATGACTAATGGGACATGACCTGCAGAGTATCATTAGCAGACTCACCTGCCCTGGAGATGACTAGTGAATTCACATGACCAGGTGGTCATTAACAGACTCACCTGCCCTGGAGATGACCAGTGAATTCACATGACCAGGTGGTCATTAACAGACTCACCTGCCCTCAGGTAATTCGCTTAATCAGCTGGCCAGGAGGTCATTAACAGACTCCCCTTGCCTGGAGGTGATTAGTGGACTCACCTGACCTGGAGGTGACTAGTGGACTCACCTGGCCTGGGTCTGTCCCGGCTGTTTGTTTTGCTGGGTAGTGTTGGCTATCTTCCACTGGGCTTCCAGTTTGCTGAATATTCCACCAGAGAACTATGGAGGAAATACACACAACATCACATAGTGATCATTAACATATAAGAAACTAAAGGCGAGAATTTATGGACTCAACTTCTTGCTTCTCTTGTTATCTTACCACTGTTGTTGTTTTACGTTCCTTTACTTTTTCCTGGTTTCTTCACAAGCTCTGTGATATAAATGCTGTGAAGACACCTTGGAAAAAAATAGGAAACACTTCTGCTTTCATGCGATCCCTTATTTTTAACTCTCAGTATGCAGCTATCTGTTTTCTAGTCTTCCACTGACAAAGGGGAGAGAATATTCTCTTAAACGTCACATTCCTCAAATCAATACGTTCACATCCATAAATTTTCACCTTTACGTGTATCACTTCAAAATTCAAAGAGTCAATAAGAAACTAGCCAGTCAAATGCAATGGAATCACTTGCAGTATTTTTATTCCATAAAAAATGAACTTTCAAAATTACCTCCTTTTTTGGCTTATCAATCTTATCTGCATTCAGCCTCAGTTTGGTCAAGTAAAGACGAATGTCCTTCATTCGTCTCTGGTCTGAATAAAGAAACAAATAGCACAATAGCAACAAAACCCTTTCCATATCTATAAGAAATCACTGTTAAAAACAAAGTCAATTGCACAGTTCAAACCATATAATGAGCATGTGTTTGATTGATTGTTTGTAGGGTAGCCTAGTGGTTAAAGCGTTCGCTCGTCACGCCGAAGTCCCGGGTTCAATTTCCCACATGGGTACAATGTGTGAGGCCCATTTTCTGGTGTTCCCCGCCGATAGACTCGACTTGCTGGAATATTGCTCAAAGTGGTGTAAAACTCACTCATTCACTCACTCACTCACTCACTCAAGGGGAAGCCTGGTGGTTAAAGCATTTGCTTGTCATGCCAAAGTCCTGGGTTCAGTTCCCCACATGGAAACAACTCTTGTGTCACTTGCTGTGACATATTACCAAAAGCGCCATGAAACCAAACCCACACACTCGCTGAACATTCAAACATTACTTGTACAGCAGTCAAGGAGTTTATATATGAAGTCTTCCCAAAAGTCAATTGACATGTTTACATATTACTTCTTGCGAATCAGATAGCGGCATTAGGCTCAAAACACGTGCCTACACCATGGCAATGAGAAAGAATGAGTGAGTATGAGCGAATGCTTTAACCACTAGTCTACCCCTCCTCCCCACGATGAGACAGAAAATGATGTGACAGGCTTTGTCACGTGATCAGGACACAAAGGGACACATAACCTGCAGTAACGCATGGCATCACGTAAGTGAGCCAGTACTGGCATCATTGTGGCCTGGTACTGGCATGACGTACGACAGTATAGAGCCAGTACTGGCTCAATGATTGTTTTCCGTCAGTGGAACGTAACAGGCAAAACTGTTTTGGGCCCTATATGGGCAGTTGCAGTAAATACTGCATCTCAAAATACTTTACCAACCCAGTATAGACAGTACACTTCCTGTCTGGTGAATTGTGGGGGGTTATCTCAGGACCATGTGGTCTGTTCAAGAGAGATGGCCAAAAGGTAGAGAGTGATATTTTCCACATTTCTGAATGAAAACTGACTGAATGTGGTTCTTAAAAGTAACAGCATTTGTTGAGAATCACTTATGAAGGCTACATTTTCAACTAAGGTTAAGTGTTCAGCATATTTTCAACAATAGCATGCAGCTTGTATTTCACTGGGGCAAGGTCATTTGAAACATTCAGTATGATTCATGTTGTTAGATCATGGAAAACCTGTTGACATGCCTAATTCAATAAATGGCTCAGCTTATAGTACTGTTTCATGATCATATCATACTGGACAAACTGTCAAAAGATTGAACACTACATGAATCTTTGAAACTTCTTTGAAAAAAGACTGTACCCCGTATATCTGGTGAATTGAATTTGAAACTTGTGTTGAACAAATTCATCCTTATTGTTTTATGAATTAGCCTGATATGGAGAAACTTGTGTTGTCTTGTTTTTTTTCTTTTTCAGAGTTTCATTTGGTATCAGTTTGTTATAAATAGTAGACACTGTATTAAACTAAACAGGGCCAGTGCCGCCCAAACTCTAAAGGGCCAATTTGCAACCGCTACGGCTATGTTCTGGGCCATACTACTTTGCCTGTACTGGACCAGTTCAATGTTAATGTGCAAAATAGTACAGGCCCAGTTCAAGAATGCCTTAAGAACGGCCCAATTTTCTGACTTTACTGTGTCAGTAATGGGTCAGTTGTGTGATGTCAGCTGGGCAGATCTGTAAGGGATCTACTTGGTGATTTAAGATGTGTTTGGGTGCTATGTTTTGATTTGAAGCTGGAAACTTTGTTCTTACGTGTTTCCATATAGAATCAAAAGAACGAATGCACAGAGTGACATAGGAAAGGGAAAATCAAATCTGTAACATATTTTGAGTAGTATACTATAACTGTCCTACCTTCCTGTCTCTGTGCATCCTGGTTGTATCTCATCGATCTCTGCGTATCCCATGTTGATTTCTTTGTTTGTCTGAAATGTATGTAAGGATCACACTTAAAATAAGCCCTGTCTAATTGTTTGTTTGTAGTTCAGCGCCACACTCTGGTTACATGGCAGTGCTCTGTCAATAATCGAGTCTGGACTAGACAATCCAGTGATCAACATCATAAGCATTGACCTATGCAATTGGGATAAGATGACATGTGTCAACCAAGTCAGCAAGTCTGACCACCCAACTCCAAAAGTCACCTCTTACGAGAAGCATAGGTGACTGAATAAAACTCTAATCCAGACAAACGTTACTGTATCCATGCATCAGTCCTGAAGGTGCAAACAACCACACACATATGCTTTCAAGATCATTTAAGTTGCTATATGTATACATGTATGAATGCAATGTCTAAAACCCATTCAAGTCATGCTGCATAACTCTCTCTCTTTCTCTCTCTGTAACAAAATGGTAAGTTCATTCGCTGATTTCCTAGGGTGAGATGATACATAATCAACAGGTACATTTCTTAATTCAGACAGATCACAGGTTGAAAATAAATACAGAACTCCTAACTGAAAGATGTAAAGCATTTCTGACATACTCAAATCCTGGAGCGTCCAGCAGGATTGCCTGGGGATCAATGGTGACTCGTGATTTCCTAGTAGCTCTTGGTTTCTTGACTGCAAACAATACATGATTACGAGTCATTATAGTTTCTTACTGGGTCAGGCACCAAATACATCAAAATACATCACAAAATACAGGTCATACCTGTATCAATCATAGTAATTCTGTAAACAATCTGATGACTATCCTCTGCAAAGTCTCCAGCAAACTGGCATGAATGGGACAATAAAGGACTTGGTATGGCTGTACAAAGTGATCTTAGTGCTAAGGTGACTACAACACCCATCCTTTAACATAGACTTAGGGTAGTTGTAGTGCCAAGGTTGTTTTGTACAAGGCCCTGGTTATTTATTATAGAGGTGGGAGGAGACAAAGTTTAGGGGACTATCACACTGACATGAAAAAAGTCATTAAAACACAACCCCAATCTCACCAGCACATGTAACTTTCCTTATAATATATGATAAGTCCTCAAATATCATTTAGAAATATAATTTATGGTTTTTTTTAAACTGAACTGCTCTTTTTTCATGCCCCTACACCACATAAATTTTGGCCATCTTCCCTCTTTGGCTGAAATATTCATCGACCCCCACTTAATCTTCATCCCTTCCTAAAATAACTGAAAAGTCCCTGACAAAAATCTTCCCTGCTTTATCAAAACAAGAATACATTCTACCAATTTACTAAGAAATATTGTATAGTAACAGGTAAATTGTGACCATTTACAATGTACTGTGCTGTACATCATGACTTCAGTTATCAGTTCAGGACTAATCCATATACACACCTGAACCTTTGAGAGACTCCTCATCTCCAATCTCGTCATCACTTTCACCAAAGGCAAACTCGTCAATCTCAAAGGACACTTCTCTCTCCACAGTGAGGGCTTGTAAACGTGGTTGAGGCTTGCTGTGATGGTGGTGGTGGTGCTAGGACACAAAAACACCGATGAACAGTCCACACAAATATGATGAACAAATTTATCAGGCCATAACAGTGATAGAAATTAACACTTGCCCCCTGGCCCAAGGCAAGTAGAAGTTTGTCTGGGCGAATTAGAACCATGCTACTGGTCGCCCGCTGGGCGACAAGGGTATGTGTCACTGCTGATTATAAAGATGGAAAGACTTCCATCCATATCTCCTCTTCTCTCAACTGATAAAAAGCCTCACCACAATCATTTACATGTGTTTGCGTCACTACAGTTGGTTAATATAAAATGAGTTTTTTAATGCATCATTTTTATTAACTGGACCAGTAGAAAACATCTTGGGCCAGTAAGTTTTTATGTCTACTGTCCCGAAGGGCCTGTCTGAACATAAGAATAATTTCTAACACTGCCATAATCTTATATGATTTAAAGGTATATTATAAATTATCAGGTTGGAGAGAGTGACATTCTTTCATGAAAATTCACTAGCTAGTCGGGCTAGTTACTGTGGAGATTTACTGGCCTGATTGGATTTTTACTGGCCACTGCCGAGCTGGCCAATGGTTATGTGGCACACCGGACAGGGGACCCATACGAATAATGTTTGTAGGGTCCTTGCCAGTAATAAGATGGTCCCATAAAGTACTGGAACCTTTTGTGGTGTACATTGAGATAAATGAATCAATGATCATGTGGACAGTGGTCTTGACAAGTGGGTGAAATAACAGACACAGAGAACTACTAGGTATTTTTGTGCGTCTCTCCCGGCACAGTACTTTGGGTTTTCTGCAACCATTCCCCACATGTATGAGTACTGGACACAAACATTTGGGTGTCACATAAAAAATGAAGCACCTGCAGTTTACACTAAGAATCACAAAATACTTATTACTGTCAGTTAATACAAGAATACTGCCTCACTAATATTCCTGTGCAATATCCTGAAATTTCAAGTATAAAATCCTCAATTTTCCAACATGAAGAAGTGAGAGTTTCCTCAATGTAGATGTACAAAAGCCTTTGGGTAAACAGGTACTATTACCTGCACAACTTTTAATGGATAACTGAAACAGAATAGAGTGATGTAGTTTAAATGTGGTCTGTAAATATTTATTACCTCTACTTTTTTGTCCTCTTCTCCTGAGGAGGACAACTTGGATATATGCACTCCTGATGACCTTGACCTACTGGCAAACACCTCATTGCCAAATATGTTCAGCTCAGCTTCACTGGAACACAAGAAGACATTATATTTGGCAAAACTTCAACCAGCACTCATTTAGAGTCAAAACCCACCAAACATGAACAGGAAAAATTATATAGTATTTTACTTTATATTCCAAGATGCTTTGATGGAAGATCAAATGTGAAAACAGTACTTTATTAGACAACAATGTGCACTTTTGTATTACATCACAATATGTTGGCATCACTGCGCTGTTCTAGTCTGCCCCCTCGTAACTGAACACGTTTGCATTACGTCAGAATGTAACCGACAACACATGTCAGTTGTCCTCATCTCGTACAGCCTCCTACAGTAAACTACTCTGTTGCATCCCGTTTTTTGTTTAGCAATCACATCACACAGCTAGCACCACTAGCGGGAAGCTTTACGTTTCTGTTTCGCAATAGAAAAAAAATGTCTCATAGGTTGACTCAGTATTTTAAAGCAACACAAAAACGTTCGCAATGTTTACATTCCCACAATGCAGTCAAGTGGAATGTCGCTTGACTAGTTAGCTTCATCTGGATGTACTGATCTAAACTTACATTGGTAGTAGAAATGCAATGTTCATATTGTCCATATGGTTTACATTAATCACAGATGTAACTGAAATGATACAGAAAGGATTCAACCTTCTGGTAATGTTCGTCTTACCGTAGGGGGTGCAGACATGTCAAGCATCTTCATGCTTTAGCTATAACTGTTCAGGTTGAAAGTGTGCTTTATTAAACTATACATGGTGGTAGAGAGACCTGTATTTCTTAAATGTATTGTACTGCTGCACAGTGTCACCGGTATACTGGAATACACATTACAATATCTCTCTGTTCTCAAGGTATCTTGACTAAAACATAGAGCAAACTTTCTATTACTTCTGTTCTACAGCCTAAAACCTTCAGAGAAATTCATTTACAAATGTTTGAAATCAATTGACAAAATGGTAGATAAATATTGTTATCTCCCCTGTATCCATGACAACAAAATGGCAGCAACTGACTTTCATTTACAAATATGTAGCAAATATGCATGCACATGTGGAAAGAGTTTTGTTGCTTTTATTCAGAACATGAGTTAATGACCCCTACCTGGTTTCAGGTAACCTCTGATAGGGAACACAGATCACATCTCGATGAGCCAGAAGGTCATCATAAATCTTGTGTAGAGGAGACTTTGAGTTTGTGTCAAGGTCACCACCACCAGGGGTCGCCTCAGTCAGGTTGATGATGTGGTCCTTCACACGACAACCCTGAAAGACATTTACCCTATGCAGTCTTTGAAGTTCATGCTAGTCTGCTAGCCCAAGATTACAAAACTATGCCAAGCAAAAATCCATCACAGACAAGCAGCAATTAGTGACTATCATTCTTAACTAGTTCACTTGCTTCAATTTCCTACATATCAGAATTGAAAAAAACAATAGAATTTAGAAAGAAATTAAATTAAATTAAATCAGAAAATTTAATTTAATTTAAAAGGTGACTCATAAGGTTTCCTGGTGAGGCTTGCTGACTTTGTCAATGTATCTTATCATATCACAACTGCACATGTCAAGATTCATGATGTCAAACACTGGATTGTTTGATCCACACAGCCACAATACAGCAAAACAGTGCTGCATTAAAACCAAAACTAAAAAACAAACCTTATTGAGTTGTATAGGATCAAATCGCATGGTTTTCTGATGACAGCAGGGGTATACCCCAACACACGACGATGTTGCAGACCCTCCTGTACTTCCCTCATTATCGTATCGAGGAGCTTCTGGGTGATATTTACAGTGTCCAAACTCTGTGAGCGGGAATGTTTCTCCACACCGACTGCAGGCCAGTGAGTTGATTGTCCCCCACACTCGCCAGTAGACATCTCGCCAATACTTCAACTGGGACTTCAGTTCCAGCAGGTAGTCATTCAAATCAAAGGTGGTGTCTTTCAAATGACAATAAGTCAGTCCTCCACGCTTGTTGACAGTCATTCTGAACAGGAGAGTATCATGAGATGAGCGGGTTCAGATATGAAGGTGTTACTGAATATTGGTTAGACAGGAAGTATAAATTTTTAAAATAATATTAAATTAAACTTCCAGGCAAGTAATGATACAGTTTGACTATTCTGGACCTAAAACAGAGCCAAATCCCCTTTAGCAGAGTCTACAGGCCAGTACCACTGAAGCATACTCCCAAGACAGGAAGTTTGGTCCAGTGTCATGAATGTTTAGATCCATGAAGATCCACATTAGAATTTATCTTCAGTAACCCATGCATGTCGCAAGGGGTAACTATTGGAATTGGTTGGTCAGGCTTGCTGACTTGGTTGACACATCATTGCTTCACACGTGCATAGTTGGATTTCTAATTTGTAAGAACTAGTGGCAGTCTGTAAATAATTAAAGCCAGACAAGCCAGTGATCAACAGTATGAGCATTGGGGCTGCAACGGTTCTGTTTGATTCATCAAAAATCAAATCTGACTACTTAGTTTTTCAATTTTTGATAACCATTATCACTATTTCGAATGATATTTGAATATCTGTTGACATTTAAAAGTTTTATTTTATTTATTTACTTTCATTATCTGCAGTGTCCGAGAGTACTCAGCATGAGTTTGACTCATCAACTTTTATGGTTCTTGACATGGGGACAAGAAAGTGAAAAATGCTGTTCTGTGTTTAAACAACATATTTTATTTCCTTGACAAAGAGTCATGTCTTTTAAATACACGATTTCCTTACCAAATCTCCGAAAACGTTTTAAGTGTGAAATGTTTTGTTTAAAGAAATTTGAGTTAAATGAAATATGATGTTGACCAAGTCAACACGCCTGACCACCACCATTCTAATAGTTAGCTCTTATGACAAGCATGGGCTACTGAGGACCGATTCTAACCCGGATCTTCACGGGTTATCTTCACAAATTACCTGAGCTACTAGAATATAGTATATAAAATATAAAAATAAACGAAAATGTTAGGGAAGATGAATGTTTAGGTGATGTTTCTTATAGTGAAGACTCAATTTCTAACAGGAATAGAACATATGCAAACATTTCATGAGCCATTTCATGAGCCCTAACTTGTTTTGCTGAGCATTTGTAAATTCATCAGGTAAGTTAAACATTGAAACCGACCTGCTGGATACACATTTGACCTTCTTCTCAAGTTTTGTGGTCAGGTGGCGTTTACAAATGGAACACCTGTAAGAGATGAAATCTGCAGAAATGTGTGGCATAACACCTCCTACACTATTACACATTGATAAAAATAAACAAGAACAATTGCTTGAAAAAGGATGATTTAAATCTTCTGATAAACGTCAAGATCCTACACTGAGTAAGGGATGTACTCACAAAGGGCATTATGATACACATCAATACATACCATGGTACTTAGGCCACATCATTATATGTATAACATCATAAATCTGTGACACATGTTCAGTAAAATTGTCAGCATTCCGTGTGGACTGGTTAACAAAGCTCATTCTGTAAACCAGCGTGTGTTTAACTTTCTTCTATAGAATGGCTGTGGGACAGTTAACTGCAATTTTTCATTTTCATTAATATCATTATTTATGAGAATATAGTTTGTCAGGAATTTTGTAATGAACGGATACATCAGTGTTTTGGGATACCCTCAGTACATATTACTCATGTTAAAAAATAATATGTACATATGGACTGACACCCCTTGCACCACCCCATTGTATATACCCCCGGGCGGTGGGACAGCCTGGTGGTTAAAGTATTGCCTGTTACGCCAATGACCAAGGTTCGTTTCTTCACATGGGTACAAGGTATGAAGCTCATTTCTAGTGTCCCATGTTATGATATTACTGGAAAATTGCTAAATGCAGCATAAAACCATACTCACTCACTCAGTCACTCACTCAATCAATCCCTCACTCTATACCCCTCCCCTGTGGGTAAATAATTTTTGTTTTGGGACTAAGTGTGTTGTGATATCAGCCATATTCTTTGCACATCTGACTATACTGAAAATGAAGGCACATTCATGAATAACTGTAAAAAAAACCAAATATTCAAAATGTTACTAGTTTGTAGACAGAAGTACAATCTTACATCTGTAAGAAATGTACTACTTAAAGAGAGAGATGGCACTCTTTAGAGAGTCAAGTGTAAGACATGAACCACGTGCACTTACTTGAAGAGAGAGACAGCACTCTCTGGAGAGTCAGGTGATGTATACTCTGCATCAAACAGCTTCTCCAACTTCTTGCTGAACAGCTTGCTGTGGTCAACACAGGACATACACATGTGTCAGAGAAAGATTCAGATAAGCTGCATTATACAGCAAGCACTGAACATCACCATCACACTATTAATTGTGTTGCTAGTGTGCACCTGCACACAAACAGATTAAAAGCCAACCCTTTAATGATACTGGATGTAATTCCACAATGGAGCTGTTTTAGACTGTATAGTCAGTATATATATATCTTGATTTACTGGTTGACAGCAGGCAGTATTTACACATGAACTCTACCTCAGTCTATAAGAAAACAAAAGCATTATGTCTTGCTAACTGTAGGCGAAATGAAATGTCTTGTATTTGATGAACACATACGGAAACACATGATATTCAATGAAACAAAATGTCCAATGTGTCACAAAAATCACCTCTTAAATTTGTCTTTCCTGTCCTTTATCTCATCTGCTTCAGAATGTGTGAACAGATCAGCAATTCTGAAAAGGAATAAATGTGTGTAATGAGATGACAAGTGGACGAGTTCAATTCATGTCTCTGCCATGCCAACCCTGGTGCCTTAAACAAACAGGCCCCTGTGCACACAAAAGATCAGTGAACTGCCTTGTAGAAGGTGACACACTGATGGCAAGTTTGGACATTAATAAAGACAGTCTGTCGTCACAGCAGGGGAGATAACTTGCATCACCATGAAAAGAAGAAACTAGTGACACATTTATTCATGGTGGTATTACAATATGATCAGAGTGATATTTTAGCTGTCAAGTCAGCAGTAAATGTCAGTGAATGTTCCTAAATGGGGAAAAATAATAACTAAAACTAAGGGGTCATTCATAATTTATGGCAATGGGGTGATGGTGATTTAAAGGGTCAGCCACCCATGTTGCTCTAAGGAGGTAAGGGGGCCATAACTTTTGTGCATAAAAATCAAGCTTAACAAATATGGGATGGTGAGGGGTGTATGTCACCATTCACATTTTACATGCTTATCCATAAAAATCATCATCACTACCCATAGAAACAAAATCACAGAGTACATAATAAACAACTGATATCATGACTAACTGTCTTACGCTCAGCAGGGCCTTGTATATAAGCTCAACAAAAACTCTGAACAGAGCTGGTTACACACATACCTTGTGACGAGCTTGTCATTGATGCAGTTCATGTTACAGTTGGTGGCGACAATGGAGGACATCTGTTTGTGGCAGTACTCAATACATTCCTGAACCTGCAACACGTCACATTCTAGAAACACACGACTCTTACATGGTGTCTCTGTCCCATTAATTCCTACAGAAACAAGTGGCATTTGAGGATTTCAACAACAGTGAGAGAGGAAAGGAATACACCGCTTTTAGCAACTTCCCAGTAATATCACAGAGGGTGACACCAGAAAGGGGCTCCACACATTGTACCAATGTATGGAATCGAACCCAGGTCTTTAGCATGATCAGCGAATGCTTTAACCACTAGGCTACCAGACTGTCCCAGTTTTCCATAATATCTTCACAAAGAGTCACTTTAATCATCAGTACATGCTGCTAGTGGCACCAGAAGATACACTCTTGATAATATATGCTTAGAAATTTGACCAGAAGTGTCTGTGATGTCCATCAACAAGATATCATTACACCTTCCTCAGATTTCCTTTCTTTTGTTATTGAAATAACAATGAGAATGCAATGAGAAGTGTTTTCACTAAATAACTATATTTCAAGACTAGCTATAGGCAGACTAGGAGACTTAGGATAAAAGAGGAATATTAAGTAACATCACTGAACAAGAATGTAGTACAATTATGAACTTACCAGATTGTCCATTTTGAGAAAGTCAGATGAGATAAGAATGGAAACCACATTGTTTGGTTCTGAAAAGCAATAATTATTATTATTACAGGATATGTATGTATCTATGCAACTAGTACATGCTCAAGGCACTGGTATTTTTCCTTACATCACTGGATGTCAATGTTGAAGGCACATTGTATTACCAATGTCAACTCCCTGGGAATCATACTACTTTTGCAGCTACTAGGCACACTGAGTTAATGCGGCTTTCCCATCCTTATAAGGTACCCATTCACAGCAGTGTGGACAGGAAAACATATCCACAGTGCTTTGTCCAGGTTTACCGCATGTTGCTGTACCTGCAACAAGGTGTTCGCACATATTCATGTGGCCACCATATGGTCATATAACAACAGATTTGTGGGTTGTTTTGGGGCCACAGGGTTCTCATGGTTCTGTACTGTCCACTAGGGGTTGTGACAACACTGAAAGAGTCTGCACACACAGTTGACTCCAAGGTTTTCACACCACTCACAGGTGGGCTCGATCCCTTAATCACGCTGGAGCACTAGCCTTACACAGTTCACCCACCATGCCTTTTTCATTGGCTAAAATACATAACAATCTGTTCAGAAGCAAAGAGACCCGTGAAGGTCCCGGGGTAGAATAGGCCTTCAGCAACCCATGCTTGCCTTAAAAGGCGACTATGCTTGTCGTAAAAGGCGACTAATGGGATTGGGTGGTCAGGCTCACTGACTTGGTTGACACATGTCATCGGTTCCCAATTGCACAGATCGATGCTCATGCTGTTGATCGCTGGATTGTCTGGTCCAGACTTGATTATTTACAGACTGCTGCCATATAGCTGGAATACTGCTGAGTGTGGTGTAAAATTAAACTCAATGACTCTCTCAGAACCAGAGACTTAAACACATATTAGGATTGTGTAAAGCAGTTGTTACTAGAAAGGTATGGCTTGTGTTGTACTATTCTACTTAAAGATGTCACTTGTCTACAGTTATTGTGATGTTAATGAATAAATAAAAAGTCTGGAAAAATATCATAGCTGACATACTTACTCAGAAGAACTGACATGGTTTTGCATTTTATTGGTTGTAAGTATAACCACTGTTATGTCCTAACATAAATCCATTCAGAGTTCAAGGGTTTACCCCATATGTTAGTGTGCCATGGCACTGTAATTATTTTGAAATGGCGAGTTAGAAAATGTTCTCAGTGCCCTTATGGCACGCCTAATTTTCTTTAAACATAACTCACATTAGTCATTCAATACCCGAAACAATTATTTTTTCCCAAATGAATAATGCCATACATATTTAAATGCTCATAAACCCATTTCCTTATTGAACAAGGCACATTAAGTAAAAAAATTATTTCTATCCCTGCCATAGATGTTTGGGGTCAATGACCTGTGACCAAGCAGTCTGGATCGCTATAACAGTAAAAACGTTCCGTGTCTTACGTACCCAGTTTTGGTTTGTCTGGGACATCTTTCGTTGACCTCTTGACATATTTCATTAGCCAATCAAAGATCTGCACATCACAGTGGACGGAGATGTCTACCTCCTCCCACCGCTGGGCATCTGTCGACAGGTACTCCGCAAAGTACTTCATCTCCTTCACCAGCAGGTCTCGCGGACAGTTGAAGTCCTTCTTCACTGAAACACATCTGCAGTTGTATTGGGAATACTACATGATAAACAGTAAGATATCATTTATCTTCATGTTTCATACATATCCTTATATCATATCATTTTAGCTTTCAACTGATGGATTTTGGGTTTTTTGTCTTCCTCATGATGAAAGTGGCGTGTTAATGAAACAGTCACGGATGACGTCAACAGCATTCTGAATGTTTTGACTCAAATTTACAGACACTGCCCACCGCCAAATTTTAGCACTCTGAGTAAAATGACCTTGAAAGTGCTCTATATGATACACATAAGGGGAGTTTTGCTAAACTTTGGCACGTATTCAACTAACTGATGAAACAAAGGAGACAGACATTCTTACTCACAATTCTTTGCTTCATCGCAGACATGTATTACCATGATTGGTCTGAAACAGAGAAACAGCCAATAACTCCCATTGTACAAGAGTGCTCTTTATGCTTGTAGCACTATAACGGCACAATGTCACACTTTTATGACAATATTTTGGTTTATGATGTGTATAATGGGGCATATGTTCTCACCAACTGATACAATAAAAGACTTTTTGTTCCTTGTGACTTTCTTGAAATCAATACTTGAAACTTTGGGGCGAACAGCTTCCGAACATGGAATGCTTGCCATATATGGAATGTAAATGATTGCTCCGTATTTTGGAAACTATCGCATGCAGTCTTGTCAGTGTTTGCCAAACTGGCCTCAATCCCATAAGTGTGTTATAGGAATATTCATAAAGAGTGCTCCAAGGGACATAACTCTGTGAGGGTTGCTTGAAATAAAGTTTGGTCATTAGAGGTCGTTAGAGTCCATATAATTCAAAGTTGCATTAATTCATTAATTTTATACTGTAATCTTAATACATAAAGATGTACATCTTGTTGAAGAAATCTGGGAGCAATCTTTAGCAATTCAACAATATCTAAAATGCTACCTCATTCAGTTAGAACTAAAATCAGGTGTACCTACCCGTGTTCTCCATTGTCAGAATTCTGGGGTTGACCTTTGACCTCTGCATTTCCTCTTTCTTCTTTCACTCCTGAAAAGTGATGAAGTTCTATCATCAATCATCATCTGTACGTCAAGGCTTTGTTTACACTACATTTACTTATCAAATGTGCAATGTAGCCTCTATTTTTGTAGTAGTTACTTCATTCTAATATGAGAGCGTGTTCCAATTATACCATGACCTGGTCGCGTGTGATTGGTCAATGAATTGTCAAGGGCGCAGCCTGAGATGCAAATTCATTGACGAATAAACAGCAATCAGGCAGTTGTGTATTTGGACCAAGATCGGGTGATTGGATGAAGTGACTGCTTTGTACCATGAAAACATTCTGTATTCAGATTTCAACACACATGGTTACTTCAATTTTTGTCTATTTATGAGTGGGATAGATGACAATACACTGTCACAAATAGTTGATGAAATGGGACACTCTGAGATATAACAATCGATGACATCACTTACACACAAGCTGACGATGTAATGGAACTGAACGTACATAGTCAGAAGGAGGTGTCCTCCCAATACGACTACTCTCCAACTGGACTACTTCCCAACTTGACTACTGTTGAAATACTCATTTCAATTAGGCACCCTTTATAATAATGGACTCATTCCACTGACTTAGTTAAGTAAAGAACATAACATTTAAAAAAAAATAATTAAATAACCAGGAAACAGGACGGATTGATAATCCTCACTTGTTTGATCAGCTATTTGTTTATACAAACATTAGTTTTATCTGATTGCATCTTTAAAGTTGTGTTTGTGATGATTAAATGCGCTATGTGATAAATGTGTGATAAATGTGTAATGTGTTGTATGTAAAATAAACATGAGATTACACGTGTGTTTATATTTTTGTTGAAAATGAACTGATCCAAGAGTCGCATGATAGGGGTGACAGGTAGTAATTAGAAATCAGTCGTCCATTCAGTTTGTGTATTTAATGAGTAGTCCAGTTGGAGAGTAGTCGTAATGGGAGGGAACCCAGAAGGACTGACTCAGTTATCAGTGTAAAAAATGGTGAATGTGCAACAATTCCTGAACTGTCAAACAGCACACAAAAACTGCTAAATGGGGGTCAAAGAGTTGCTGTTGAAGGAAGCTCAAAACCATGGTGTAAAAAAAATCACTGGAGTTGGGGCATGGAACAGAACCAACAAATCAGACGGCCTGTTTCTAGCGAGATGGAAGTCAGGAAGTACCCCAGCATTGTGCAGTCAGGTAATGTCACAAAAGGGTGATGTTACTTGCTGGTAACTGATGTACCAGAGCCTTGTGTTTGCAGCTTGACAGTAACAGGCAGTTGTGGGCTGGAATCCACAGCTTGAGTATCACTAAATGCCAATAAAAGAGTTGAAACTTGTCTGTGTTTACTCAAGTTCATACAGAATTCAGTGTTCAAAATAATCGCCAGCCCCATGCCCCAGCGCAGGTTGTTGCTGCATCGGGCCAGCAATTTCAGATATTTGCAGGCCCTTGTTGCCTTCAGTAAATTATCTGTCATTTTCTATTTATTCAACAAGAATATTTTCCATATATATTTTCACTAACATTTGAGAATCATCCATGAATCATCAAGTTACAATAACTTAAAGTTCCCCTTCCTGGTATCTCGTGACCTTGTTCAGAGGTGGCAACACCAGTCTTTATTACAATACAAATCTCTCTCTGCGCCATAGACTTTGCTAACTGACTTTGTAGAAACAGTGTGAAAACGTGTACAGTGTATTGCATTTTTTTTTGTTGGTTTGATGTTACCAAAGTTTCATTGTGGGCCTGTAGATTTTAACATCTGCAGGCAGCAGCATGACCTGATGGCCAACTGACAAATTAAAGTATTGCAAACGCTGACAGAGTTGGGTCTAAATGTATCCTGTGCGTTATACACTGAGGTCAGTAAGGTCATTTTACCATGATCACACCAAAGAACAGATGCATGTAGTCACAGCTGATAGAGGAACGGATTGTACACAAAACCATTAAGCACTGACCCCATCATTCATCATCTTTTGAAACCAGATATGAAAAAGTTATAATGTGAAAACGTACATTCATATATAATTTCTTATATGTAAATTGTTTGAAACCAAATGCAAACATAGCTACAAAATTATGTGATGGATTTAGTCCAATCTTGATGTGCATAGGTACTGAATAAAAGTTTAAGATCTATGAGTATATGTTTAATGACATTGGAGATGCCTTGAAAGATCAGTTAGCCCTAGAGGCACCAGAAGGTTTCCTCACCGGGTACCCATTCACGGCCGCACGAACCGATGTAATTTTGAACAAAATCACCTGCCTAAGGTGAGACCAGATATGTTACACATTCTGGAGGCTCCTCAACAGACAAAGGGAGCACACCCCACTGTACCAATGCCAGATGAGTATATATAGTGTGGAGACCCCTACACTTTCACTTCTTCATTTGACTGAATAGTGACTGAAATCATAATGAGAACATTGTCCACAACACTGACCTTCTTTAGGTGGTTGAGAAAAAGGGGCTAGAACAAGCCAAGAACTTTGTAAAAAAAAAAGTTGTTATCCATACGATTTGTCTTGTATTACTAAACCAAGTTCTACATGCCTTTGAAGAATTTCACTGACCTTTCTGTCGGTCAGAGCCAGGTCTACTAGAAGTGGAGCTAGTTGTCTTGCTGGTATTATCTGTCTCTGCAGTGTTTGCGTGGCTGGTGCTACTGGACGTCTGTAGTGGGAAGTTCTTCCCAAACTGAGCGTATGACAGACCAGTTCCAGTGCTTAGCAGCTCCTGGTATCTTCTGGAACACTGAAAGAGTGAGTGAGTTCAGTTTTACTCCACACTCAGCAATATTCCAGCTATATGGTGGCAGTTTGGACCAGACAATCCAGTGATCAACAACATGAGCATCGATATGCATAATTAGGAACCAATGACATGTGTCAACCAAGTCAGCGAGTCTGACCACCTGATCCCATTAGTCACCTCTTACGATGAGCATAGTCGCCTTTTATGGCAAGCACGGGTTGCTGCAGGCCTGTTCTACTCCAAGACCTTCACGGGTCAACACTGAAAGAGAAATATACAGGTAACAGTACACTAGGATCAGTACTTATAGAGAAAGTATAATCGTAAATAGAACATGTTACATCTGACCTTTACTGAACACAGGTTGGACATACTCTACAGATATGTCTGTCATTTCATTTTCAGATATTTCAAGCGGGGTGGGTGAGGGGAACATAATTAACATCCATGATGGTACTTCATTTCATTATATCCCAGGCGAGTGAGTGAGTGAGTGAGTGAGTGAGTATGGCTTAATGCTGCTTTTAGATATATTCCAGCAATATCAACACTGAGGACATCAGAAACAGGCTTCACAAATTGCACCCATGTGGAGAATCGAACCCAGGCCTTCAGCACAACAAGCCAACGCTTTAACCACTCAGCTACCCCACTGACCCTGTGATTATGTGAACCCAGTAACTTAAAGGTCTCTTTTCATTGATTATGGCTGGACACAATACGCACAATATTTCATCCAGGTGACAGTTAGTCAATAAATAATCATGATAATAGGTAGCAAACAGACATTTGACAGTTATTATGAGCAGTATTCAATAATCATGACATGATGTCACACAATTAACCATGTCAACAACATTCAGTTGCCTCAGAATCATTTCCATCATGGAATTCCTTATCAGGGTTTGCACAGATAATCATCCATCAAACGTAAGGCTTTAAGGTAGGATTGTCAAGGTCCAATCAACATCTTTCAGGAACGATAGAAACATACAGAAGAAGTTGGTTGGCCAAATCCGGTAGTGACATCAGAGGGATATAACTCTCAGCTATACTCACTGTCAGTGCCTATCATCTCCTACCTCTCACAGTGCTACAGCTGAATTAGAAAAAGTAATAGTAACAGTCTGCTTATATGTCGCTCATATCCAGGCATATTGCCTGCTCCAGGTGCTACATACGTTATTATTCCTGGCAACAGGAGACTATCGTCCTTTCCGGTACTTATTCAACTCCCTGGGATCATACAGCCATGTCAGGCACAATGAACTTAACAATCACATTGCCAGCACATGCTCACAGGTACCCATTTTATACCTGGGGAAAATGAGATGATGTTGATCTAAGTATCCTGTGCATGGACACTTTGCAAATGTGCCCACCTCGGAACCAAATTAGTGTTTGATATGCCCCTTAAAATTGGGTTATGAGACACAAAAGACCAAACTTATATTGGTGATAGGTTTGGGCCAGGTACTGTCTTGGTAGTTTGTGCTTATACCCTGGATAATAATTGTTGTGAGCTGGTAGAAAAGAACCAATGATTATCAACTTCAGTCACTGATCAGGAACTATCAATTCTGGAAAATTAAAGTCGTTCTAATAAGATGTTTCATCCCTTTGTATATTATTTTTCAGATCCTTTAACATCTAGGGGAGGCGACTCTGCACAGTGAAGTGAGTTTGAGCAAAATGTGCAGGCCATATTCCACTTAGTGGTTTATCCGAGATTTACTTGACCGTTGGCCCAACATACCTGTGTTGCTGATGTTCCAGGAATGAGACGGGCAATTGCTTCCCAGTTTTTACTTTGCAGTTCATTGAAGTCTGATGATGCTATGAGGGTTTTGAGGATGAGGTCGAGAGTAACACCGACACGCGATGATGGTTCAATTACTGACATGGCCGTTCTGAAAACACATGACACATATCAGAACTGTCAGCTGACAATATTAGTACTGGGTAGAATTATTGGGCTTTAATGCAACTCTCAAGAGTATTTCTGTCATATGACTGTGAGTGTATTTAAGGGGAGACCCTATAGAAATATATGATAATGGTGCCACTACAAGTATGGATTTGGTGCTGACACCAAACAGGAGCTTCAAGGAACATGGAAAATCAGCATATCTCAGATTAATGTAGGAATATCAGTTAATGAGTGAGCCTTGGGGTGATTGAGTGATAGGGAGAATGAGTGAGAGAAAGAGCCATTGGGTGGTTGAGTGAGTTAGCCAATGAATGAATGAGAGAAAGAGTGAGTGAGAAATGTAACATATAATCCCCTATAAATCCAAAACCAGTTTCAACATTAAGAACATGATGAGGAAACTTAAATAACTATTCAAGAAAATGATTATACAAGAAACTGTTATACTCATCAAGAATTTTAAATATTCACTATTAGCAGGGAAGGGAGAAGAAAACATCTGTGGAAAGTATAAAAATAAAATGCACAGTCTGTGGACTGACTGGCATTTTCAGCAAGAGTAGTCTTAAAATGATAAATGCTTTTGTTGCTGGAGTAAGTTGATTTATTCACATATGGTACTGGGAAACGCTGACCTTGGGGTCCATTACATTCACTGCGCAAAAATGTGTACATAATGAAGTAATTGCAGACTACACAGCTGCAGCTTCCATTAGTATTCAACAATGAATTTTTGTTTGGGAATGCAGACGTTGAAACAAAAGCCACTTTAACTATAATGATGACAGGGTCTTTTGTGTAAGACTTACTGTTACCAACTCACATTTGAAAACAAAACTCCAAATGAAATCCCTTAGCGTCATGTTGCCAAGTGCTTGGTCTCCATTTTCCTTTTACAAGTGGCCAGTGAAGAAAAAACGAATTGAGAATTTCTCTAAATATAAATGCGGATAAAATGTTTATTTTTACTCTTATATATTAATGTTTATAGTGCAAGGACTATCTGTCTTTGTTGATATTAATTATAATTTCTCTTTATAATATATTATTAATGCTATGGTCGTTTATTCACCATGTTCAACAGTGCCGGAAGTTCACGATATCAATCATTCCATCAATCGGCACCTTCTCACATGTGCCTAAAATAGCTAACAATAGCTCTTTTACACTATCACATACCGCAGATCCAGGGTTTGAATATATTTTATCAATGAATTTTTAGGGACTTTACCCAGCAGAGATCATGTATAGCCCGGTCATTCGTTCGGAGTTTTATCACTACGTTTTCGGAAAATTTCCGAGAAAATCCGAAGGACGTTCTTCCGCCAAACACGCTTGATGAACGTTCATGCTTTGTGGCGAAGAAACACATACTATTTGACGTGTTTTCTCTTTCTCTAATTAAATTTGGTTTGTGACAGTTGAAGAGAAAAGACCAAAATACACAATGTCTGAGTTCCAAGGAGACATGTTTTCTGAGATGGAAGAAACTCGCCCCAAGGAGCAACCGAAAGAGACACGTTTTAAAGAAAAACATTCTCTCGACAGTGATGAAGAAGACGACGATGGTGACAAACAAGAAATTCTCGACGACGAGGAAATTGAAGGTAGCTATACCATGATTTTGATTATAGTGTTTTCCAGAATATGCTATCGCGAGAGGGTGAGTAAATCGGACTGGTGATTTGGTTGGTTGCACACATAGTGACCATAAAATTTCCGTGTCCTGTGATGGGATTCAAACTACAAACATTCTGATTCGAAGCGTCTGCATGACCATAATGTTAACCCGATAAGGAGGTCCTCTGTGGGATGTCTCCATGCTATGTTTTATGCATGGCACTCTCTAACAAGTTCCTTATACCAGGTATAGGCTTTTCCAGATCAATGAGCTGGGTCTTGACACTATGTTGATGACTTTGTTAATTAGTGAGGGAATTAGCGAGCACTCTAACTTGATATATCCAGTGCATCACAGTTAATCATTTTCACTCGTTATCAGCACAAAAGTTAGGGAGAAGTGCAAAAACTGAAAAACGTGAATGTGCATGCGTGTGTGCCATGGTTTGTTTTCATTTCTCATGCCTCTGTCACATTGTGCCACACCCAGCCAGTGATGGGGTGCTGTGTGTTTTAAATGGATAAAATAGATTACACTACCCCAAGATAAGGTCTAACCATAAACCAACAGATCAGAAAGGGTTGTTTGCCTTAGAAGACATGTCAGGTTCCCTAACCCTTAGGTTTAGAAAGGGTACTGAATCCTGTCTGTAAGGATCAGAAAGGGTGCCCAAAGGATCTAATAATGCGTCAGCTCCCAAGGGACAAAATAGGCACCTATTAGGTTTAACCTAACCCTCAGCCCTAATCCTAAGGATCATGTATTTGCAGCAAAGGGAGAGAGGAAGAGCAATTGCCACGATATAGCAAGACAGCGCTAGAGCACAATCAGGCCCCCCTAAGTAATTGAAGGAATTACAGCAAATTTGAAGGAATTGCATCTCAAATGTAAACAAATGCAGCCCACTGACAATAGTGCTACGCCTCAGAAATTGCTCAACAGCAAGCCTGAATTCTTTACCTGGTAAAGTCCACTCTGGCCAAAACTAACTAGATTATTATGAAAAAAAGTTTGTAATGTAAAGGGGCACAAAGGTTTCAGAGTGCTTTGATGGGTCTGATTTGAATCTCTGTGGCAACAGATTTTCTAGTATCCATTCAGTTTCTCAGTGGCCAGTATTTGAACCCAAATCTGTCGCATCAGCACAATCTGATCTTAAAAAGCTTGAATTCATTTTATGAAAATGATGCTTTGATAACATGTTTTCATATTCTTAAGATCATAACTTGTCATCGTTTTGATATGAACTGTCAAGCATGTCTGTATCATCATGATTACAGATTATGATTCTCCCAAAGATGATAATCATCATTATAAGATAACACACCTGCTCATCATATTTTGTAGGCCAAGAAGAGGGAATTAGCGATGTTGTGGAAGGCATTCACATGACACCCTTCAACATGACAGAGGAAATGGAAGAAGGGCATTTTGACAAGGATGGCATGTTTATCTTTGAGAAAGACAAGGTAGCATCCTATGATTCAGTTATGTGATCTCAAATATCTAATTGTATTCATGCAAGAAACTTTAAAAGTGGAATCCACTGACCCCTACCTTTGTAAGAATTGGGGACATTGGATGAACACTGTTATATATTTTTCTAATGCAGTCTTGGATTGATGGCGCAAAGCCCAAGAAGTTGCGCTGAGTCTTGTGTGTATTTACTCTCATGCTAAGATTCACTTTGTCTATTGCTAGTTTTTGTTAAGGGTTCAATACATTTGTGTGTTGCCCATGTTGCTCATTGCAGGTAAGTTATTGGATCATCATGATCATGTGGTACTTATGTTACTGCAATCGGTCAGTGAAAGAGTTGTAGAAATTCATAAAGGTGGCTGCTCAAGTATACTGCTTGACACGTATTACATGACCCTGTACAGTAAACGCATTTGTGAAAAGTAGGCAGGGCAGGGAATATAGATGAATACACTTGGTTGCTACAGGTACATAGGTAGATCGTGGACTAAGCACGAGCCCGTGGTGTGAACTCAATGCCACTTCTCTTTAACATGTGTCCCGCAGACACGATTCGCACGAGGAAATTGACTTGGAGGTGGCAATCCGTTTCACTCATTTTTCAAATGTTCTGGAGAGCCTTCCCATATATGCAAACTGGGGTCATTTGTCAGGTCGTGACTCATCTAATACTGGTTCATCAGTAGAAAGCTGGGTGATTAAGCTTATTTATATTATTTCTCTATTGTGTTATCAAATTTCTTCATTCATGCTTGTATGAGGGCAACTCAACTTTGATCATGATAAAAAGGCTGTAGTGACTTGTATGTCATTGTCTCATTCAGTGCTCGAGTTTTGGAAATACTCTACCATTAAGGTTTAACATGTTGAAGTGTTAAGATTTCAGCTGCTTTTGTCATCTAGTTAACGTTATTGCTATTTCAGCATTGTCATGTTAATCATGTATATGATGACTTGTTGGTTATTCAGCTATGAAAACTAATTGAACTAACTGAAGTTCCATTTTGTTGCTATCAAAATCCAGTTTGAACTGCATGTAACTGAAATACTGCTGATTATTATAGAACTCCCCTGTCACTATCTCACAATTTCAGCGAGTTGTTTGAAGAATCAAACTAGGAAGTTACTTGTGCAGAATGCAAAAATAGATTTATATGGAAATTTTGCTTTCAATTTTCAGGCACAAATCCGAGATAGTTGGATGGACAACATCGATTGGGTTAAGGTGAAAGAAACGCAGATCAAACATGACCTCAAACGGTCACTGTCAGATAGTGATGAAGAGTTACCTCCCTTCAATGAACAAGCTGTCTATGCTGAGATACTGACAATGTTACAACCTGGTGAGAGTATTGCTAAAGCCATGCGGAGAATTGGGGGAAATCAAAATCTTTCTGCCAGTCAAAGATTAAAACTGAAGAAACAAAAGAAACTAGGAAACGTAAACAACAGCAACACTGAAGAAGATGCACAGGAGAAGAAGGCCAAAATGGCAAAATTGACAGAACTTGCAGACAGCTTTGTGTCAAATGGTATCATGGACATATATGAAATGACATATGAGAAGATTTCGCACACTTTGAAGAGGACGGAGACTCAGAAGGTGAAGTTTGATGTACCAGCTGATGTTGATGATGATGATGCTCTTGATATGTTCGCTGAGAACTTTGATAAGAAGGAGTCTGATGACACAGAGCTTGGACCCAGTGAAAGCAAAAAAGCCAAGATAGATCTGAATGGCAGTGGAGGTAGGTCTTTGTGTTAAGAGTGACTTAAATGAGGCTTTGTTTCAAATTAAAAACCCTTGCTTGTCGCAAGTGGCAACTTACATGTTCAGAGGGTCAGGCATTGTTGAGGATAAGGGACAGTTCATACTTTATGGAGTTTATTTATGAACTGTCCTTTACCAATAGCACTATTAATGGGACCACTAGAGAGGAAAAGGAATTAATGCAATGCAGTCATACAATTCAGTTGTAAGGTACCTTCAAATTTTAGGAAAATATGAACTTGTCATGCACCAGGTCACTTTCTTTGTTTAGTGGTGATAAATATGGGTTTGAATCGAAGATTCACTGTTATGTTTCTGGATTGTCAACATCATGACAGTGTTCTCTCACTTTCGATGTTCATTCCTTTTACCTTCAGAGGTTAATTTATAAATCCATTTATGTAAACAGTTGTTGACGTTTCCGTCTTCCAGTGGATGCATCCCATAAAACTGAACCCACCGCAGCATCAACATCCACAGAGGCAGCATCAACGTCAGCAGCAGTGTCTACATCAGCGGAGGAGGAGTCGGAGGTTAGATGGGAGTACAAGTGGGAGGACACAGACACTGCAACAATCCATGGTCCCTTCTCCAGCACACAGATGTTGAAGTGGTCAGACGATGGCTTCTTTAAAGATGGAGCATACTGCCGCAAAGTCGGTGCAACTAACGCCCAGTTCTACAACACACGGAGAATAGACTTTGACTTGTATACATAAGCTCAACAATAATTTCTATCCCGGAAATAGTGTGTTTGTCTATGATTGTTTAGAGCCACATCATTCAGTGTTAAATAAGGTGTCTTTGCAGTGTGTCAAGGCATTGATCCATAGAGGATGAATGTGTTCACTAGTATTTGTATATATTTGAAACTGTTTTAGTGCTTTGGTCCTGTCCAGGGTCTTTTATTGTTGAAATTATTAACCTGCTGTCACAGCATCATGTGATTAGTAAGGTATAATCCCTAATACCTACTAACTAGTTGTTCATGCCAGTGTTAAGGCTTAAGGCACTGGTCTGTTTGTGAAATCTTGGGCGACGAGTTCTTTTTCTTTAGTTTTCTATGTAGTTCTCTTACAGAATGTATTCCAAAGTAGCTATAGAGGGTGGTTGTCAGTCTGAAGGTCAGTACTGGTCTGGTTTGAGGGTTGGTGCTGATCATGTTAGTCTCACGGTCCGATAGGTAGTAGTGTTGTCTTTGCATCTGTTTGATTAGAAGTCGGTGCACCATTTCGGTATTGACAGCTGTGTCATCCAAGGACCAAACAGATCCCATCATCTTGTTCATTTGTAGGCAGCAACCAGGTTTTTTTACATATCTTGTATATTTTTATCAATTCCAGTTTGGTAAAGTTAGTAGATCTTTTCTGGTAGCAATCTCAGATGTATCAAAAACTGAACATGGTGTATATATTGGCAATATTGACACTGCTGAGATTGCAGCTTAGAGAATAAGACAGATTTTTGATGCAGCTCTAGGAGAGTGGATTACTTATTAATATTGAGAGTGAGATCCATTGGGTTTATCAGAACAGACTTGCCACATTATACATACCTAATGATATTAGCATCCAAGGACATAGAGTAACAATATGGCAGAAATATTGCTGATGTCAGTTTAAATTTTAAGTCACTCACTGACTAGGAACATTTGGGATGCCTGGTTACAATCAACCTTATAGGCTTGGATACACGTCAGATTTGGCACTTTGATACATGTGCAGTGTTGCACTTCTTTGATATCATGCTGGGAAAGAGTTGACCAGAGGCGTGTTCAGAATCACGAGCGCTTGATCCTGAATGCCTGTGCCCAGAGGAGCACCTGCGAACCATCCTCACAGCTGCCTCACCTAGCAAACAAAGATGGTGACCATGTTTGATGAAAAATTCAAATTATCATCATTAGTTAGCATCCAGCTGACGAAAGGGCAAGGCATAGCCAAGAAACGTTGTGTAAACAATATAGAAGAGGTTGACATCCATAACATTTTGTCTTATACATGTTTAATGTCATTCATCACCACTCACTCCTTTCTGTAACCTCCAACAAGAAGATGAAAAGCTATTTGGTTTGTCTCGGAATAACACTAGTTGGTCACGAATGGTTTAATGTAACCAAGTGCTCACATCTGTTAGGACCCATGAGAGCGCTCACTGGAGGCAATCGCCCGGGCGCTCACGGTTCTGAACACGCCTTTGGTAAAAAGCTCCAACATCAGCTACAAAATGGATGAGGTAGACACTGAAGAGTTACCTGCTTTAGGCTGTAGGGGTGGTCTCACAAGAGTGTAAGTATTTTAGTGATAAATACAACTACAACTGTTGTCGGGTTTTAAAATGGACATTTTAATGCTTACATGTACCCCAAGGAGGACTTTCTTCAAAGAATCTGTGGCCTCAACAGGTTCGTATAAATTTGCTGCAATTATGCTTCTCTCCAGACCAGTGATTAACCCAACTCATTCATTCATGTAGATTAATACAGGAGAAAAAAGTATTGTATTGCCACAATAGTTTGATGTATCTTGACAGTTTGAGTGTAGAGTGAATGTTGTTGACTGCTGATGGTTTATTGAATGGCGAGTGAATGTAGACTTGAAACACATGTATCGTAAATATTCTCTTGATACTTACAGTACTGTAACATCATCAGATAACATGATGAAAACACGTTTGTCCAGTAGGCATATTGAGATGACGTCATTAGTACTCATAGGTTTGTGTGCACTTTGATCCTCCATCACTGAGAATACAAAGGTTGCTTCCTAATGTATTAATGAGGTGTGACAACTTTCAGTATACATATCAAGTTAGGCTGTGGGTTACCATGGAAATCTTATCAACAGTGATTTAGTGGATCAGGGTGGTCTGGTTCAATGACTTGGTTGATGTATGTCATGTTTTGATTAATTAGTAAAAATAGTGACTCGCAAAGTGGTAGTATGTATTGGTGATACTAGGAATAAGTTTGTTGATTAACAATGTGATCAACAATTTTCTTCCTATATGATATCAGTCTGTAATTAATCAAGTCTAGACCAGACATCATGAGCATCAATCCACGCAACTGGGATACAGTGACATGTGTCAGGCAAATCAGCAAACTTGACCACCAGATCCTTTTAGTTGGCTCTTCCTTCATGCGACCTGTGAAGGTCAGGGGTAGAATAGGCCTTCACCAACCCATGCTTGCCATAAAAGGCGACTATGCCTGTCGTAAGAGGCAACTAACAGGATTGGGTGGTCAGGCTCGCTGACTTGATTGTCACGTCAGGTTCCCAGTTGCGCAGATCAATGCTCATGCTTCTGATCACCTGATTGGGGGCGGTGGTGTAGCCTTGTGGCTAAAGTGTTTGCTCCTCACGCTGAAGACCCGTGTTTGATTCCCCACATGGAATCAGTGTGTGAAGCCCATTTTCTGGTGTCCCCCGCCATGATATTGCTGGAATATTGCTAAAAGCAGCGTAAAACTAAACTCACTCACTCACTGATCACTGGATTGTCTGGTCCAGGCTTGATTATTTACAGACCGCCACCATCTAGCTGGTATATTGCTGGGTGAGGTGTAAAACTAAACTCACTCAATCACTCACATCCTACATGCACCTTCATGAGTTGCTGAACACGAAATCTAACCGGATTGTTCAAGGGTTCTCATAATGGAAGAACCAAATGCTACAAACGTGTGACTGACAGAGTGGAGATGATTTCATTCATGTTTGTAACTTATACACATGTGCTTTTGACAAATGTGTTATTTCTGGCAATGCCATTTTTTGCTGGAAGCTGAAGGATGAAATGGAGGGACTCTTTATCCTGTGTCTTATAACTGTATACATTGATAGAATATTTACAGTAACGCTTGTCATGTATTATATGTGGTGAGAATTCCATGAACTGTGGTAAGAAATGAAATAAATGTTTAGATTAGATAAAACATTTATTTACGCAATGGACAAGGGAGTATTTTGTCTATCACGTTAGATGACCAGGTTGCGAGGCTGATGGGGACGTGTTACACACTAGAAGTGTACGAAACTAACTGATCATAGGGATCAAGTAAGACTCAAGTAAGACATCTTTCCCAGCAAAGGAAAGGGTGTCGTCCATTAATATTCATTCTTCAAACCTTTCAAGAACTTGGTGAGAAATGGTGGACACTATTACCAGAGATGTCATTAATCATTAAATTATATATTAACAATAAAGCATTTCATAAAATAACTAACCCTGAAACATGAAAAAGCAAAATGATACGAAAGGATCATTGTTTGCACTGGCATTTATTACAGCTGGATGCTGTTTCTGGCAAGCATTTCAAATACCAGTCATTTGTAAATTTAACCGGTCAAGTCATCACACTTTTCATTGTGTGCGGGACATTGCATCCAAACAACCAGTCAGAAATGTAGAGGGTATTGCAATGTGCCAGTGTTGCTGTTTATATTTGAGGACACCGCAATGTCATTCTGAAAACGTATTTTTTCATGGAGAAATAAAATTGACAGAGGTAATTAGAAAATTTATTTGAAATTTTGCCTGACACGATGACGCACAACTTTTGAAATTACCGGACATTCTAACTTTGCACTGCTTACAGTATGGTATATAACGAATAGTGGAAGCACTTTGCATGAGTGAAAATCAGTGATGATACCAGTTGGTAAAAGGTAAGAATGTCTGTTTCAAGATTGAGTTAGTTCTGAAGGAAAGGGCTTCGTGAGGTGTTTTTGCAACTTCTGTAATGAGCCTGAGGTGTAGTGTCCACATTGGCCTCGTCTCTCTGGTCTGTTGTGTATACTCTGTATAATATATCCTTTATATTCCATAAATGGCATCCTGTATATACCTCATTTTCATAGCCATTGTTCATACCTATAACAGTAAAAGTTACCCTTTTTCTTTGTAAATGTTTGTTTTTGCAATCTCTGCACTTTGACTATTAACCCATGCTTGCCATAAAAGGGCGACTGTGCTTGTCGTAAGAGGTGACTAACGGGATCGGGTGGTCAGGCTCATTGACTTGGTTGACACATGTCATCGGTTCCCAATTGCGCAGATCGATGCTCATGTTGTTGATCACTGGATTGCCTGGTCCAGACTCGATTATTTACAGACTGCCGCCATATAGCTGGAATATTGCTGAGTGTGGCGTAAAACTAAACTCACTCACTTTGACTATCACTTTGTTGTTGTGCAATCAGATGATAAAACATTGAAACAGGTAGTATTCCATAATGTTACTAACACGCAGACCCACATTAATGCATACACACGTCAGTATAAAAATACAGTGTCTCTTAACACTAAAGCCCATTTTACCCATTTTCGAAACTTTCATATGGTTTATATAATGTTACTAACACACAGACACATATCAATGTATATACACGTTGCTATAGGAATGAAGTGCTTATGACACTAAATACCATTTTACCTAATTTTTAAAACTTACATATGGTTTATATGGTATCTTATCGATTAAAACAGAGGATTTTTGGTGTTGAGTGGTCAGAGCAATCGAAGGTCAACTGCCAAGTCTGTTATGATGAATACTTAATACCAACATAGTACTCTGTACCTTATTTCGTTTCCAAGTACCCGAGGCCATTAATAACTTTTCGCAAGAGACGTCTCGGTTTGACTTGGAAATGATTTCACGTGTTCATAGTTTCCTCGAAAAATAACACTTATGGACTACATTAGGACTGACAAATAATTTATTTCATCTGTTGATAAACATTGACTCACGATCTGTCCTGCAACCCAGGGTCTACCTTGCTATGGACATCAGGTCTACTACTTTCTGCATCTGTCTTTTCTTTATCTTGTATTCTATTGGAAGTTGATCTCTTGCACTGGGATTAGTTGATTTACGTAAGGATTTGCCCTTTGGCACTTCAATATCATCAAAGGACACAGATAACACATTACCACAAGACTGAGACTCATTGGGTCCCTGATCTCTCTTAGAATCTTTGACTGTATCACACGTTCGGCCAACAAGCTCTGGAAGATGTACATCCGGTGTATCTTTATTATCTCCCTTTTTCTCCTTGATCTTCGGCTTGGTAACCTTGGACGTCCTGAAGCCTGTTCTTAGACATCCGTCTCCAAGGAGAGCCGTTGACAGGAACTCTGACAGTTTAACACTGGTGGACTTCTGGTGATCTGTTTCTCTGAGGAACTCCACATGTCCTCCTTTAATATGCTTATATTGGAGAAATCGTTTAAAGGGAGACTGTAACTGGTCGAGTAAGCGTTGAGTAGCTGAGGAGAAGTCGGAGTTTGGTCTGGATCCGGGTTTCACGGTCACATCTGCTTCATTTCGGAGCAGAATCTGAGGCAGTGTATTGGACTTTACCAGCTCTCGTTCCCTTCTCAGCCGTTCGTATTCCTTTATGTAATCATCTGCCGTCTCGTCTTCTCGACGGTTTTGGTGATCTGTGGAGTCGCCCTTCTTGTTTCGAACGGGAGTCAGGGATGGAACGCTACGAGTGCTGGTTAAATGCGGTTTGTCTCCCTTCTTTCTTTTTTGATTGTCCCCCTGGAGCGTCTTGTCGTGGCCCCGCTCCTTCTCCTTTCCCCCTGACTCGGCGGACATGGTGCTGCCGAAGTCGGAACAGCTGAAGAAAAAGAATAAAGACATGTTAGTCTTTTGTATTTGCTTTTGTTCATACTTAATTAAACAGTATTCCAGCTGTTTATCAGCGGTCTGTAACCAGACTTTTCTATGAGACCACACGACCATCGATCCTGTGATAAGATGACATGCATCAGTGAAATCGGCGAACATGCCCACTCTAACCCCCTGGTCGCCTATATCAAGCATAGATGGCTGAAAACTAGTTCTATTTTTCCGCAAGGAGGGCATAATATTCTAAATGCACTGAGATTTAAACCATGACTGCTGAGGCAGAAGTTTCTTATCCCCAATCCCCACACAACAACCATTATTCTGATCCTTTGCCTACTGATTTGATACCGCTGTTCGTGCATAGTGATCACCCTGTTTTAACACAGCTGTTAGCGACAGTCGTAGATTTCGTATATGCTGGCAAAATTAATCTTGTACGGAGGAATCCTAGAGCTTAGATCATCGCAACTCTAATGCAAGACAGTTTTCGCACCAAGGTTGTGTTTGTACAACAGCACCCAGACAGATGCCTCGCTTGTACGTCACATCGACTGTCACCATACGCTGTGTTCAGTTGTATTAAGGTTATAAGGATATCCCTGATTGTATAGTAAAATTGTTCTTTGGACGAAGGTACCCGTTCGGAGGTTCGAGGTTGCTACGATCTGCTCCTGTTACCTTGCGTACGAGTCGCCAGGGAGTAGGGCAGAGAAATCACATGACTTGACAATAGAGCTGGAACACAAAATACGGGTGGTCAAAAACATGCAAAGCGGGCGTGGTTACAGTTACAAAGGGGCGTGATTAGGGCTGCAAAGGGAGTGTGATTACGGTTGCAAACTGGGCGTGATTACTGTTACAAAAGGTTCGGATGTAGTCAGAGCCATGCTAAGTTGCCTTGATACGTGACATTCCATCTGGGGTGTGGTCTAACGGATGTGATCTGAGGTATACAAGGCGAGAGCAATCTGTGACATACTAAGGGAAGTAGTGAGAGGTTTGGTGACATAATGCTATGCAATGTCTGCAATGTGCAAATACTCATTCAATGTGATAAAATGTGTAAACAACATACAATGAATGTAAACATTATTTGTAACATGGTATACATAGGTAGTACAGAATGTATGTTGTTTAACGCCACAAAAGTTCAACTTCAGTTTCGAGACATCAGGCTCCTGCCAATTCACCACCTATATATATCGTAATGTTAAAGAATCATACACAACGGAACAAGGGGCCTTTGTATTATATGACAAGCCATGCACCAAGCGACCAAACTAACCATATAGTTTTAATTCTGATGGCGTACGGATCTGGCACGTCCACTCCAAACTTGGGCGGTGGTCGAGCCTCTTTCCCCACATCCGCTACAGTGTGGCACTTCCGGTACTGTGCCATGTGGTCGCTTGCGTCAGTCATATGTTGGAAGTGGTATGGTTTGTACTTATGATCGGCACAGAGTCTCTGAAACACTGAAATATACGGCTTCCTTTTGGACACAGACACACCACTGTTCTGCGTTCGATCCTTGTTCTTTGCGCCTCCCCATGCGCACATGATACCTTCCTCTCCTTCGTCAATGGGACTACAGAAACACTTCCTGTTCGACAACGAACATATTTTGAGCTGGTCTCCAGGGGAAGACTTCCCGTAATTGCACATGCATTTAGTCTTCTGCACAACTTGATGCGTCTCGTGCTTTTGACAGCGGTTTTCTGGTAAGACCTCTTCCTCGTCCTTTTCTTCAATAATTGCACTTCTTGAGCCTTGGCACACGAGATAGCCATTTGCAGCGGCGACGGTATCAATTTCGGGAAAACCGGCTCGATACAGTTTGTCAAAGTCCTTTGGTATGACGTCATCGAGATGTGACTGAGACTCATGGTTCTCGTTTGGTTGTTGCCATGGCAACAATCCACCATCTTTGATGTCGATGATACGGGCTTGTGTCATACCATCACTTCTAATTACCCCGCGCCAAGATTGACATTAATTTTTTACCAATCTGAACCGTCCTCTTCCAATGAAAACAATGGTCGGCCTTTGCGGTGAATAATTAGAGGAGGATACCCAGCAAAATGGCCGCAATGGTGTGAATCTATGGAGCTTTGGGGTCACAGTTGACGCCCAACACACAGTTTTGTGAAACAGACCTGAAACAAAAACAAGGACGTTTATGTCAAATAAGTGAACATCAAAATGATAAGAAACCAAACTCGTGTTTGCTGCTTTATCGATTCTACCTGCTAAGTATAGACGAAGAATGGTTTCTTCCACAATACTTCACATACTGGCAAAACAATTAGTGTGCTCACGGAACAACTGTCTTTTCTGGTGAAGTCCGAGGCAAAATTGTAATCACTACCCAATATCGATAAAATAGGGGTCATGAGTAGATCCAGGATTTTGTAGAAGGTGTGGGGTGGGTTTTTGAATCTCCTGCGGTTGAGTGATTTAGCCCACGATCTTTCCTTCTGCTTTGTCTATTGAACCAAGGAATAGTCACCTTCGGGGGCCAAATACATACATTGACGTCACAGTATAAAACACAAAGACAGGAGGCAGTGTAGTAGCTTTGTTGTTAACGCCTCTGCGCCTTACACCGTGTTCGGCACCCACATTTGTATTGGCCCGTCGTAGTATTGCGGGGATTTCGCTTAAAGTCCGGTAAAAAATAATCTGTCTCACAGTCCACGAACTGCATTACTTCCCTCTGTCCTTTCCGCAATACCAAAGCCTTAAATGAAGCAAGTGTAGATTTCCTCAGGTTCTAAATCTCACACCCTACACGGGGCTTCTTTCCAGTTTAAATATCCTCGATAATAATCTCCAGGGTGGAAGATCACAGAAATTAAAAGGAATTAGTTGTTTCTATCAAAAAATATACATTCAAAGGCTAAGCGTTCGTAGAGGAAAAACATACACACCCTCAGTCATTCTCTTGACTGAATTGTTTAGATTTACCTGTGGTGAAATCCAGTATGGAATACAAAATAATAACTAATGTGTTCTGAATGATACAGCTCCCTACTGGTAAACTCCTTTGAGATAACATCACCATCAAAGTGCACAAGAGACGTAAGGTTATTAATAGCTATTTTCCGTTTCACGTTGTAATTGTGTTGATAAATGTTTAAACCAGTCGGTATTCGACAATCCTGAATCCTCTTAGCTTTGTACGTTCACCCCCTTGGAAGATTATCACCTTACCTGGGCTACTCCGAAAACCTAAGCCGTGTCCCCCGGGAAGACGGTCAGTAAATATATACACTATGTTTGGGGACGTATGTTTACGTAATAAACCTGCAGCCAAACACATACCGGACGCACAAGCTCCAACACAAACAACCAGTCAATCTGACCGAGGTATCAAATACACTCCCTATAACTGTTTAAACGAAATATGTACAGGTTGTTATTCGTATTTGCTGATCGTGATTAGTGCCAGATATGATCCATGTCAATATATATATGTTCTGCGTTCAACCCAGTCTTTGTAGTCTATGAATAGGAAAGTTTATCTCGACAAAAAGCATTTGCAAATAAACATTTCTATTGAGACGCGGCCGGTGTATGATTATGTTTGTGAATGACTCCATGTTAGATGAATAGCAATTACTGGTATATCCCATCTAATGTTCCGCCGTATCACATGGCAGTCTCTATGTGGGAGATATTGGCGATTGTTTGTACCGTTCCTGTGCGTGATAACGTCAAATGACATTGTTAACGTTTTCACAAACATGGCTGATTGAAAGTCGGGGTCGACACTTCGTCATTAGCGTGGAGGTGTTTGTCAGTCACGGCAGTGTGCACGAGTAAACGCAACGACGAAATCTGGGAGGGTGTTGATATGAAATGTAAGACAAGGCTGTGTATGACGGACTTAACTGACGGTCTATACAATGTTTTCTAAATATCTTTAACAGGTGCTCGTGTTAAAAGACGTGGTTTAATTTTCAAGCCCGTCCGTTCACAGAATGATGTACCTGGATGATAAAGGACTCACTCCTCGAGTGAGTGAGTGAGTTTTAGTTTTAGACCGCTTTTCCAGTCATATATCTGCGGGGACATCAGACAATCTACTTGTACACATTGTACCCACAGGTGTGGGGAATTGAACACGGGTCTTCGGCGTAACGAGCGGACTCTTAAACCAGTGTGCTACCCCACCCTCCCACTGCTTGAGTGACACCTGTAATGAATGAGTATGGTTTTAAGGGCCTAGGTTCTGCAATATTACGACGGGAGCACTCAGAAATGAGTCACGTGCTCGCGTGTTTCATCAAACTGGTAAAAGTTTAACGCCGGCATCTCCTGGGGCTTTGCTAGTAAGTTACTCTTACACGCAGTTAACTGGAATATTTTTTCAAAGCGACGGTAAACCAAACTGACCCACTCATATTCACACAGAAAAAGGTTTCACACATTGTACCAAATTGATGCACCAACCCTGGAATTTTCGCGTGACTCATCTACCTACTCATGATAGTCCGAACGCTTCTAATATTCAGTATCCAGTAATGAGGTATTCTGTTTTACGGCGCTTTTACCAGCACTATCGAGGTTGCAAGATATGAGCTAAACACATTCGAATCGAACCTGCGTCATGGGCGTGACGAGCGAAAGCTCTAGACAACCCAGTCACCCCGTTATCTCCTACCATACACCTGCTACTATGTTGCAAGTATGTCTTATGCATGCGTGTTTTCTCCGAATATTTTAAAGTAAGAATACCACAGTTATGTGTGTAGACTGCAGACGAAAAAGAGACAAATTAAGGGTTATTTCCCGCAGATGTATATCATTTGGAAAATATCGTACATTTCCGGAGAATGGCGCCTTACGAGAATACACATATGCGGCTAGTAGGTTGCAAATGTAATGCCAGCTTTTCGGCAGTTCGAACGGGGAACATAAGAGTGTTTTATTTGTTGGCAAGGTTGAGAACGGAACCCCACCAATCAGAGAAGAGGTCTGATGTACAATGTTTGTGAACATGTGCCGACTTGGGGTCCATAAACTCTTGGTACGAATTATATCCTTCGACCTCAGCATACAATATTTATATTGTATGGTGAAAGGAGAGTAATAGGCATGATTACACAATCGTGATAAACATCTCAGTGCAGTCTTCTGATTGTCTACAGATAAAACAAGTGATTTGAAATCATATATACCACTAGATACCTACACTTATAAGTACCTTCTCAGAATTTGAATAGATCTGGTCGAAAAAGGTTTTATCATTTCATCTCAACAACTGATCTCCATAAATATAACGTTGTATCTACACCGTAACACCTCTTGGCAAGACAACGGCAAGAGTCCCACAGACCTCAAGTGGTCTGATCTGGAGATTACTGGTAAGAGTAAATAGCGCTGGTTATAATTCATAGAGTTAAAACAGTCCTGGTTTTTAATACATGGGATTAAAAAAAATTGATTTCTAATGTACAGGGTTAAAAAAGAACCCCAATTCCTTGTAGTCAAAGCGTCAGAAGAATTGGTTCGATTCACGACACCGGGACAATGGTTTACCAACATTGCTGGAATGTTTCTGTATGTAGGTGTGAAACTTACCTGCTCAGTGAGTAAAATACATGAGCATCACACAGTTTACAAATCTAAGCAACGTAGACATCGATGATGACGTGATAGTTTTGACGCCAATCTTCCTGAGGAAATGCTAGGTTTTCATGTTTGGATCATACGTCACGTGTGTGGTTCATAACTTGCCTGTGGACCATACTTCACATGTGTATCGAGACACACACAGGTAAATCATAACCTGTTTCTTGACCATACTTCCCATGTGTGTGGAGACACACAGGTAAATCATAACCTGTCTGCTGACCATACTTCACATGTGTATGGAGACACACAGGTAAATCATAACCTGTTTCTTGACCATACTTTCCATGTGTATGGAGACACACAGGTAAATCATAACCTGTCTATTGACCATACTTCACATGTGTATCGAGATACACAGGTAAATCATAACCTGTTTCTTGACCATACTTTCCATGTGTATGGAGACACACAGGTAAATCATAACCTGTCTGTTGTCCATACTTCACATGTATATCGAGAGACACAGGTAAATCATAACCTGTTTCTTGACCATACTTTCCATGTGTATGGAGACACACAGGTAAATCATAACCTGTCTGTTCACCATACTTCACATGTGTATGGAAACACACAGGTAAATCATAACCTGTTTCTTGACCATACTTCCCATGTGTATGGAGACACACAGGTAAATCATAACCTTCTGTTGACCATACTTCCCAAGTGTATCGAGACACTCGTGTGTGTGTGTGCGTGCGCGCGCGCGCGCGCGCCATTACGCATACATATGTAACATTAGACACACACACACGCACGCACGCACACACAAACACACACAAAAACAAAAAAAATAACACAAAAACACATTGACAATACACATACACCGACTTACCTGGGACACGTGTAAAACCTTCAGCTTCCCGCAAGTGTGTGATCAGTATTCTAGTCTCCCATCTGCGGACCCATGTACTCCAACCCACCGTCAGATCGTCAATAATTCATCGAAATATCTTCATCTTGACTGATTGTAATCAATACCATCCCATTGTCTTTTTATGACCAGGAAGCCGTGTAAGCTGTCTAATTAAACTCCCCAACAACATGATAGGTAGCCAAGAGAGACAGTTTGTAATGGCATGGAAGAGCATATAGGTCCGTATTATAGCGAGCGGAGCATACGTTTGTAGTAACTAGTGGAGCGTTACAGGTTCATGCTGGTCAAGTATAGTCAGGGATAACTGTCGTACAAGCACGTGTCAGAAGGTACCTCCTTCTGTCTCCCTATCCTCTCTCCGTCCCTCCCTCTTCCCTCTATCTATCACCTCTCTCCCTCTCCCTCGTTCTTCTCTTCTTTCTCCCTCCTCTTTATCTCCTTCCCCTCCTCTCTCCCGTTCTCTTCTCTTTCTACCCCTCTTCTCTCCCCTCCCTCTTCTCTTCCATATCTCCTCCTCTGTCTCTTCCTCCCTCTCTTCTATCTCTCCTCTCTTCTCTACTCTCTTCTCTTCTATCTTCTCTCTCCCTCCCTCATCTCTCTTTTTCTCTCTCTCACTCATCTCTTTCTCTGCCCTCTTCTCTCCTCTCACCCCTCTTTTCTTCTATCTCTCATCTCTCCTCTATTTCTCCCTCTTCAATCTCTCATCTCCTTCTATCTCCCCTTGTCTATCCCTTCTTTCTCTCCTCTTCTCTCCAATTCTTCTCTATGTCCCCCCCCCTCTCTCCCTTTGTGTTTCAATTTTGCCCTTCTGATTGTCTCCCTTGATTTTACTGACTTTTGTTTGGTTGGGGGGTGGATGGTGGTGGTGTGTGTGTGGGGTGTGTGTGTGTGTGTGTGTGTGTGTGTGCATGTATACACAGGTTCAAGTCACCTCCGTTGTTGAACGGTTTTTAGTGTCATCACAGTACTTTGAGGAATTACAATAAACACATATGTACACACAATACACCCGATACGCTTTGTACACACAATCCTACGTTAATAATCCACCCCGATCAGATGTTGGCATGTGACAATGTTTCACATTGTCCAGCAGATGTTACAGGCTTAGAGAAGGCCATGGGTGGATAACTGTGACCTTCTTGGTAATGTTTGTATTTTTGTATATCACAATGTTTTATTACTTATTATGTTGTGTTATTTGAGACATTCTGTGATGCTAGTCTTAGTGACAAGTGGTTCGGCAGTGAAGGAGAGCAGCGCTCTGATTGGTTGACTTTAGCACTATGCACATGCTGTACAAATAGGCCGATTCATTCATTTACACTGTTTGCAATACTATATTTTGCCAGTTGGCCATCAAGGCTTGCTGTCGCCAGCAGAATTTAAACCTAATGGCCCCGAATGAAATCTGCATGCCCATTTTCGACCAATGGTCGACCAATAAAGACAAAATAAACTAGCCTGTACACAGTTCATTGGCGGTGCCCCAATGACATCCCCCGTCCATTCGTTGGTTATAATTTTATACGGGTATTATTAGTTATGTATTTGGCAGTGAGTTTTCAGCCTAGCTTAGGGCTAACTTTGCATTGATAACGTTTGTAAAGTTTTATGAAAATCAATTTCCCAGTGGTGGATTCTTTCGTCTATATGAATTATCATCACAAGGTCTGTGTGTGGTATGTTGAGGCCCACAATGGTGGCATCCGTGTCGTATCCATGATTCAACGTAAACTGTATGATCACGCAGACAGCTTAACAACTCATGGCATATTCATGACATCAATTAGAAAAAGGACACACCCGGAAATAGCGTGTTATATTAATTACAGGTATGCTACACTTGTCATCCCAATACACACAAGATTTACCGCAATGCAATCTCGTGTACAAAATACTGATACTTACAGTCGATATGTGTCGGTTACTCCCGTCTTTCAGTTGAAGACGTGACCAGAATGTAGTAAAGCATTAACAAGATTTCATGTCAGAAGTATCGCCCCATACCAATGTTCTATGTCCTGTTCCATATTCTCCTGTCCGATGTTCTATGTCCTGTCCGATGTTCTACAATGAGATATCTATGTCCTGTCGGTAGATGATGGCACACAATGAGTCATGTCGCATATTCCAACCATCAGATCTCAGTTTAGTTTTAGCATCTGCAACTGAATTGGACATACAACGTACTTCACGGTATGGTAAACCCTGTCGGTAAATGGCTTTGATTAACGCCGCTGTCAATAGTTTGTTTCTTGTTTCGTGAATCCGTAAAGACCCGGGTCAGAATTAGTCTTGAGCAGTCCATGCTTGTCGTAAGAGGCGACTAACGAGGTAGGGTGGCCAGACTCGCTGAGTTGGTTGACAAAGCCATCCAATCACAAATGGCTCGATGGATGCTCATGCTGTGGATCACTGGGCAAATCTCGAAGTCTCGAAATCTCGAATATTTACAGACCACCGTCAAATAGCGTGACTATATTGCTGAGTGCGGCGTTATACAACAAACAAACAGGCAAATTGTTGTTAATCAATTCGATGGCGGCGGTTTGTAAATAATCGAGTCAAGACCAGATAATCCGATGAATGATATCCTGGCCAAGTGATCCCGTTAGTCGCCTCTTTCCACAAGAATGGATTGCTTGCTAATGCAAGGGTTATGTTCCCGGAGGCAACGGCAACCCTGTTTCGCTGAACGTGGTGGACGTGAGACAACGTGGGAGACTGAATGTGCAAACGTAACAGTCCGTGATTGCCGTGCCAGATTGTTAGACTGTTCGAAAATTCGCCACGGCAGTCACGGGGAAACTTAGTTGGACGTATTAAAACGGGGGAAACGCAATAAAATGTGACAGCACGTAAGAGGCCGTAACAAACCTAGTTCACCCGTAGAGAGGCTGGAGGTATGCGCCTTGCCCGGCATCTCATGGGCATTTCAAGTTTTATCACCTTCGGACACGCTTGTTTGGAGTTTTGTCACGGCTGTTTGGCGTTTTGTCCCGGTTCTCACGGCAAGCTAGGTTGTATGGTAGCCGATTCGTCTCGTTCTGTCACGACGCATCCAGGCGTGTGACGATTTACAGGACAGGCGAGATACGGCATTTCGTTCTCTGGCATGCCCTCTCTACAGCTGATTCTGGTCTTCTTGTTGACACAAGGACGCAATGTATGCTTCCAGCACACCTGCAATCCAAATCTCAATACAATGACTGCTATTGCTTGGGGGGCCTTAGTTTTATACCGTGGGCACAAACATGGCCTAAGGCTGAACACCGTCCGAGCTTCATCCACAGAAGGTACACGCAAAATATGTCAAAACCTTGGTCAAAACGTGAGTAAACCCATCAGAACGCTACAGGCCGGGAGGAAATGTAATGGCATCCGTACTGGACTGCGGGCAGAACCGGAGTGCTCCCTTGAGCCTCCGGGACTCAGTGGTCCTTTCATCCCTGCGATCCAACATGCATACCGTCACAGACCGTGAGAAAGCATAACAGGACCAAACAAAACTTGACTTTTGAGGAACAAATAGAAACGAGACTGCGTGGCCGAAGGGAACATCAAAATAACCCCAGCAAAAAGCGGAGCGCCACGCTTTGAACACTGCAGTTGTCCGTGTTGTGTCCAGGCGAGTCAGCGTAATATGGAAGGCGGATTGCAGATAAATCCACGAGCTTGAGTTTGGAACTGACAATGTTTAAAAACATAAACCGGAAATGATATCAACAAAACTTATCGGAATAATACATAACAAAAATGGTATGAAAAACATAAAAATTCAAAAAAGTATAATATTGTATCGTACTACTCACCCGATTTAGAGGGGAGGCCTGTTATCGCCATGAGTTCACATTACACGTACTTGGTGTTTAGTGGGCGGCGGAGCGCCTTGAGATTCGCCTAGAAGCAAACCACAGTGTCAGTAGTTGCTGGGAAACTAGTATGTAATAACGTTGCATGAACAGGCAACCCCGCAGCGGAAGGTCCTCCTGGCTTAGGTGAACAATACCGCTCATGATATAAATTTGGGTTTTGAAGAGTTTTATATTAGGCTCGTGACTTCTTTTGTTTAGGGTCGATATGCGAACAAAAGGTTGAAAGCGAAACTGATTAATGGCAATAACAGTCAATAAACCCTGGCATCGTGTTACCATATTTCCTGTGTCGGGTTGGTTTAAATATGAGTACATGATTTAACCGAGGCTCGGTCTTCAGGAAAAATTGATTTTCACTTACTGCACGGTATAGATTTATATCACACATGCAGGACATGTTCACTGAACTATTCATGCAAACATTATACATCTTGTTTTCATTATTAAAGGTAGTAACTGGCCTCAAACGGAGTTACGTCCCCTAGTTGTGCGAGGGTCCAGTGATGTTTCTGATTGTGTTCCTTGAGTTGTCAACGCCGTGGCGATTGGGTTTCATAGTGGTAAAGAACTGGTTCGTGACGCCATAGAACCGAGTTTGATTTCCCAGACGGGTACAATGTGTGACGCCCATTTCTGATATCCGACTTGATATTGGTGGAATATTGTTAAAGCGGAGTGAACTTAACGCACTCACTCACCCATCGTGAGGGTTGTGACAGAGGTGGTGAAGTGAAGTAGGACTTAACCTCACTTTATTCTGTATTTTGTAGAAATAAATGCGATATTTTAACCGGCAAACAAAATCACCCCATTGGTTGAACTGTAGGCGGGTAGGGCACATAATACAGAAAAGTTATTCATCTGCACGTGCAGGGCGTGCGGTAATCTGTCTGTATGTCGCCCATGTCACGTGGGTTTGCTCCGGGTATGATATCAGATAGTGTCAATAATATGTCTTTGGTTACAAAATGTACTAACCTGACTTTAGAGGAGGCCTCTTATCGCCTTGAGTCTAAATAAACGATTCGATCTCTGGTTATGAGGCACGCGTGTACTTGGCCCTGACTGGAATTATCACACTCTCTAAACTCATGAAAAGTCAGAGGTTTTATGTTTTATTGCTCCCATGTTTTGCCATTGTGGCTTTCCTATTTTAAATGGGCAAATATCCAAGATAATGTATATCCAAATTACAGAGATGTTGTATTATTTTACCTTGATGGAGACTCCAAAGACTGTATATTATTTTATAATGTATAATAATGTGTTTTCTAAATTTATAGTGATGATGTTCTCTAAATTTATAGTGTATCGCTACAATCGCTACAATGTCACTGGAAGTCGTAAAAAAAGATCTAAAAATACATTATGAAATACTGAAACATACTGGAAAATAAGTGAAAAAGTAAAGTCTTCCTTAACACTGATGATAAGTGTATTATTAATGATGACCTATCATTCTTAACCCCAACACCCCGGGATGTCCATCCACCGGACACTGTACAGGGGATGTAAATTCGTGGAGTTCTATTGCTAATAACTGATGATGAGAAAAAAACCAGATGAAAGCTAAAGACATGCCAGAGGAAACTACGTACTGGGAGGACACCGTCAATATCATCCTGGTTCACAGACCGTGCCTATTATGTACTAATTTTGTTTTGGTTACCATTACCACTTCATTTACTTAGGAAATCCGGTTCTCTGTCAAACTGCCATCGTATTGCAGCGGTTGGTTGGTTGGTGCGATATGTAAATAATCGAGTCTGGACTAGACGATCCAGTGATCAACTGCATGAGTTTCGATCTACGCAACTGGGATACGATGACTTTTGCCAACCAAGCCAGCGAGCCTGACCTCCCGATCTCGTGTAGCTAGCAAGGAACCAAAAACCCGTACAGCGATGAAGCAACTACCATCGATGGATACCGTCATTATTTTCGTTAATATCTCAGTTTGTATGTTTTGACAGAAACTAAAATCTCGATACACTGGCTACCTAACCTCGTTTATTCTTAAAATGGGTTTTCTGACTTGCACGTGTCAAGAAGTGCTTCAATTGTGAACAAAATATAACGTGAAATGGCCAAATGGTACAGAGGCTATAATCAATGACCATTCAGTTTATAAGACAAGACAGACAATTGGATATTCAAGCTAAAAGGGCCAAAATAGGACACCCACATCAATATCTTTAAACAGAACCTCTGCAAAATCATATGGATATAAACATTCCTAACTACCCGCCTCTGTCCGTTACCTACAACACTACTTGTACCCCTACCGTACGCTATTGTTGCCAGGAAACGAGACAAACCAATCAAATCGCGCGTAGTAAAAAGCATAATCTCGAAGCCTGAAAATGGCGACACCATCGAACTCTGAAACCTTGCTAGACTATGCAAGTTACAATTTAAACATAAACTTTGACCCAAGGGGTCAGGAACTTTCAACACTGAAATACATTTACAAAGGGAGTGACTGCATTGCTGTCATTCCGAGTAGCTACAAATATAGATGTAAAATGTCGTTTTAGTGATAGCAAAAGTTCGAATCTTACATATGTGAATTGACTGTAGTATGCTAACAGGAGCGGGTAAAAATTCAGAATTTCAAGCTAAAACTGAAAAGCAATTTGGAGAGTTGACAAAGCCGCCAAGATTGTTGTATTTCGTGGTAACCAGCGGTACTCGTGTACCACTGGATCACCCATATTGTGACATAACTAGCTGGCAGTAGCATGTCTCTCGTTCCATGTGAGACCCTATTGTCTCACTGCTGTTATGTATAATTGACTATATGACACTTGAACTCTTCCCTTGGACGTCCTAGTCCACTGCAGGCAATCTATACAGTCACACACAGTGTAGGCCATATTTCGTTAAACACCATTACTAATACATGTAATTATATAGTTTTACGCCGCACTCGACAATATTCCAGCTATATGACGGATGTCACCTCTTGCGACAAGCATGGGTTGCTGAAGACCGGTCCTTTACAGGTTTGTTCATTCCAATGCCTCTTCTATACTTAAGTCCCATAAACGTCTTTGTCGTCCAAAACGGTGTCCCTCGGGAGATATCGCCTGTGTGGGATACTGTTTGGACAGTAGGCTTTGTACAATGGCAAACCTCGGATATTTGATACCTTATCAACTAGTGTTGATATATTTGATATCAGTATACACTTTGGTGAGATTCTATATATACCACGGAGCTGGTATATTTCTGATCGGATTCAATGTAAATATAGTTAAGGAAAGGCTTGTGGTCTTGGAATTTATTATTTGAAACATTTTGCAAGTTAGTGACAAAAACAATTCCCACGATCAAATGAGCAGGAACCACACTTTGGCAGAAGCTGACGAGATACTAGTAATGTGAAATGCGATTTCCATATGCTCCTTAAACGTTGATTAATAATTATTTAATTTGTTTAATATCAGGTTTCGCTGAATGATGGGTAAACGTATTATTACATGTTTTTTTCGCAATACAGGGAACCCAGAGCCTGGTGACGGACAAGCTTGACTGATTGTTGGACAGCAACACAATTCACTATCTGAGCAACATCCCGGGGGCATGCCTGTTCATAACAGTAATGTCATTATCGTCGGATTTTATGACAACATTCAACTTCTTAGGCAATGGATATACAGGTACGACTGCAGCTGCTATCTAAGGCACATGTGAGAGTTTGAGACTTAACATTTCAGCATTACTCATCTTCATTTTAGCAGTCTGTAAGTAACCCCGTCTGGATCACATTGTCCAATGGTTGATACGCCACTGGGGGAGGATAACGCCATGTGATGCACGGTGAGTTGACGTGAGTCACTTCCAACAGGCAAAGATTACTTGAGACCAGTTCGTCTAGATTTTCCCACGGAAAGGCTGCAATATTACGTGACGGGATCTTTTTGTTTATAGTACCACGCGTTCCGTGTGGTTCTGACACAACATGGTCAGTCACCGCTCCTCCCGGTAAACAAAGTGCGGTCAGACGTTGCACGCGGCCAACATGTCGATATGCAATATGTAAAGGGCACTTGCAGATAATCAGAACTAACGGCCTGTCTGCACGCTCTCACCTGCATGCAGCTGCACGGGATTGACCGGGTGCAGTTCAAACGAGTAAAGGGCGATTGAAGTAACTATATATTTGAAAACATATTTTATTCAACACCAACCAACATGTATTTGGAACATTAGCAAATTCTATCAGATAAATAAAATCAGGTGTATATCCCGTTACCACTAAACCAGGATCTGAGGAACGTCCGAGTCACGCCATTTTGACCTCTTATCCTTTCATCCGGGTACTGATAGCGTCGCTTACGGGCATCCGAAGGTGTTTTCTAATCTTGGATCTCGGAAACACGACCACGTATTCTGTACGACATGTCTGCGCGCTTCCCGTTCGTCACCACTAGCGACTTTCCGTAACCTCCCATATTCTTTTCGTCCCGCAATAACCTGACTTAGTCAGGAATTATCCGATCTTTGCAACGGATTCCGCCAAAGTCATCAATGATCTCTCTCTTCTGTAGGGTGAACACTGAAACGGATAAGATTTTCCGTTGCCTATAAGAAGTACTGCCATACATTCCCGGCATACATTCTGTTGGACATTCCAGAAACTCCTTTTGTTCAACTTTCAGATCTAGAGACAAGAATTTTGATAACGAAATATTGAATATTTGCTACTGCCCCAAGATCTGCACCCAAGATGGCTCGCGCCCCAAGTTTCTACGCCCATTTCGACGCTCCAACTCGTCGCTGCGTGACTACCCCGGGGGTTCCTTAGTGGCGCAACGGTCAGGTATAGGCCCGTTTGAAACATCGTGTAACTGTTTCCTATGGAAACCTGGAAGGGACATTGTCGTTACAAAAAGCAAAAAGTGTCAAAATTAACCAGAGAGCGACGAGAACCATTTTGACCATTTGTCGCTTTGACGCCTTTTTCGTTGTTGTTGTTGTTGTTGTTTATTTTGTTTCCGTTTTTTTAATATTTAACCAACGGAAGACAATGTCACTTCTGTTTTTCCATATTTTCGTCCTATGTAATGTCGACTTCCTGTTAGCGGTTTCTTTGGTACGCCATTGATCTGATAGTAATGAGACTGATGTCGGTAGTAATGACTACGTATTATGTAGCATCAGATGTTGTTTACTGAGATAATGTAATTCTAGACCAAGGGCAAGTTTATAACACTTTCAAAATTTGTGATGCTGTATCTATCTGATTCATTTGAACCGAACCCGTTTCTTAACGTCTGTTTGTAAGAAAAATGGTACTGAAGAAAAATGTAGCGTACCGAAGAAGATTGGAAAATTGCATTATGATTCTAACAGTCCCTCAATCGTGCAACACTTTGTAAAAAGAACTCCTTGATTTCCCTATAACGCTGATCCTGGGATGTGACATGCATATGCGAATATAATGCCCTACCATGGGATCGATTTTCAAATACAGGATGCCTCAGATATCGATCAACAAGTGTGTATTCTGCAATCGTCAGAGGGTTGTTTTGTACATTTAACAGTTTTCAGTTACATTGTACGTAATGTGTTAAAACAGATATAAGTATTTTACCGCGTGAGTGCTGTTCATTTTGTGTGATATGATATCGCTTACCAAAATATTTTCAAACTAAAATCATAGATCTACATAATTTCAAGAGTTGAGAGGTATACTTCCTTTTGTCCCCTGGTATATTTTTTTGTCACTATTGCATGAACGATTTGTGTTTCCGAGGGTTAAGGTTTTACAGTTGTCAATATTGTCAGCTGTATCGGTTGGCCAGTATGCAACACGGTTGTGTCCCTTTGTCTGGTTGATCCATACTCGTGTTCTTTATAGTCACCAACGTCCCAAACGTCCACGTCATGAATCACGTCCTCTCACAGAAACAATTTTACCGTAAGGAAGTTCAAAGGCATTTTATTTTTATTCAGTTTTATTCGCTTACGGATGAATAATTTTCTGAGATCATATGTCTGTAACCAGAGACTATATAATCTATTATTATATATTATATATTATATATTATATATTATATATCATATGGTCTCTGATGTAAACATGCTGCATGCCCTCGCCCTGGCATGGTTACAGGCCCTGAAACCAGTGCGAGATGTGCCGTAAAAGATCAACTGACAGATTCAAGAGGCTGTAAAATATCTGACATCGGTGGCCATGTCATTATGTAGAAAGCTGACTGAACCAGTGCAAACAATACTCGGGAAATCCAAAGAAAAGCCCGAGGGAGAGCAGGGATTCGAAAGACTAAGTCAGACTAAGTCAAATATAGTCAGGGTACATGCAATGTCAGGGATTTCGTAGAAACAAATGTGTAAACGTAAGAATGGCGGTTATTATTATTCTCCTACGCTTTCTCTCTCTCACACATAGACACATACACACCGCACACACACGTGTTATACTCGTTACGTTATTGTTATAGTCCCTTGTATACCTTCCTTAAACAATTTCCTTGTTTGGAGAGCTATCTGTCATGACAATGGGGTAGATACAAAATGTGACCTGACTAATTGGTTTGTTTGTTGTTTAACCCCTCACTTCAACAATATTCCAGCTATATGACGGGGATCTGTAGAAAAATCGAGTCTGGACCAGACAATCAAGTGATATACTGTCCAGGCGTTGAGGTCTTAAGGCACTACTATACGAGGTCACAGACACAATGTAACACTCGAGCAATAAATACGATATTCTGCTGCCCTGCTGCGCTAAACAACCCTCGAGCACACTCCTGCGACAAAAGTTGATTGTATTGCAAAGTGTCACTCACTCTTTCACTTATTCACTCGCGAAAAAGACCAAAGAAAAAAAAATATTTTATTCATCATATTTTATCATAAATGAATTTGTTGTCGTCTGACTTTTGAGAACTTGTACATTACTCCTACCCGGGAGTTCGGGGACCTGTTGTTGGAAAATTTCTTGAACTGTTCAATCTGGGATGTATCCCTTTTGGAAGATTTTTCTGTTTTACATTGTTCGGGATGCGAATGTGGTGATGACACAAAGTGCGCATGGTTCCTCTGCGCTGCAGAACGATGTGCTGCTTCTGTGAAAGAATGATGGGCAGCATGGTTGTTCAATATTTCTTTCATGACTGACTTGCTGCACAATCGCGGTCTTTCCTTCACTGTGGTCATCTTGAATCTGGACGTGGTGGAGGCTGACGCTGACCATGCACGAGGAATTACAGACGTGGAGGGAGAAACCTGTCTTGATTTCACATCCGGGGCAGCGGGAGTCATGGTTACTGGAGACTTCTCAACATCAAGGTTTTCCTTACCTTTAGTATTAGAGTCTTTCAATTTAACCCTGGTTTTTGGTGTCTCTGCACTTAAACTCGCACCAGAAGACCGCAACGGAAACGCAGACGAGACTTTCCTCACAGTCTTGGGTGTCGTCTGCTCGTCTTTGTCGAGCACAAAACTGGAGCATGTCTGGAGATGCTGCGGAGATTGTGTAGGTGTACGCGTGGTGTCTGGGCCGTGTATCGACCTGTACTCCTCCCACGTCAGATACAGACGTTTGGATTGTTTCAAGTTTTGGGAACAAGGGGCGGACTTGTTCCTCTTGGCAGACGACAGGTCGGTCTTGTGTCGTCTGGTGCTCACAAGGAGCGTCCGAAACTCGCTTAAGCTGGGTCCATGCTCTGTCAGATCATTCAACAGGAGGCTTCTGTTGCTGGGAACGTAATGATAGTAATGGTAAAATATGAAAATGAAAATGAGCATCAATCACAAATATTGATAATGCTTACACATTACCAGGAACGTATACTCAAGGTTAATCAATGAGTAGGTCACATCTTAATATTAAATTACAAATCGTGTGGTAAATATATTTTTGACGTCATTTTTATAATTTCTGTCATCAAACTACAGAATACCGCTTTGAACAATATTTTGGTTTTGTCAATGTGAATCAGAATGACGTTGAGAACAAAGACTGAAGTGAAGTATATGTGAGAAATTGACCATTCAGACGTTAACGTCAGTTCGGGCGTGGCGCTGAGAAACCAAATCAGGACGAATCGTGATTCGATCCAGTGATCACAGTTCTCTGGAACGCCTAGGGGACGCAACTCTGGTCCGCAGGTTGTCTCATATTAGGCTGTACACACGTTATGAGACTGCTTTCACCACAGGTATGTATCATTACGAAATGTACATGGTTATTACTCGTACGTCATCATAATGTATGCATCCGATTTACACGTACGTCATCACTTTGTACCCATTAGATTTAAACGCACGTCATCACCATATATGGATAAGATTTACACGTACGTTATCACGATGCATCCATTACATTTTCGTGTATGCAATCACAATGTATGCATTAGATTTACACATAAGTATTTATGAATCAGATTTGCGTGCACACCAATATAATGCTTGCATTAGATTTACACGTACGTCATCACAATGTATGAATTAGATTTACACGTACGCCATCACAATGTATGAATTAGATTTACACGTAAGCATTTATGAATCAGATTTACGTGTACACCATTAAAATGCTTGCATTAGATTTACACGTACGTCATCACAATGTATGAATTAGATTTACACGTACGCCATCACAAGGCATGCATACACACTGTCACAGACTGCCCATCCATAATGAACATACAGTGTATGTAAAAACAAACTGCCTCTGTACAAGCAACCCATAGTATACATACCTTGCGTCATCGGACGCCACACTTGCTACCTGGATGCCCAGGATATGGGGGTCCATACCGGTGTGACCTGCATCACCCACTGTGTGGTAATATCGATACCTCTGCATGTATTTGTCTATGTTGTCAAAATGACTGAACACGTATGGAATGCTTCCGTCACCTTGTGACCCTCCCAACTTTTGTCCGCTCACACTGGCCTTCACCTTCTTTTGTCCTCTTTCACTCGGATCACATCGGATCCTATCATAGACTTCTAAGAAGCTCTGAAGTCTCGGCTCTTCGCCTATACATGGTGGACTCTCCGATGTTGAAAGGAGGGTTTTGGTTGCAGCGGAGGTGGAGAAGCGGCAACCGTAACTGTAGATGTTTCCACAACCTCCGTCCTCGGCCATGCTGTCTGATTGTGACATCATATGTTTGTCACTCTCTGGCGTCAGGGTACGAAAACGTCACAATAGCACAGACATCCTAAACGACGTCATCTCTTTATGACGTCATTTGAGGTTTATGGCAGCAAAACGTGGTCCGTGGGAATTTTTCACTTGAATCATTCTGTAACTCGATCAAACAGGTCGGTTTGGAACATACTCCCGAGTAGATCTGTCGAAAAGGTTTTGGAAATGTTCTTACAAACCAACGCCCTTATTCTCGAAATGTTCAAAGTCCTAAGAATTCTTAACTTCTTAACTTAACATTCGCAGCCAATGTGTTAAGAATGGGCTTACTAATTTTGTATGGCTACAAACGCTTCGAGGTTAGCTAGCCAGAAGACACAAAAAAGACACGTCTTTTAATTGCTATGACCGCTGTGGGGGTCACTACAACTAGTAATGCAAACTTTGTTGGTCTCAGCAAGTCATTAAATACATGACCCTTTCGGTTTCATTACGGCAATGTTGCCAGGATGCGAAGCGGTGTTGATATTGATATTGTCGCCTCAGGTATGAAGTCCAGGTCACGAGAATAACGCCAGCGTCGACGAGCTACTCTGGGATGTAATACGATCCTCCGATCAATGATACACCTGTAAAGCGAGGCAACTCATTATTAACACTTTGCCAGTGGTCATGCTATTACATAATCAATACATGTAATCTAGTTTCAATGAATCTTCGCGTAGGCATTGTTTTAGCAATAAAGTACAAATTCTGGAATTTAAACATGGCATCAATTCATCAATGGTATTCATAAATATACACTTTTTCCTTCTGTCTCTGTTCTTTCACGCCGCCACGACAATTTTCTGTAAATTTGTTAAAACATGGAGTCTGTACCTAACAACAGCGTGTTTCAAGCGCGGAACCAGCCGTTAGTCAAACAGTGTTATATAGAGGTGTACTGCATTATTCTCAAAATTGTAAACCTACTGACCGGGAAATGAATATGAGAACACGTTTATGATACGTCCACTGTGAAGACAGGGTGAATTACAACACTCTGGTTATGGGTCACAAAAGCGTATTACTCACCTCACTCCGGGCGGGTGTTTCATATTTAAGAGACGTGAAGTAGAATTTGCAATCAAGTGGGGAATAAATTCAACCACACAAGTACATATTACGACATTAAGAGCCGGTCGATGGTAAACCTGATTACTACATTTCCCTCAAAAGATTCGAGACCGCGTTACAAGAATTTGACTGGTATTCCACACTGAGGTACATTAAATAATTTAAGAAGGACAATGTGTTCAGAATTTTAGACTCCTGTTAATATTGTTTTGGAAAGCATATTCAATTTGATAATGTAAATTAAACGTCCTGTAAATTCCTCTGAGTGACCTGTTATCTGTGAAGCTGACAAGTCATCTCATATATATTTACATGAAGTGGGAAATTTAATGACGATAATAGGATTCTGAACAGGACCAAACCAGTCGCCTAGGTTGTCGTAATAACGATTTTTTGTGAACATATACCGTGTACAACGTTTTTAAAGAAGAATAGAGAAAAGAAACCAGGTGTGGGGTTTTTGAAACTGATATGATGATGTATATCATGAACGTATTCGTTGTATTTGAAATGTTTGGATCCCATAAACTCATCTGTGTGGTGATGAAGCTTGGCGTGAGAGCCAAAGTACTAAACCCGACTAAGCCAGATACTTTAAAATCGTTGAAGAATAGTTGATATTGTTAATAACATGTGTCAGTTATCAGTAAAATGTCCGGGGTATCAATATCACATAATGCACTTATCCACCTGCACTAAGCCATTTGTTGCAAGATATGTAAATATAACGTATGTCCGCTTGAAATATGTTAGGCACCAATAGAATATCCGGGGTATCAACCTTACCATATCCTTAATCCACCAACACAAAACCACTTGTTGGGAGATATGATTTAACAACAAGCGGTTTATGTCCGCATGAGGATATGTCGAATTGCAATAGAATATCCGGTGTATCAGTCTCAAAATGCACCTTATCCACTGAGACAAAACCAATTCTTGGGAGATATGGATTCATAACAACTGGTTGTGTATCCGCTTCAAGATATGCTAGTTGACAGTATAGAAATTCCAGGGTATAAGACTGGCAATATACCAAAGCCATCAGTCACAAACACAGCTTGTTCCATGTTCGTTGTCACATGAATATCCGTGTCATCAATCAGAATCGTTTTCGCCATGTCACACTCCAGAGAAGAACTCGCCGTACATTCCGATGTGACGAAACCAGTGTTGACATGCTCAGCTTAAAGTCGTGGTTTGTTTTGGCTGCAGGGTTGAGAAGGCATACTAATTTATCCTGCTACGGATAATCACGTATTTACCAGTATGTAATCCGTTCTAAATGGTGGTATTACATGGATCTGATGAGGGCTTATCCGCTGACAACAACCATTAGCTTTATAGTTGATGTTGTGAGCATATCAATATTAAGCGGTCAGACCGATCGGTTGTGACAATTAATGACAGGAAACGACCTCACTTCATTTTAATTATGCTGAAAACAACAAAAGGGCTAAATTAAAACCCTTCTCAATATTTCAACGTACTGTTTCTATTGTTGGGCGATAATGTTAGTACAGTGAGTGAGTTTAGTTTTACGCCGCACTCATCTACATTGCGGGTGTCTAATAATAATCGTCTAGACCAGATAATCCAGTGATAAACAGCATGAGCATCGATCTGCGCAACTGTGAACAGATTATATGTGTCAACCAGGTCAGCGAACCTCCCACCCGATCCGTTAGTCGCCTCTTACAACAAGCACAGCCACCTTTTATGGCAAGCATGGGTTGCTAAAGGTCTATCCTACCCCGGACCTTCATGGGTCGTTAGTATAGTGTTATTCACATTACGTATATCTGGTACCTGTATTGCGAATGCGTTGTCTTTGTTTAACGTAAGTAATACGCTAGAAATCATTATTAACCATAAACTCTTTGTTTGCGTATTTGCTTTGAGCTATATGGATAATAACGTCAGTATTATGTCATAATGTCATAACCAACACGCAATGTTCCATTAAGGCTAATGTTACACCACGTACACTCGTTTGTATGGTGTTATAGTCGCCAGTAACAAGTTCTGTACAACACGCGCACGTTAATTTCATAGGAAAATATTACAACACGATTACATAATCGACGTTGAGTTGCGAGAGTAACTCGGTTGAAATGATCAGTCGACTGTGGTAAGACTGAATAAGTGAATAAGTGTTGTCAGGTAAGAGAAACACAAAAACGAACCAGAAAGATAAACCCTGACGTTTGCATGTCGAGCACCAATTACCTTCTTTAGACATGCATAATATGTTAATCTGAACTGATTGGGATCTTAATAAAGCTTGTTGCAAACATATGTACGATGGACGTGAAACCAGTAGAACTGATATAAAGACATGTGGTCTCTGATTATGGTTATCATTACAAGGCGACGTAATTCGACATGCAGAGTTACCTCCTTTATGTGTACCCGAAACGTATGAGCGCGAGTTCGAATCCCGGTTCGATTTGATTTCAAGGTTTGTCAGTTTCATGCCCGTGTACGGGAGGGGGGCGGGGGTGGTGTGTATGTGCGCGCGCGCAAAGCATACATTCTCCACGTGCGTGTGTGTGATCAAAGCGTAAACGTCTAAAAATTGCCTAACCTTGGGATTTCCTCCCACGTGAAACCAGTCCGTCAACGTCGGGAATACATGTACTCTAAATTAGTGTGAAACTCATTTCACACACACTAGAATTTAGAAAGACTTACGCTATTGTTACTGACATGAACCAGGTTTTACACTTATCATATCCTAATAAATGATATTTCCTTTCAATGATATTTTTCAGTATGTCCAACCATCTATCTTATGATTTCCAATAAGCGACACTGTATGCCTGTATTTGAACTGTTGTTTGTCAACGCCTGATAGCCAGAGTACACCGGCGTGTGTGTATAATTGTGTATATTTGCTGATATAAATGGACACGCAATCTAAGCCATACGTCTTCGTAAACTAACACCCTGTAATCACCACAAGTGTTCGATGAAAGCATACATTCTCCACGTACTTAAAAGTGTCCGTTGTACGTGACTAACACCTTGCCTGACATTGTCACATTTCTGTCACCAATCTTTCACTAACACCAAACGCAAGTGTTTCTCGGGCATTTACGATGTAGTTTGATGAATTGCTCAAATGTACTTGATCTAGACGTGATTAAATAAGAAATGAATAAAACTTATCACAACCATCGGAACAGATTTCACTTTACCTGGAAGGAATGTTTACGGTAGAATGGAATCTCAACTTTCCTTTACCATTTTGAGCAAAAACCGTCTGCAAATAAGGATATTTTAAGACGATGATAGTATTAGTTTTTAGTATTCTGTGGTGCAGTTAAACAAAGGAGAAATTTAACATTGTTGAGACTCACCTCCAGCACGTATCAAGGACTAAAATTAATAATTGGTGAAACAGTCAATCTAAGAAACTCGAAAAACATCCACGTTACCTGTTTCGTATCCAGTGCGGAGTGATCGGATCCGAAGCAGTTCTGCTGGTTTCCAAAACTGGTTTGCTTGGGGTAACGTGTTGCGACGTTAAACTGGGAATCCTCCCTCTATGACAGCTACATCCGGGCTATCAGGCGTCAATCCCACTTGAGCTGTGAACGAGGTCACACCAGGTTCCGTAACTCACGCCATCTGTAGACAAGTGCTAATTAATGTTAAACAATTGATCAGTTGGCCTCGGGAATTCTGAGGCGTGTTCCATTTAACACTGATAATCATTTCTTCACATCGTGCTGCAAAGAGAATCACCTATGAAATAAGGTTAATAAGTTCCAGTTTGGTGACGGTGAATTGTGTTTGCGTTCTTGATGTGGAAAACCGTCACAAGAATTTTTCTTGGCCTCACTTGCTTTCACAAAGTCATTCTGTTGCAGCCTTAAGGGAAGAGTCTATTATGAATGAGCTGGGATCACATAAAACCAGTTTTACCACGGCGGTTCAGCTTGATATGGATGTGAAATAGGAGAAGGAACAAGGCCTTACGCCGCAGAAATGGACTGGAAAGTCAAAATGGATATAGGCCTCGAGTGTGTACCACTTCGATGAACCCACGAGCACGGTTATAGAGTTGACAAACCTAGAAACCCAATCGGGACGAAACGGGATTCAATCCAAGATCAGAGGATTCTAGCACGCCCAAGGGACGTAACCCTGAACATGCGGCGAATTAAATAGTCGAAGAAGACTTGCATACCATTACCTTGGGTATTCTCCGCTTGGGTCCGCTTCGATTTACAGAAACAGATGGTTACTCCAATCGAGAAATGCTGAAAAAGGTTGGTGGTCGGAATAAAAACCATTCCTCTAAAACGTATTACGTTCAGGCCGAGGAATCAAATAAGGAATATGTTGGTTGGAGTGTTGTTGGAATTTCCAAGTCGATTCTTCCCAAATCGTTCAAATGTTTATATTGTCAAATAAAATATCTTGACTGAAAACGTCGGCGACTAAATGTGGATCGGATGGTCAACCTGGAGAAGCCATGCCGATTGTTGTTGTCCCCCTATGGGGTGAATACCTGTTCATCTGTCTGTCCAGACACGTGATATTGTTTGAAGATTGTTGGCAGTTTCGTTGAACGAAATTCACCCTCTCAAAGAAAAGCCCGAGCTTATTCAAAATAATCCTCTAAGAACGGCCGGTCTCAGACAAGATTGCAAGCTTAAATGACTCCGTGTACAGTGTAGGGATCATAGTCGTCTCCCCACGAGGTCTCGCTCCCTTTGTAGTTGACAATCTTGTAACAGTAAATATATATCCGTGAAAATCACATATCACCCCGGTGGAGAGAGTCCGTCGACAAGGTGGACTACTAAATCCTTTCTGTTTGACGCCAAATACAACCTACAGCGAATGAACGGCTTTAAAAGGATAGGTCGAGCTTTGTTGTGATTTATTATCGTCAAATCTATCATAATATATTCACAACGTAACTCTCAGGCTTAATTCAGTTTTATCAACAATGTCTGCATGGCACCATAATCTGGGTGCTGTACACAGAGACAGTAACATGCAGTCGAAAACGTTGTATAAGTGGTAGACAGGGTCGAAAACGGTATTAGCACGGTCCGAATCCACCTGGATATCTTAAAGTGCCACAATCATCATAAGAGGGTGATAAAATGACGATTGGTTGTCACAACGCGTCATCCATCTACATTGAGGTATGGGAGAAAAGTGATAGTACAGGGACAGTTTTCACCACTGCACTGACTAACCTGTATAACTGCGATAAAGAACTTGACCATCGGTCAGATCTCCTTGAACGGACGCCGCGATTGTATTTGAAGCAAATATACGTGATATGAAAGTAGGAATCTGATAGGTCATTTGGGTTACTATTCATAACAGCCACTGGTGGCTATTTCGAGTAACGAAATTTGAAACCATACTCCTAACAAAAACTTAAGCAACACAAATGTTTAGTCTCATTTTCATTTATTGAAATTGCAAATCATGAAATAATGCAATAGAAAGGTGAAACATGTACACACTATTAACAATGATATTCAGCAATAATAGACTTACAAAGCACCAAAAGCATGTACCCGTGAAACAGTGATGCCAAATCTGCTGCATTGATGGAACAAAATGTTAACATTAAGGTTCAAGTTATATTAGTTTTGGACAGCGAATCAGTGTTCAATAACGCATATGATCACCTTGAGCACAAATACAGGCTTCTATGCGTCTTTGCATGGACCAAATGAGCCTTTAAAGTGACTGTTGTGGATGCCCTGCTATTCTCTCTGTAACTCCTGCTCAAGGTCATCCAGAGTCTGGGGGTGACCGTAAACACGAATCACAATGATGTCCTAAGTATTTCAAGGAGGTTAAGATCCAGTGACCTTGCAGACCAATCTATATATATGATGTTGTTGATCTAAACAACACCATTAACAACTCTTTCTCAGGTATTATCACCCATGGACGTGCATTATCATCCATAACAAGGAAGTTGTGTTAAGGTGATGTTGTCAACGGCATCAGATAAATATATTTGACAGTCTCAAAAGGTTATGCATTCTTTGAATATTTACCAAATCGCTATCGAGATAATGATATTATACTGAAAATACTTTATGTTTAATTTTTGGTTGAGAGGAGTATAGTAAAACAAGAGTACAAACAGGGCTTAGACAGGACAGTAAACTCCTTGGCCTCTGAAAAGTGACCTGACCTGACCTGACCTGACCTGACCTGACCTGACTGTGTCGCCGTGTCCCGATAACGTGTATCAGTGCATGCCCATGCTATCGACGCCTAGTTTGATGTCACATATTTTGATGTAACATTCCCCCAGATGTAGAATGATAAAAGCGCATCAATCACATCCTAGCGTTGATCGTTTATTCGTATCCTCGTATCCGAGTGTCGTGGGGAGATGTTCACTATATCAGTCACTGGATTATATAGTATAGTCAAGACTCGATTACTCACTGACCACCATTACATAACTGGAATACTGCAGAGTCACTGTAACCACACGACAATGTTGCGCCAAGCGACCATGGAAGACGTTGACGTTCCGCTGTGGTCGCTGTACATGTATAAGATGGAAAGTGCACCCTCGACTGCTCACCCAAGACTTGACACCCGGACAGCGATACAGCTGGCCATTGAGCACACTGGGAGTACATTTAACAAGCCTGAGTGAAGACTAAATTGAACAATAACACCAGGGCACCATACAATAAACAATGCAAACAAATTGTTGAATCAATGTGTCTAATATCCACGATGAACTGCTGACGTGACCTGGGAGAGTATTCCATTATGATATATCAAGATCAAGTGTTACTTAAGATCTTCCAGACCCTCTGAACTAATCGATGTCTACCTCTACATAACAGGCCGTGCCGGTTAATAAATCTATGTCGTAAACTATATGAATACAACGCATGCGCAATATTTTTAGCGCTCCAATGCCGAGAATGAAAAGTTCTGCGGTAGAGTGTAAAGCTGTGTGAAGGTCATTTCTAGTAAGAAAAACCTCTCTGCGATCTTGTATGAATTGTGTTACATCGGCTTAAAACAATAATCGCTCATTTTTAGCGTCATGTTTGCATGTGCACGTTGATATATTCTGAATAATTAATTACATGAAACAAATCTCACCTTAACTGATTTTTTCCGTGAGTCACGGCATTCCCTTGTGCCCCTGTGTTCGTAGACAGCAGGGTATGTGTCTCACCCGAATATAACTTTGTTATAACGCCCTCAACACAATCGATCGTTTACCCAGAGAAATCGATTTGCGTGATGATTGATTGGAGTCATTCGGACCACACCACACGGGCTTCAGACAACACGGGTCATCGAACTTAATAACGAACCGCGCCAAAACTGGCATTGCCTGGAGATCTGATTTACTGAGATTTACGTTGAGCAAAATGATGAATCGTCAACGACGTGAACGATGCGGGTTTTCCGCGACGTTCCAATGCTCTTACCGGTAACTGTGTAACGACTGAGAACGTTAAGACGTGTAAGTGTTGTAGACGGGGGTCTTTGTGTAATAATCCAGGGTGACAATTGGCTTATACTCGACCCCCTGCTGTGTGCATGACACTTATAAGGTTTTACACACAACACATATGGAACCAGAGCTAAGGACCGTTCTATAAAGCTATCTCTGTCGATCGCAACTCCATGCGTCAATGTAGACCACAGGCAAACTGTAGCGCAAATGGGCTGCGCAGCATAGAGAGAATGACTAGTCTTCTTTACATGCTAGCGAAGCGAGCAAAGGTTGGTTACGTACTTTCCTCGCTTCAGTTCGACAAATATTTTTCATAAGAATGAAGATGTTTATGGATATCAACTTCTTTATTATGAGAACACAACGTTTCGGAGTTAATGCTTACTCCTTCATCATGTGGATATTTTTAGCGTCATATTTTTCATGTCAAAATAAAATATCCCCACCATCAAATGTATAAACCCATTTCTCCATTGGGTTGGAGAGCAAAGTACGTTGCCAACCTTTGCTAGCTTCGCTCGCATATAAGAAGACTTGTTATATTCTTTATGCTGCGCAACCCCATATGCGATACAGTTTGCGCGTGTGTGGACTTCTGACAATCGGGCCCTACGTCACAAAGCGACATTTGCGCTTAGATGGTAGGAACTCCCCTATCTAAAAAATTGTAGCTTTGTAATGAATTTGAAAGCGGTCCGTTCGACTAAGCAACCTCGGCGCTAAGACGGTCGTGCATTTAATACATAAACCTGATGCTAAGGTAACTCTAGAGAACGTGGCTCGTTGTACAAAGCAACCTTAGACCAACGACTGGTCTCAAGTATAAGAGTTACCTTAGCACTAAAATCCCTTACTACAACGACACCCAACATGACACCACCCTTGCTTTCTACTTAAGGTGAAACAAGGTATAACGTCATGTTAACGTTTTAGAATGAGTGACGTAGTTAATTTAGTTTTACCCCGTTTTTAGCATATTCCAGCAATATCACAACTGGGGACACCAGAAATGGGCTTGACACTGCGTTCCTGTGGGAACCAGACTCAAGTTTAAGACACATGTTGTAGCTACTGATTCCAGTCAACCAGGCAGGGTATCAACTTCACCATCTAACTAACCATCTAACGAGTTTAGGTATGACGCTGCCTGGGATCGAACCATCCTACAGCTCTCCGTACAGGAACGCTGGCCGCTGTACCACGGAGGGGGTCACTTACTAGGAAACTAGGAAAGTCAGGGATATAGCCGTTTGTAGTCTTTTAACCGTAGTACAGAACTCTGCACTCGGAATTGCCGCGCCTCAGACCAGCAACTCACCTTATATGTTTTCAATACCAAGCCCAGAGAGTTCCTGCAATAACCACATCAACTTTATTGAGCGGCGTTAGAGTTATAATAATTATCTCCACCGAGAGAGCAAAACAGCACATGACCAATCCAAGGAAAATTATTTGGAAAATTGATTAAATACCTTCATGTACAAATATCCAATATGGCAATAAAGTGGAAAGCATTGATTCATTAGACACAGAACTGATCACTTTAAGATGGCGGTCTGTTTGATCTTCGGTCAAGGACCTCAACTTGCCTTTGGACACAGTTGAGTGTTCTCGCTAAACATCATACCAGACCTACCCAGTTCTGAAGACACAAGAAAAACACTCTCAATCAATCTCAACACTGATAGTCGATATCAGGGTATTGCACTTGTGAATACTACTCAAAAGAAATTAAGGATGAGTAGTTTCTTTCATATGACTACACTTAGTCTAGGCTGGTGGGTATTGGTACGCATAACCTTCCATCTGTGTGTTTACCTGTCAATGAGTAGTACATGCAAACAATTAATGGAGAAATACGGTCGGGAAATAAGGCGTGTGAATGGAGATAATCGTGACCCGTGTGACCCAATATTAAAAGTAATTGGAATATATACTTGTAGGTCTAATAGCCTCAGTGTGAAAGTAAACAAATAAAGACTGTTTCTCTCTGACTTCAGCTCCGTACATCTAAATTCACTCCACGTGACTAAGTGTCTGTTTGTTTAACCTGCTCTATTTTATTCACACCGTTAAAGATCCGTTTTTCAAGTGTGAATATAGTTCGCGTCGCGAGTGACCCTTGGATGTCTTTCGAGAAATGAGAATAAATTTCTAAAAATGAACCAAAATGTAGAATCATTTGGCACGTCGAGATTGCATCAGCTGTTGATATATGCATTGTTCTGGGACCTAATTAATTATTATTTTCTTCTAATTGCAAAGTTCATGTAGGATGGGCATAGGTTCCGGAATATTCGATGTGATCTGATATATAGTTGTTTTAATCTGGTAGGCGAGTATAGTTTTACGCCGCACTCAGCACTATTCCAGCTATTTGGAGGCGGTTATTAATTGGTCGAGTTCGGACCAGACAATCTAGTGATCGACAAGCATAGGTTATTGAAGACCATTCTAACCCGGATCTTCGTGAGTTTTCATCTGGTGATAATCTCAGCTGCCTCGGCACCAGTTATATTCCTTGGTATCACCAGAAGGCCATCCCCTGACAAGATCTGGGTTAGAGTTCATATTCAGCAATCGAAGCTTGTCACTTGAGTCATCGTTCTTGGGTGAGTAAGTTTATCAAACACACTCTTGAGATTCGAACTCAGGCCTTCGGCCTAGCGAGCGAAATGTTTCTATGGAGGTAAACGCTATCTTGTCCCATGTCTTGTGTTCGGGATTACACCTTCTCTGTAAAGTACAGATTACTGGTACTATTGTTGGGTTGAGTCGCACCCAAGATTCGAACCAACATCAGCCACCGCAGATTCCACAAGAGAGCGGCTGGCTCTGAGAGTTGAGGTTCGAAAGGGACTAACCCCCTAAAAGTACTAGAATCAGTACTTTACCGAGAAAGTGTAATCCAAAACAGAGTATAGGTTACATTTGACCATTGTCTAAATGGCACTGTGTTAAGGTTACCACGTCCGTTCTATAACCTGTCTTCATATCAACACTTGACGCGTAGTATATTGTCAGACATATATCCCGTCAGTGTGAGGAAAATTCAAGCAGACATTACGTTGACGTCAGTTTAATCACGGCTGTTAGCAAAACAACACGTTTTAAAACTCTAATACTCTAAACGTGGCTTACTTACCAAGCGGACGTGATGTGCTAGTTGAGCCGCTAATCCCTCTATCCAGTACACATAAACCCTTCACAATGAGCACTGCCTGCAAATTAACTAGCCAACACCGATTTGCCCCACAAAGCATTCTTGTGGAATGGCCCTGCATTCAAAGTCAACCAGTGATAATATAGCCATTCGTTGTGTGATAAAGCCGTGGAATATTGTGTAGTGTAAGTTTAAATAGGTAATAAATATATTCATACCTTCCATGAATTCCTAACCTAAGTTCACTCAGTTTAATGTCGCCGAGCAAAACTTTCCTTTCAACGGTACAACTAACTTCGGTGAGCACAAATGTACTGTAAGAGCCTCAATATGTGGCACTTCACGCCTCGTGTTAGGTCATGGCGCTTTCTAAACGATTCAAAAGCAAGGTTACCAGTAGTTGGCTGCAGAGAGTTCTGTTTCTTTTCCTTGAAAGGATCCGCTTATTTTTGTGTGGAAACTCAGTTTTACGCTGATTTAGATCCCTTATTTGTTTATTGTTCCAAAACCACGAATAGAAGCGTTGACGAATCCTATCACTTATGACCTGTCATAGCTTCTGTGATAGGACAGTTCACCTTCATAAGAAATGTGCACCCTGAGCGAGTTTAGGTTTACGCCGTACTCAGCAATATTCTAGCTATATGGCGGCGGTCTGTAAATAATCGAGTGTGGACCAAACAATCAAGTGATCAATAGCATGAGCATCAATCTGCGCAGTTGGGAACCGACGACATGTGTAAACCAAGTCAGCGAGCCTGACCACCCGATTCCGTTAGTCGCCTCTTACGACAAGCAGAGTCGCCTTTTATGGCAAACATGGGTTGCTGAAGGGCTTTTCTACCCCCGGATTTTCACGGGTGTGAGCGACAAGGAAATGCTAAACAAACTCATTTCCTAATGAACATGGTTTGCCATGTTATGACCTCTATGCGGGAAACATACAGGAGGGGGACCAGAAATCGGCTTCACAAATTGTACTCGTGTTAAGAATAGAACGAGCGAACACTCACGCTCTTGGCTACCACATCGTCATTAATTTAACCAATAACTACACTAACTTCTAAATGGTATCCTGGGAACATCTGTTTTAACTATTAGGATATTTAATCACAGTTTAACTGTGAAAACAATATTTACGTTACTATCATATATAAGAATATTCTAGCAATATTCTAGCTATATGGCGGCAGTCTGTAAATAATCGAGTCTGGACCAGACATTCCAGTGATCAACAACATGAGCATCGATCTGCGCAATTGGGAACTGATGACATGTGTCAACCAAGTCAGCGAGCCTGACCACCCGATCCCGTTAGTCGCCTCTTACAAGTACAATCACCTTTTATGGCAAGCCTGGGTTGCTGAAGGCCTATTCTACCCCGGGACCTTCACAGGTCGGCAAGATAAAGCATGAGCCGAAGATCGGTCGATCGATCACACTAGAAGATAATACTGTTTGTTACTGCGCTTGACGGGCGGTGTTTAGGTAACATCGACGAGTGAGTATGCCCATTTCCGAACAAAATAGGAATAAAATGGGGTGTTTTTTGGCATTACTTCGTAGTTTTGAACACAGATAAAGTTTGATAATTATTCTACGACTATCTTTTTTCAAAACGTTTCAAAAAAGTGTGTAACACTTCATGTAAAAGCATCCGTAATGTATTCCCAGGAGAGCAAATCGTGTGATTTTACCCCCTAAAATTTCATCATGGTCAAAATGTTGGTTTCTCTCCGCGTAAGTTATGTTTTTGAAATACGTCATCTACCATTTATCACGTATTTCTTTTATCCTAATTGATACACAAAATGGTTTAATTAGGGATCTTCTCATTACATTTTTCATGCCTAAACTCCTGTTGAAATTAACGTGTGGCCATCTTCCCGTCCATACAATCAACTGTAAAAACAAAAATTTAAAAAAACTAGTAATAATAACGCTCTAGGAACCATTTGTCTGGAATAGTGGCAAAAGCGAAAGAAAGATTTGGGCGGTCGGGTAGACCTTGGTCAAATCGTTCGTTCGTCATGCCGGGTTCGATTCCCCACACGGCTATAATGTTTGAAGGCCATTTCTGGAGTTCACCGTCGTGATATTGCTGGATTATTGCTAAATAGGTGTAAAACAACGGAAGAAAAGTTGGTTCGCACATCATTTAAATCTAAAACATCACATATTTTACGATCTCTTCTCTGAATTTCTGACACGGTACACCAGGTCTTTCGACAATAATCGATCTTGAAAGTTAGCTGGTAATAACAATTAACATTGAAATACTGGGGTCTGTTATATACACTAAATATACACTAAATCAGCTTTATATTTAGCGTATACCTTTTGTCAACAGGGCACCTGGCGCTTGGTAGTTATTACATGTACAATGCAGCGAGTATGGTTTCACGATGCGTGTATCAATATTATACGGTGGCGGAGTACACCAGAAATTGGTCTCACACATAGTACACACGTGGGGAATCAAGTCTTGTCTTCCGCATGACGAGTCAACGCTTTAACCATTAGGCTATCCCACTGACTCAGCAGTTCCTTCAAGGTGGGAAGGAAAGTATGCTCAACACATAATATGGTCTGATGACTCAAATGTGTACAAAGGTTGCCAAACATTGCGACTGTACTGGTGAATGGGACTGAATGCAACCTGACATGACATGCAAGGGATTACGGATTTGAAGTCAACTCCCTAGGAGGTATAAAACCCAAAGTATACTGAACAGAAAAAGAAAAGCAACTCTGGCTTTTTGACACGTTTTTTAATAGACGAAAGAAACATGAACGCTTATTTTTAGATTTCATATTTTCAAAAACTTGCATTTCTTCTGCTGTTCAGTACAGTTTGATGTGCTACAAGGTTTCTACACCTGCACATTCCATCCATGGTACCCATTATCTGCAGGATGGACAGGGGGGACATTTTAACAAAGTCAGTGTATCACGGAGACACATTAAATACTTATATCCCCTACCAGTGGCATGATTCTTTGGTTACAAGACTCAAACCCCGGACCAAAAATTACTACAAGTTCTGAACTACCTGGAAAGTGATATGCACCAATTAATGGCTTAGGCTTTGGGTTATGTGCCAGAAACAATCTTGATGAACCCAAGGCTGAAATTCATGACATGAAGATTTCATGTCTTTTATCATTTATGGATGGAAAGATGCGTGTTGTCTTTCCAAACAGGAATCTGTTAACATGAAATATCATGTCAAGCACAATGATGTTGAATCACTACCTATGTTGTAGTAAACACAACCACATGCAATGCAAGCCTCGCCTCAGTACATAATTGTGCATTTATAACATCTTCAAAAGAACTTTCTTTCAACAGGATAAACATATGAGTGCTGAACTCATTTACCTTGACAGTTTATCTAACAGCTTTATTCAGTTTTGTTTAGCATTTGTTTTGATACATACAGTAGTGTAACAATAAGAAAACTCTTGAACTTTTATAACATCAACTCAGCTTTACAAGATTATATAATACCTGGGTACAACTATGAATTTTAGATCCCCATGTGTGCATTTGAGATGCATTTGTACACTAGGATGCCTAATCTTAACAAAAATTGACACAGATCTGCATCACTGTCTGTATCTGTACTGTCTACAGGTTTAATACGTTTTGGAATTCAGATGCTGCATGTCCTGTAAATAAATATATTTTTCTAGCTATTATAAACCATAACAATAAATGTTGTCAAATGGTCAATATATATATAATATATATATATATATATATATATATATATATATATATATACTGAGGGAAACAAATAAGGGAACACCACTTCAGGGCAGTGTTCCTTTACTTATTCTCAGATTTCCTCCCACAGCACTATCGAAAGCTGGTGATGCCACATATGTCATATTTGGGATTTCACTTTCTTAGTAAAGTACAAATTCTAGTACTTTTTTTTCGGTTGAGTCCCATCCGGGATTCGAACCCGCACCCTCAGAGTCAGGCACCTAATCGCCAGCACACAAAGTCAGCCGCCTAGCCCGCTCAGCCACTGCGACTTCCACAAAAATGAAAGTCGGACAACTGCTAGTCTAGACTGCGTACTTTGTGTACCCCTCTGATGAGTGTAAATTGGCACGGCTCCCACGGCCGAAAGCTATGATTACACGATGCCATTTAGAAAGTGGTCAAATGTAACATATGTCATATTTGGGATTTCACTTTCTTAGTAAAGCACAAATTCTAGTACTTTTTTTCGGTTGAGTCCCATCCGGGATTCGAACCCGCACCCTCAGAGTCAGGCACCTAATCGCCAGCACACAAAGTCAGCCGCCTAGCCCGCTCAGCCACCGCGACTTCCACAAAAATGAAAGTCGGACAACTGCTAGTCTAGACTGCGTACTTTGTGTACCCCTCTGATGAGTGTAAATTGGCACGGCTCCCACGGCCGAAAGCTATGATTACACGATGCCATTTAGAAAGTGGTCAAATGTAACATATGTCATATTTGGGATTTCACTTTCTTAGTAAAGTACAAATTCTAGTACTTTTTTTCGGTTGAGTCCCATCCGGGATTCGAACCCGCACCCTCAGAGTCAGGCACCTAATCGCCAGCACACAAAGTCAGCCGCCTAGCCCGCTCAGCCACCGCGACTTCCACAAAAATGAAAGTCGGACAACTGCTAGTCTAGACTGCGTACTTTGTGTACCCCTCTGATGAGTGTAAATTGGCACGGCTCCCACGGCCGAAAGCTATGATTACACGATGCCATTTAGAAAGTGGTCAAATGTAACGGGCTAGGCGGCTGACTTTGTGTGCTGGCGATTAGGTGCCTGACTCTGAGGGTGCGGGTTCGAATCCCGGATGGGACTCAACCGAAAAAAAGTACTAGAATTTGTGCTTTACTAAGAAAGTGAAATCCCAAATATGACATATGTTACATTTGACCACTTTCTAAATGGCATCGTGTAATCATAGCTTTCGGCCGTGGGAGCCGTGCCAATTTACACTCATCAGAGGGGTACACAAAGTACGCAGTCTAGACTAGCAGTTGTCCGACTTTCATTTTTGTGGAAGTCGCGGTGGCTGAGCGGGCTAGGCGGCTGACTTTGTGTGCTGGCGATTAGGTGCCTGACTCTGAGGGTGCGGGTTCGAATCCCGGATGGGACTCAACCGAAAAAAAGTACTAGAATTTGTACTTTACTAAGAAAGTGAAATCCCAAATATGACATATGTTACATTTGACCACTTTCTAAATGGTGATGCCAGTTGGAAAATATGAACTTGAACTTTGAACTTTCCTGTTCTTTTATTTGTTTCTCTCAGTATATTACTTTCTCTCACTGTCAGTGCACCATCAACATGATTTAGTCAAAAACAAACACCAGTGTTTCAAGTAACATATAAACCCAGCAGGTCAGTTCATTTTTATTTACAATATCTAAATGTTTTACACATGTAGCTGATGTCAGGTGAAATTATTCTCAAATATGAGATAAAAAACTAAACCAACAAATAATAACTGAGTTTAGTTTTACTCCGCTTTTAGCAATATTCCAGCAATATCAAGGCAGGGGACACCAGAAATGGGCTTCACACATTATACCTATGTGGGACCCCAACAAATAGTAAGCTTTAACAGCAGAAGTGTTTCCAAAAGACAAATAAGTTAATCAAAGTGGTTTTATTGGTGACCAGCATCAATCACTCATGCACACAAACACTCTCATCCAACTGCAGAATACGTCCACCAAGCCTGTCTCTGTCAAGTATCCATCAAACACTCATTTGTCCCATGTAACTTCATCACTCAGTCATATACATCAGAAAGTCTGAACTTCTTCTTTGGCTGTCGGACAAACTCTGGATTATACTGGGAGTTATACTTCCGTTGCCGATCACCAACCGGTTCTTCCACAGGTTCTTGAGGTGCATCTCCATGTAACCTTGCCATCAACAGCTGTGTCTTCTTCCTCTCGTCCGCCTCCCTCCGCAACCGTGCTGCACGTAGCTGTTCTATCGTCGTACTGGAACTTCCATGACTGGAGCTCTTCTTCTTGTGTTTGTGATCCTTGACCTTGCTGTCCTTGACCTTGCTGTGGCGATCCTTGACCTTGCTGTGGTGTTTGTGTTTCTGAAAACAGAAATATTTAGTCTGAGCAAATGCTGGTGAATACTATGATCCCTCTTTACTCTGCAACTCAGCCTGATTTACAAAGCAGTTGTTCCACTGGAAAAGTTGTTGGGTTTTGTGGGTCACTACAGTTATAGAGGTTGCATGTGAATTTGGTCCACCTTCACAACAATATTAATTCAATGAAACAGTATGTTCTTACCATGGTATGAAGCCTTCAGGTCAGTCTGTCTCATAGTCTATCAGTTTGGTATAGGACTTATGAACACAATGCAGAAAATCGATAACAAGAGCCAAACCATAACCACAACCAGAATCTTTTTTATTTGGAATGATCAGAACAGTCAATCTATGATAAAGCAGAAATGACGATACCAAAAACACTGAATTGTTGGAATACAAATACAGTATGGTATACCGAACCAAAGGCAAAATACTGCAGTTTAACAAATACCACAGTATATTGTTCCAGTCCTAGTTGAAACCAGAATTATAGTTAACACATTTTCTGGCTAAAAAGGTTCCAAGTTGTGTAAAATATAATTTTCAGGAAAATCAGGTGGTCAAATCTAGAATTTAAATAAGAAAACCATGTTAACATAATAGTCTCTCCAGTAATATGTTCTGCCAGAGTGTTTCCATTCTAAAGTAGCAATTCGAGTGTCCTCACATTGAGGGAGAGTTCTTGCACAGTTACCTCCCCTGTACAGTAACATCCCTGATCTGTGTGTGCAACATTGTTCTGATAAGACAGACATGCCAGTGTATAACACATGTTATAGGAAGACATGGTGGCTGAGTAGGTTAGATGGTTGACTTTGTGACGATGAGGTGCCTGACTCTGAGGATGCAGGTTCAACTCCAAGATGGGATATACCCAACAATGGTATAAGAATCTGTACTTTAATGAGAAAGTGTAATTCCAAATATAACATATGTTATAGGAAGCCATGGTGGCTGAGTAGGTTAGATGGCTGACTTTGTGACCATGAGGTGCCTGACTCTGAGGATGCAGGTTCAACTCCAAGATAGGATATACCCAACAATGGTGTAAGAATCTGTACTTTAATGAGAAAGTGTAATTCCAAATATAACATATGTTGACCACTCTCTGAATGGCATTGTGTATTTATGTTGACATATGAAAAAAAAAAAAAATGTCTGCGCATTAATGTGAAAATAGTTGACATTTTCAAATGGCTGGTGTATTAAGAAAACTATCAAGATCAAATATGTACACTAATTTGAGATGAAATACTTGCATTTGCAACCTTTAAGTTCGCTACAATGACATGATTATAAAATAGAAAGTATTAGAAGCAGTCAATCAAAAGAATAAACATTTTGTTAGGTTTGTTCATTTCTGGACTCGAGTTACTGAAACAGTGAATGGATTATCGGAAGTGGTATTCCTCAAACCTAAACTGAACTGAGGACAAATTTAGACTAAAACATTTCGCTTGTTTCTTGTTTATTAAAGTTTAATTTGTGCGGTCTTCCCGTGTTATTTCATTATGGAATACAACAAGTGCAGACTTAACAACACTTGAATGTAACCTGGATACTTCAGTGATGGAGCTTTCCTGTGCAAGGAGGTCAATAATGACATGGCATGGGAACATAGTCTAAGGTTTGAGGACATGTAAGAAACAGCACAAAAACCTAAAGGCTATGCCGTACTGCTTGGCTATCTCGACACTAAACATTATGGCAGGAAATGATCAGTCTAGGGAACACTATCAGTGAGCTAGTAGTTTGTGCCCTTAACCATGTTAACTGACAAAACTGTTCTCACCTTTTCTTTGTGGTGTTTGTGTTTTTTCTTGTGGACATATTCTTTCATTTTGTTCATAGGGTCCAGGTGTTCTTGTCTTTTGCGTTCCTTCATTGACCTGAATAAAGAAAGAAAACTTTTTAGTCTTCAAGTTCAAATTTTACTAGTTAGTGGTCGAGTGAGTGTGTGAGTGAGTTTAGTTTTACGCTGCACTCAGCAATATTCTAGCTATATGGTGGCAGTCTGTAAATAATTGTGTCTGGACCAAACAATCCAGTGATCAACACCATGAGCATCGATCTGTGCAATTGGGAACCGATGCCATGTGTCAAGCAAGTCAGCGAGCCTGACCACCCGATCCATTATTTGAATCTTACAACAAGCATAGTCGCCTTTTTATGGCAAACATGGGTTGCTGAAGGCCTATCCTACCCCGGGACTTTCACGGAGTGAGTGAGAGTGAGAGTGAGAGTGAGAGTGAGAGTGAGAGTGAGAGTGAGAGTGAGAGTGTGAGTGTGTGTGTGTGTGAGAGAGAGAGAGAGAGAGAGAGATTTTCTGTTTCTGGTTATGCTGAAAACATCTCTGGGTAATGTTTTTCTGGCTAATGTTTTTGACCAAGCATGATAAGTAACACTTCTTTTTCATGGCATATTTAAGTAATAAACTCACTTCAAATCAAACTTCTTTTCTTCCTCCTCCTCTTCCTCATCATCTCTCTTCCGCTTCCTCTTCTGAGGCACCAGATACCAGGGGTCAGACTCTGAGACACATTAAAGTTGTGTCAGTTATGTGAGTGAGGCTTTATATTGCCTTTAGCAATATTACAGCAACATCACAGGAGGGACACCAGAGATGAGCTAGGGAGTAAATACATGGTTACGCCGCTTTTAGCAATACTGCAGCAATATCACTGAAGTGGACACCAGAAATGGGCTTCACAAATTGTACACATGTGGGGAATCAAACCTTTTAAACAAATGAACACTTTAGCTACTAGGCTACCCCACCGCTCCTTTTTCAACAAGAGATCAGAGTGGTCTGAAGGCATGTGAGCCCACAAAATGGCCTGGTGCTGGAGTTCTATGCCACCGGAAAACTAACAAGCTTTTACTGCAAATAGGGATCATGCATGTACTGGTAATGTGCTTTATTCATGAATGTTATATACGTAGGGTATATGAAATAAGCAATGTTTCTAGGCTTTTACAAAGGTGTGGCTGGGTGGGGGAAGTTGCCCTTAACATTACACAGAGATACACTGAACATTAACCACTGTGCATGCACTATGAGCTATTATTTCTCACACCATATGTGCATTAGAGCTTACCCTGAGTCTCCACTGCGCTCTGACCTAGGTATGTAAGCAAGCCAATACTCTTCTCCCACTTCTCCTTCTCAGCCTTCTTCTCTGCTTCATGGTCGGCATTTGTGCCGTGCTTCTTCATCTGATGACAACCCAAGGGAGAAAATGTTACATTCAAGTGAGTCAGTACATACAGATGTAGGGAATCGAGCCTGTGGTACATACAAAGTATGTATCATCATGTCTTTGACCCTCCACACTTTTCAAGGATATAAATTATGGAAGCTGGTCAGTCGAAGTAAACTTAGTCTCAGTGTTATTCACTACACTCCATCACTGAGTCTAACAAACCCTAGTAGAAGGTAACGTCAGGTAACATTTGAGCGACCTAAGACCATCCAATCAAACGCGAAATGGTTAAATAGATTTAACCGATCAGACAATGGCTACTACTTAGGGATCGGAGGGATTTACAAAATAATCAGGTCACTGACGCAGATCTCCCCACAAACAAAAATCAGCATATTACAGAGTTATTTCAGCTGCAGTATATACACTTTGGGGTTTCTGTTGACATGGTTACCATTAGCTAATACTTCCCCAAGATGACATCCTTGAATACTGCCAGAAACACTGTTTTCAGCAACTGTTGTCATGGTTGTAACATGCATCATGTGCATCACCCAGAGGTGAGTGTACGCTAAATAGCATTTGGGTACGAACCTTTTCAAGATAAAAAGTTCAAAAAGTATGTGTGACTGTCATGATTTGGTAAGCTGTGTTCTGATTGGTCAATCTCAAAGGTTACACGACACGAACTCCCATAAGGTTTTGTTAGACTCAGTAGTGGAGTGTAACGAAAAGTACTGAGGATAAGATTACTAAGACAGGGAAGCTCGTCTCTCATTTATGTTCATTTATTTTGATAGGCATGCCGACGGTTTACTGCATGATTTCGTTCATATTGTAGTTTTTTTTTATAAAAGAGAATAAAAAACTCACTGATCCATCAAACTTCGCCTCTGACAGCTATGGTGTGGAAGACATGCTTTATATGTTCTCACGTATGTGAACCTAATCATCATGAAGAATCCATTATTTTGAAAAAACACAATATACTTGTTTCATCCAAGCATATTGTAATACATAATGATTAGTATTTAGATGATTTACAACGAAATAAACACCATGCACCGCTACAAGTAAGTGTAAGCTCTGTTCAATAGTGTTCAAGGCAGATTCAAATTTGAGTCCCTGTCCAGAAAGATTCAAAGACTGGTTGTCCCACACAGTGCTTAAGAACAGAATTTAAACTGGGTTTTGGGATTCTGTTTAATGTGACACTGAACAATATTCCAGCTACGTCTTAGCAGCCTATAAATAGTCAAGCTAGACCAAAGAATCCAGTGATTGATATTGTAAGCCAGGACACGCACCATCTGCGAATGATGACATACAATCAAACACGTCACAACCAGATCCTGTATTTATGACCAATAAATGTTACATGAATACATGCCTTTGAAGTGACAAGTCAAAGACCAAACAAGCAGACACAGTCATCAATATCCCCCGCATTACCTCCAATTTCAGTCAAAGTCAAACTTGTTGCCATGGAAATGACAAAAAATATTTTATTCAGAATTCCAAAACAATCTAAAGGCACCAGTACACCACTAGACCAATCTATGTGTCAAGTTTGGTGAAGAAATATTGAATGGTTTTAGAGTTCTGCTCCAGAAAAGATCAATGTGCATGGACAGACGCACGGACAGACTGGGTGCATTTTAATAGTAATACCCCCACAAAACGCGTCGTGGTGGATAATGACTTCAAAACCCACAGCCATCTGACACTGGAATGAACAGATAATTACAAAGCTTACCCCATCTTCTATCTCCTTGAAGAAGTTAATGTGTTGTGGCTGATGATCTGCCTCTAACACAGCTGTTGACTTGTCCTCTTCCCCTCCCTGCAACTCCCCAGCTCCTGCTGTGGGTCCATCTTCCACATCTCCTCGTACATCCTCTATCTTATCTGAGGGGGCATGTTCAATTCGTGACTTTGCCCGCTTTCGGAGCAAATCTGTTCTTGCTTCCTGTTCCTGGAATAAAATTAATTAGCCTCAGAAAATCTTCTCATTTGAATAAAGCACTGAAACATCATGATCACTACAGATTTTCAAATCTAACTGATGAAGTGTGAAAACATTTTTCAAACAATAACATATTTACAGTAGTTTTAAAGTTGCTAATATGACAGCTCTAGTTGAATCGGGACTGAGGCACACTAGTTGAGGTTTTAAATAATCGCGCATTATCACATTCCATTTCATGCATACAAGAAGAATCATTTGAAATTTTGTGAATCATTTCTTCCCAGAAATTCGTTTTCACTTTCAGCTGATCTTGGTGCAGTTAACTCATGTAAATCTAAACACTTGCACAAACTACTACCTCCACAATATGAGTCAGTGTGTATTGTTTTAGGCCCCTCTTAGCCATATTCCTGCAATATCACAGTGGGGAACACCAAAATTGGGCTTTACACTTAGTTCCCATATAGGGAGTCAAACCTGGGTCTCAGCATGACAAGCTGACATTTAAACCATTAGGCTGCCCAACTGCCCCTCCACAATTTGAACATGTGAAATAAAACATGTCAGTATTTTACACTATCTCAGATTAAAATGGATTCTTACTGCAAGAGCAATCTTCCTAAGCCTCTCTTTCTCCTCTTCAGCAGCTTTCTCTTCATCTCTACGAACTCTCTCGATGTTCTTCTTAGTCCGAACATGCCAACTACAATGGGCAACACAATCAATCAACAACCAAGTTCACTATGAGTCTAGCATGATTGATCTGAACGATGGTTGTACACCCTTTCCTACCTGACCAAATGGTCAACTTCCCAGCAGTATGATCCATCAGTATGATCAGCAAGCAAGGCTGGTTTGTAACCTTTCATGCCCATGGGATTCAACATCCTGATTTAATGGTTACAAAATACAAGCAATGGTTAAAAAGGGAGCTGTGTTGTGTGAATGATCTGTCATCAGTTGCCTCTAGGAACTCTATCTTCTAACCAACAAGAAGAAAGGTGAGCTTTTCCCTACATTCGACATGGGTAAATGCCACTCACATGACCAACAGTCAATGGGTACCCAGTAAGGTATGTAAAGAGTCTGGGCAAAAGTTGTCAATAGGGAAAGATGAAAGACATTTCTTTCTCCATGTCACTGTTTTCTGCTACACTGTGACCTCGTTTCTTGAGCCATGGACTAGGATAACATCAGCTACCACACAGAAATCAATGGCAAGGTAGAACAATGAATTTGTCTCCATATCACAATATGCAGGATCCAGAGAGCAGTTCACTCATGTCTAATATCATGATGAACATAACCTTCAAGGCTACAAAACAATTTCTGAAATTATCAAATTCAACAAAACAGAGCTGGCTGATAGAGTGTGTGAGAGACTGAGTTTACTTTTATGCCACTTTTAGCAATAGTCCAGCAATAGTACAGTTGGGGACACCAGAAATGGGCTTCAAACATTTGTACCCATGTGGGGAACAGAACCCAGATCTTTGGCATGACAAGCATACATTTTAGCCACTAGGCCACCCTACCGCCCTGTCCTTTTAAGTACCAAATAAACTTAAAGATTTTTGATATTGTATCTTTGCCTCCACATTTTATTGATCAAATCTGTTGTCAGCAAATTTTTACTGAAGAAATAGGATGAAGCATTTCACGATTTTGACTGCTAAAATCACACTTTCAAGTGGTGTATACTCTTGTCAACTTAAGAATATATCAGCATGGATAGAGATCTTATTGTAGTGCTCATGATTCAAAAATTAGACCTCTCACTTTCAGTTCGCAAAATTTGTGAAGCTCTAAATTCTAAAGCCGTAAATGTACAGTAGATTTAGACCTCACCTGTCTGTATATGGTCTTTGCCATGAATACAGTAGCAGACTTGGAAATTACTCGGTTTATTCATTCAACTATTTCACAAAAAGACAACAGAAGGTATGGAGCTACTCAGCTACTTTCAGATCACCCAGCAAACACATAAAAAAATCAACACAACTTGTTCAAATGAATGAAACAAAAAGAATACCATCAAGTTACTGGTTATTACCGGATTGCATCCGTTTGCAGGAATATGACATTCACAATACCTTTTATGTGGTAGGATATTCATCCCAATCCAAAACACTAATACTTCTGGGTCAGGTTGGTGGGTCGACGATTCACTTCCTGTTAAACAGTTCAGCACGAAAAATGTCACGGTATTTGATTGGACAAAAATATATTTCCATAATAAACAAGTGATGTCACGAATAGTTGTTTATAAATAAGGAAAGAACACTCACAAAATACGACCTGTTAGAAGTTCAGAAGTGGAATTACACGTCAGTGACGTGCTTATGCTTTCCAAGTTAAATTTTAGATTTTTGTGAGTCCAAAAAGGCATTGGGTCATCTCGGTTGTAGATCGCTGTGTTGAAATCATTGATTTCGCAACAGCTTTAAATATAGAAGGGCGAAGAGATCAGTTCCACTCCACACGTACAACGGACAGTGCGGGGTAAATGGTATCAAATCATTGATCAGTTGGTAAGTTTTTAATAAAATGACATAGAGAAAGAAATGAAGAATACTGTTATTACATTGTCAGTGAGCAAAATGCTGATGTAAAATTCCACTGAGAGTTGTTTCTGGTTGGATAAATTGTATCGAACTAAGCCAGTTTCAAACAGGACACCCTAAAGAGAAGGATAACGTTAATAGAAATGCTTTAATTTTGTCCTCATTCCATTCTCATTCCACGTTATATCAACTGAAATGGTCCCATTTCATGTTTTAACGGGGTCATTCCAATTCTATAGGGAAATATTTGGGAATATTATACTGATGAAAAACAGGATAAATGGTGTCATTCTAACTTGAACTTTTGTCAGTCAATATGTTTTTTGATCAAAATACAGGAAAGGAAATATCTAATATTTGTCATTCCATATTGTGAGAAACCGAATGACAAGGGAACATACACAATATAAAAATACTTTGTCATTCATCATTCCATGCCATTCGTCATTCTCTTTAGCGTGTCCCTTTCAAGCGTGACTCTTGGAATATGACAGATTGAGTGACATATGAGAATACTTCTAGGTTTCTCTAGTTGGGATTCTGACGGACCGAGTGTCATGTAAGCCACATAAAGGTTTCTCCATCTAGGATTCTCACAGATTAGCTGTCATGTAAAACCATTTGCAGGACTCTACAGCTGTTGACGATAAATCTGCACCTGGCGATGGATTGTTACACATTTATTTCTATAATTTGAACATGAGTCCATCGCGCACTGTCATGATAATACTGTAGTTATATACAAATTACAACGACATTGTATGGAGTGCTGGGGACACTTAGAAAAACAAAAGATATACAGCTTCATTGATCAAGATTAGTGTTGGGAAGCAGAAACCAAATCACTATCAGTTATCGGAGGACTTATGATGAACGATTATTGATTATAATCGAAATATATACATTTTAATGTAGTCACCAATGAACATTGTGGAATAGCTACTGCTTGTCAAGTATTAGATGAGCAACAACCTGTCAAATGACCCCAATTTGCATCTATAGGACCCCCCTTCAGAACATTCCATTTGAAACTAGAGGGAAACAGATTCTCATCTAAATATTGAAAAGTTCATTTTCCTCGTTTTTGAATCATGTTTTTATTGTTATATCATACTACTTCTGTGTTGAACAGAAGTGGCATTGAGTTCATGTCACAGTCAGCGTGTACTGCACATGCATAAGCCCTGATCTACCTCATGTACCTGTAGCAACCAAGTGCATTCATCTACATTCCCTGCCCCGCCTACTTGTCACAAACACGTTTACTGCACAGGCTCATCTAATACATGTCAAGCAGTAGTTGTTAAAGGTTTTTCCATGTGGAGCAGTTAAACCCAGCCAGCTCTATAACCACCTAGGATATACACAACCACTAGCTCTATTGTCAGAAAACATCTAGAAGGAAACATTTTTCCCCAGAAATTTTGATAAGACACATACACCTCTCACCTAAACATGCAAAAGAAACTACATGTATGGACAGTTCATATCTAAATCCTGCTGTGAACCCAGGCCAATGGATTGTCATGATTATTTCTTGTGTTATCAGTAACTGATGTATCTTGCTTAGTAGTTTCCCACTTCTTCATAACTACCAAGATGCTGTTACAATATTGTAGCTTGAAACATTCGCTCATACTCATGACATATTGGTTATAGTTTTATTTAATTAACTGACCCATGAAGATCTGGGTTAGAATTGATCTTCAGTAATCCATGCTTGTCATGAAAGGAGACTAGTGGGATCAGGCGGTCATACTCGTTCACTTGGTTGACACCTATCATTGCATCCCAGTTGTATAGATGCTCAATGCTCATGCTGTTGATCACTGGAATGTCTGGTCCAGATTCGATTCTTTACAGACTGTGCCACCATATAGCTGGAAGATTGCTGAATGTGGTGTAAAACTACACTCACTCACTCACTCACTCACTCACTCACTCACTCACTCACTCACTCACTCACTCACTCACTCACTCACTCACTTTGATGAACTGATATCTGTTTTCCTTGTAGAATGCAACAAAATGTCCACCAGCATGACCAGCAAGTACTTTATGTCTGGTGCGGCTGAGGCACAGAACATCCCTCTCCTGGAGATGATGAACCCCAATACAGCAAAGACTCTCAAGGATAGCTTCCTGTCATGTCCTATTTGTTTTGATGTTTATAAGAAGCCAAAGTGCCTGCCTTGTCTCCACACATTCTGCTGCCCCTGCTTAATTTCCTACATGGAATCACAGGAAGTGTATGGTGCCAGACGGAAAAGGGGCTTCCCATGTCCTGTCTGCAAGCAGTTCATTTCCATTACAAATCATCTCGGTACGTGGATTGAGTGGGCAGAAGAATTGAGGGATAACTTTATGATACAGAACATGATTGATATGATCGTTCAGAGGTCTGACCAAGGAAGAAAGAAAAGTGAAGAGACAACCAAAGACGATGGTGCCACCAAACTGGAATTCCCTACAGTTCCCCCTCCGCTACCAACATCGCCCCCGCCTTCATCTCCACCACAGCTACGAGTGTTACCAAGGCCTTCAGCTCCACCAAGGCCTTCAGCTCCACCAAGGCCTTCAGCTCCACCAAGGCCTTCAGCTCCTCCACTGACAGTCTCCTCATACACCCCCTCAGACACTAGATCCATGTTTCATAGTTGGTCTAATCAGTCGAACCGTAGGCCACAAACCGAGAGTCCTGACTCTCCACATCATCCCTCAAGGCCATCTTACGGTAGACAGAACTCTTCCAGCATGCCGGCTTTGAACCAAGGGTTTCACTCACCTGCAGGTAATTCAAATGCTATTGCATCCAGTCCAGGGACAAGTCCAGGATTTTCTGCTTCTAACACATCTGTATCCTATACAGAGACAGCGATGAGAGTAAACAAAACCTATGAAATGGCAGCAAGATGCTGGTCTGATTACAAACCTCCCAAAATTTCTGATATCTGTTGTCTCCCCAAACAAAACAGCGTGTTGGTGCTTGATTGGGGTAATCGATGTGTCAAGTACATCAAGGATATCTTCCTGGGACGGAATGTTACCACAAGCAATGAAGTAGTTGGAAGGCCATGTTCCCTCGAACTCCTTGATAAAGTCCTTGAGAGTCGTATTGTGGTCAGTGTTCTTGACAGAAAGAAGATGTATTTCCTGTCAGTACCTGACCTGGAACTTGTGAACGTCTCTGACACAATTTCTACATACCGCGGGGTCACAGTGCTAAGTCCAACCACCATCTTGGCTTCAAGTGAAGCCCAACCAGCCCATTTGGACCTCCTCCGCATCAACTGTCGCTGTAAGATTGTCAACACCACCAGAATCTTGAGGTGTGGAACTTTCCAAGGATCATGGAATGGTGACCTCGCCCAACCTCTCTACATAAAAGCCATGTCTGCTACACAGTTTGCAGTTTCTGACTTTGGGAGGAGAAGTATTGTATTCTTTAAGATAGAGAATGGAGAAAAGGCAGTGAAGATGTTCACAGTAACTCCCCCAGATTACAGATCTTTCCGCCAACCAGGTGGCATGTGTTACCACAATGGCTGCATGTACATTGTAGACTCAGAAAAACATGAGGTCCATAAGATCTCCTCCACTGCTGGGATCAAGTGCGAGACAATCCTCAAAGAGAGGGATGGTGTGTACAGACCATCATCTATTTGTGTTGGGCCTCGTGGAGAAATATGTGTTACTAACTGGGAAGGGAAGGTCACCATCTTCAAAGAAAGAGTATAAGGAATGAAGCTAGAAAGACTACAAACCACCAACAGGACAACTGGAAATGTATCTCGAACCGCATGTTACTAAGTGTGAAGGGAAGGTCACCATCTTTACACAGGAATAGCAGGGATTTGGGGGGATGTGAATTCCTTTGTCCAAACCTCATAAAACTTAACAATGGGCCCCCAAAATTTATTAGAGCATCCACATTGATGCAAAAATGTCCAGACACTTTTGGTAAAACTCCAATCAAGTAACATTTAGTTATCACTGAGTTTCCTACCAGCTTGGTTATGGTGTCATTTACATTTTAATTACTGTAACAATTAAGGTGGTGATCATGATACACAATACAAAAATAGTTTTAGTAATAATATTTAAGTGTCTGGGGCCCCTATTTTGTTGTCCAAGACCCCTAAAGATAAATATGAGTGGTGCTAGGGACCTAGTGGTGCAAGGGACCTAGTGGTGCTAGGGACCCTAGGGACCTTCCATTAAAGAACTCAAGGTAAATCTCTGGAAGAGTGTAGAGAATATAGGTGACAGAGTACCCCAGCAACAGGACAGTTGGACATGTTGTATTGAGAACTGTGTGTTACCAGCTGTGATGGGAAGGTCACCTTATTTAATGGAAGTGTGTGGAGAATATAGGTGATAGAGTACCCAAGCAACTTGACAGTTGGACATGTTGTATTGAGAACTGTGTGTTACCAGCTGTGATGGGAAGGTCACCTTATTAAGGGAAGTGTGTGGAGTATATAGGTGGCAGAGTACACTGCCAACTGGACAGCTGGACATGTTGTATGACAGTGCTTTTGCTCAAAAATGAAATTTGCTGATGTAGTATTTAATCTCTGATCCTCCTTAGTATTGTTGACTTGTGGTGTTTTGAAAAGATCATTTTGTCATGTATATTCTAAAGCCAACCTTTGGTCACAACATCTGCATATTTTACAAAGGGATGATTGATAATTACTGAGCCCTCATCACAAGAGTGATGTGGACACTGCACAGTTTTTGGACTGAAGTCAAGTAAGCAAACTGTTTGGCTGTCACAAGACACAGCATGTGACCAGGACAATGAACTAACTTGAACAGCATGTAATGGCAGGTCGTTATTTACTTCTCAGAGTTAAAGTGAATAACTCATCCATGCACAATTTGTTACTTCACAGCACTGGCTGTTAGTGATGATGCAAGTAGTGTTCTGGAAATTATGTTTGTAACATTTGTTATTTTAGATCTGTGCTTTCTCTTTTCTCTTTTAGTCAGTTCACATGACCTTTTATTGGTTGTCTGTGAATGTAATATTGATTTTTTACATCCTGTGCATGATGTGAGATTTTTATCACACTCTGTGCATGATATATGTTTTAAATGACATTCTGGGCATATTGTATGATTCATAAGGCATCCTGTGCATGATATATGGTTCATGTGATAACCAGTGCATGATATATGGTTCATGTGATAACCAGTGCATGTTATATGGCCCCCTGGGCATGATATGTGGTTTATATGACATCCTGTACATGATATGCGATTTATGGCCAATATTAAACCCACATTGGTGTGTGATATATGTATAGTATCTTAGGAAGATATATATTGTATGAGCTATATTGAGCCCGCTGTTCTTATTCCCAACTTAAAGAACTTCATTTGTCTGACTGACCAAGCTGATATCTGCAATACTGGCTGAGCTAATAGTGTCAGTGCTGTAGTGATGGAATATTGGCGGTCTTGTTTGTAATATATGTAAAAATATTTGTAGTGTAATATTTATCACTTGATTCATGACAACTGTGATACAGAGAAGGTGTCTAATCTATTTATTTTGCCTTATTAGTATTTTATAGGAACTGTTTTGTATGTGTGTCATTTTACAAATATGTCCTCCTATTTAGAATGACAGGCAGTCCCAGCAAATACTCAAATGGTGATGACTTATTGTGTGTTCCGTAGCTGCAGTAGGTTTATAGTTTCTGTGAACTGGACACCCTTGTTGATTTGGACTGAACAGTGAAACGCAGGTTTCGAAAAAATGAAATCTCATAAAAGTAAGCATTCATCTTTATGTTTTGTGTTTCTTTTGTTGTTCAGTATAGTTTGGATGTGTGCAGATTGGACACCTTGGTGGATTATAGTTCTGGAAACCGTAAACTGGACACCCTTGTGGAATACAGTGCTGGAAACTGTGCAAACTGGACACCCGTGTGGATTTTAGTGATAGAAGCTGTGCAAATTGAAAACCCTTCAAGGTTTTCCCTTGTTTTTGGTGCAAACTGAACACCCTTACAGGGTACTGATCTGGAAATTTGCAAACTGCCTATCCTACAAATTATGGGCATTATCTGTGCAAACATATATCTGGTCTAGAGTCTACCCTTGTGCACAATGTACACACATGTACATAGTGATTTAGACATGTATAAACCAACACCAGTATGGTCTCTCCAAACAGAACACTCCTTGAACAAGCATGTTGTGGAAGGTTTGTCAAGCCATTATACTCTGAAGGATCGTGTGATGTTTAAGCAGGTATACAAATACACACTGTATGTTTAGTATTTAGACATGTTTGTAGCAATACCTTGTACATGTTACTCAGTATTTCCTGTAAGCTTTCTGTTATGCAATTATTTTATGTCACAAGAGAAACCTAATATATATCATGTCGATAACTTTATCATCATGCAGACCGAACAAGCTCAAATATGTTTATCATTTTTAACTTGCCTTACAACCCACAAGTAACATGTGTTCATGCTATGAATGGGTATTAGTATACTTCCAACTGAATTGATGGTTACATTTCTTTTAATATGTCTTGTTTTATATTATGCTATATTTAATCTGTATTAGCTGATTTCATATGACTAGTATGTGTGACTTGGGACTTAGTTTGCCTTTGAGTCACATGGTTGAATGAGACTAGTGACCTCTACAAGCTTAAATGATACTTTATTAGCCTATTTGATCACGTTGAAGGCTATTTGATTCCTTGCATAAGCCATTATGATCAGTGCCAGTCCTTATGACACAGTATAATCCTAAATCACCCTGTTTAAAGCTCTATGACATATGTCAGTCAAAATCACTCTGTAAAGGTCACCATGACCCTTGCCAGCTTAGATTTCTCTTAAAAGATGACCATGACCTTTGTCAGTCTAGATGACTCTGTATGGACCACCATGACCTTTGTCAGTCTAGACGATTCTGTAAAGGCTCCCATGACCTTTGTGAGTTGAGATGACTATATGGACCACCATGACCTTTGTCCGTCTAGTGACTCTGTATGGACCGCCATGACCTTTGTCAGTCTAGTGACTCTGTATGGACCGCCATGACCTTTGTCAGTCTAGATGACTCTGTGTGGACCACCATGACCTTTGTCCGTCTAGTGACTCTGTATGGACCGCCATGACCTTTGTCAGTCTAGATGACTCTGTGTGGACCACCATGACCTTTGTCAGTCTAGATGCCTCTGTATGGACCGCCATGACCTTTGTCCGTCTAGTGACTCTGTATGGACCGCCATGACCTTTGTCAGTCTAGATGCCTCTGTATGGACCACCATGACCTTTGTCCGTCTAGTGACTCTGTATGGACCGCCATGACCTTTGTCAGTCTAGATGACTCTGTGTGGACCACCATGACCTTTGTCAGTCTAGATGCCTCTGTATGGACCGCCATGACCTTTGCCACTCTAGATGACTATTCAGGCCACCAAATCTACACTGAAACATTGTGTGCAACAATCAAGAAGTTTTTATCCATATAGCAATATACTTTATCATTGTTTATTATTGACTCAGAAACTTTCAGAATGACAGTGACACGTGTCAGTCTAGATGACTGTATAAGCCAGATGAATATATTTCCTATGTTAGTCAAAGAGCCAGCATAACCCTAAAAGACCTTATGTATATTATCACCACTTGACCATCCAAATGATCCTGTACAAGCCCATATTACTGTCTGTCTGGATGGTGTTAGCCAAATGGCTATGTATATTTGCTTAACAGTTAGGATATCACACCAAATCAACCTGTTTGAGTTATGAAGACTTTAATATTTAAAATAAACAAATATCAACCTATTATCATTGAAATATTTACAACAATGTAGCAGTTTTGATTCCTAAATAGGTTAAGAATATGAAACTGGTTAATATTTATGTCCTCTGGCCCTGATTTCTCGAAACAAACTTATGTCTGAGTTTTGACTACGTGACAGTTTTTACTCAAATTTGAGAAAATACATTTCCCAGAATGTACTGAAATTGATATTGAACTCAAAAATAGTAGACAGTTTCCTGAATATATTGCTTAAGTTGTCTGAGCATTTTTTTCTTAAAAATGCAGTTGGGCTAAAATTTCAGCTGTTTCATGTCAAACTTAGTTTGAGATTTGAGTTAAAACTTAAGTTTGTATCGAGAAATCAGGGCCTGGGGTCCTAAATCTGGAACAATGATTATCACTCTGCATGAATGTTTAAAAGTAGTCAGAAAAAATCAGAAGTAGTTAATCTTTTATGTTACAATTCACGTATGTACATCTACTTGCAGTGCTATACTCTTTACACCAGGCAAAAGTGCTACAAATACACAAGGCAAAAGTTAATAAATAAAGAAACTCTATAAAATATGTCATTGTTATTCTTTGTCAATGTAGGGAAGTGGAAAATGTTCCTGTGGACAGCCAGAAACATGTATCTTTGAGACTGAGAAATATTTGTACAGTGAAACCTGCCAACTTGTCTAGTTTGCCATTCAGTCAAACCAGCATAAAATTTTGGTCCTGCTTTTTTACAAGATATTAGGGTTATTAAAACATTGTCTTATCCAGCACCTGTATCAACAAGCAATTTTACTGTAATTAACCCTGTCTAAACTGGCATGGATGTCAGGCGACCAATCAAAGACTCTTAATCCAATACACTATTTAATCCTCTTGGAACCTAGATACTCACAATTACAAAAGATCAGAGGCATTATAGAGATAAAGAGATTGATGAGTATAAGTGGCAGCCATGTTGGAAAATGGTCATCACTGTCTAATCCAACACCCTATGTAAACCGGCATTGTATTTCAGTCCCAATGGGTGCCAGTTAAGACAGGTTTCACTGTAACAGAGGGGTACACAAAGCCTGCAGTCTAGACCACCAGGTGTAGGACTTTCATTTTTATGGAAGTCGTGGTGGCTGAGTGGGTTAGACTTTGTGTGCTGGCGATTAGGTGCCTGACTGAGGGTGTGAGTTCGAATCACGGAGGGGAGTCAACTAAAAACAAAGTATTGGAATTTGTACTTTACCATGAAAGTGTATGTTACATATGTTACAGGTTTCACTGCACTTAGTGAACTAACACTGCAAACATTCCTCAGGCCACCCAGTCGTCTAAGGCATAACAAGTCCCTGATACGAGTTACGATGGAATTTGATGCAACTGAATGTCAAGTTTGCCTTGAGGATATCATGTGATTATTTGTTTGGAAAAGTATGTCTTCCCACTCTAGTTCATATTAATAATGGGTCCAGAGATGTCCTCATTTGTTACAAGAAATATGTTAGGTTCCAGCTTTTCGAGCGTTAACCCAGGAGCATGAGAAGGAAAAAAAAGGTAGCATTTCAGATACGTGTACAGGTTTCTGGGCCATAGTAGAACGCATATCCAGACCACAATTGCTAGCCCTCAAAGGCTAATATATTAGTTGAAGTAGTTGTAAGAGGTGAATATGTTACTTGTACGAGATAAATAGATTAGCCTGAAGAGGTACATATATGTGTGAACAGATTACTAACCTAAGCGGCCTTCGGCCTTTGTGGTGTTGTGGTTAGAGGGTCATGTCTGAGAGCGGAATGTCGCAGGTTTGATCCTGGTCGCATCATATCAAGATGTTAAAATATTGTTCTTTTTGTTGCCTGCTGGGCATTAATAGATACAACAAGGACTGGGCGGCTTGGAGTCGTATAATGTTGAGTAGGGTATTGACGCTTACCTGCAACATGGTATCACAGTGAGCTGGTTCTATAAAGCCAGCGTATAGCTGGACTAGCACAAGGAGCCACACATACACATGCATGCATGCACACTGCCCTCATTTGAGTCTCCACTGCACTCTGACCTAGGTATGTAAGCAAGCCAATACTCTTCTCCCACTTCTCCTTCTCAGCCTTCTTCTCTGCTTCATGGTCGGCATTTGTGCCGTGCTTCTTCATCTGATGACAACCCAAGGGAGAAATGTTACATTCAAGTGAGTCAGTACATACAGATGTAGGGAATCGAGCCTGTGGTACATACAAAGTATGTGTCATCATGTCTTTGACCCTCCACACTTTTCAAGGATATAAATTATGGAAGCTGGTCAGTCGAAGTAAACTTAGTGTCGGTGTTATTCACTACACTCCATCACTGAGTCTAACAAACCCTAGTAGAAGGTCGCGTGAGGTAACCTTTTAGCGACCTATGACCGCCCAATCAAACGCGAAACGGTTAAATAGATTTAACCAATCAGACAACGGCTACTACTTAGGGATCGGAGGGACTTACAAAATATACAGGTCACTGACGCTGATCTCTCCACAAACAACAATCAGCATATAACACAGTTATTTCAGCTGCAGTATATACACTTTGGGGTTTCTGTGGACATGGTTACCATTAGCTAATATTTCCGAATGATGACATCCTTGAATATTGCCCAAAACACTATTTTCAGCGACTGTTTACTCACTGTTGTCATGGTTTAACGTGAGCCGTGTGCATCACCCGGATGTGAACATATGCAAATAGCATTCGGGTACGAACCTTTTCGAGATAAAAAGTTCAAAAAGTATGTGCCAATGTCCACTTTTCGCGATTTGGTAAGCTGTGTTCTGACTGGTCAATCTCAAAGGTTACCTGACGCGAACTCCCATAAGGTTTTGTTAGACTCATTAGTGGAGTATAAAGTAGTGGAGTGTAACGAAAAGTACTGAGGATAAGTTAACTTTGACTGGGAAGCTGGTCTCTCGTTTGTACTAAATCATTTTGATAAGTATGCCAACAGTTTACTGCATGATTTCTTTGATATTGTAGGTTTTTTTATTAAAGTGAATAAAAAACTTACCGATCCATCCAACTTCGCCTCTGACAGCTATGGTGTGGAAGACATGCGTTATATGTTCTCACGTATGTAAACGTAATCATCATGAAGAATCCATTATTTTGAAAAAACACAATATACTTGTTTCATCCAAGCATATTGTAATACATAATGATTAGTATTTAGATGATTTACAACAAAATAAACACCATGCACCTCTACAAGTAAGTGTAAGCTCTGTTCTGTTCAGTAGTGTTCAAGGCAGATTCAAATTTGAGTCCCTGTCCAGAAAGATTCAAAGACTGGTTGTCCCACACAGTACTTAAGAACAGAATTTAAACTGGGTTTTTAGATTCTGTTTCACATGACACTCAACAATATTCCAGCTACGTCTTAGCAGCCTATAAATAGTCAGTCTGGACCAAAGAATCCAGTGATTGATATTGTAAGCCAGGACATGCACCATCTGTGAATGATGACACACAATCAAACACGACACAACCAGATCCTCTATTTATGACAAGTAAATGTTACATGAATACATGCCTTTGAAGTGACAAGTCAAAGACCAAATAACTTCAAAACCCACAGCCATCTGACACTGGAATGAACAGATAATTACAAAGCTTACCCCATCTTCTATCTCCTTGAAGAAGTTGATGTGTTGTGGCTGATGCTCTGCCTCTAACACAGATGTTGACTCGTCCTCTTCCCCTCCCTGAAACTCCCCAGCTTTTGCTGTGGGTCCATCTTCCACATCTCCTCTATCTTTCTGAGGGGACATGTTCAATTCGTGACTTTGCTCACTTTCGGAGCAAATCTGTTCTTGCTTCCTGTTCCTGGAATAAGATTAATTAGCCTCATTTGAATAAAGCACCGAAACATCATGATGACAACAGATTGTAAATCTAACTGATGAAGTGTGATAACGTATAAACAATAGTATATTTACCATACTTTTAAAGTTGCTGATATGACAGCTCTAGTTGAATCGGCACTGGGGCACACTAATTGAGGTTTTGAAAAACTATGCCTTGTTAAATACCATTTCATGCACACAAGAAGAGGCGTTTGAAATTTTGTGAATCATTTCTCCCAGAAACTCATTTTCACTTTCACAGTCTCAGCTGATCTTGGTGCAATTAAATGATGTAAATCTAAACACTTGCACAAACTACTACCTACACAATATGAGTCAGTGTGTATTGTTTTAGGCCACTCTTACCAATATTCCTGCAATATCACAGTGGGGAACACCAAAATTGGGCTTTACACTTGGTTCCCATGTAGGGAGTCAAACCTGGGTCTCGGCATGACAAGCTGACATTTAAACCATTAGACTGCCCAACTGCCCCTCCACAATTTGAACATACGAAATAAAACATGTCAGTATTTTATACTAGCTGAGATTTAAATTGATTCTTACTGCAAGAGCAGTCTTCCTAAGCCTCTCTTTCTCCTCTTCAGCAGCTTTCTCTTCATCTCTACGAACTCTCTCGATGTTCTTCTTAGTCCGAACATGCCAGCTACAATGGGCAACACAATCAATCAACAACCAAGTTCACTATGAATCTAGTATGATTGATCTGTTTGTACACCCTTTCCTACCTGACCAAATGGTCAACGTCCCAGCAGTATGATCAGAGAGCAAGGTTGGTTTGTAACCTTTCATGCCCATGGGATTCAACATCCTGATTTAATGGTTACAAAATACAAGCAATGGTTAAAAAGGGAGCTGTGTTGTGTGAATGATCTGTCATCAGTTGCCCTAGGAACTCTATCTTTTAACCAACGTGAAGAAAGGTGAGCCTTTTCCTGCATTCAACATAGGTAAATGCCACTCACATGACCATTCACATGACCAGCAGTCAATGGGTACCCAGTAAGGTATGTAAAGAGTCTGGGCAAAAGTCGTCAATAGGGAAAGATGAAAGACATTTCTTTCTCCATGTCACTGTTTTCTGCTACACTGTCACCTTGTTTCTTGAGCCATGGACTAGGATAACATCAGCTACCACACAGAAATCAGTGGCAAGGTAGAACAATGAATTTGTCTCCATATCACAATATGCAGGATCCAGAGAGCAGTTCACTCATGTCTAATATCATGATGAACATAACCTTCAAGGCTACAAAACAATTTCTGAAATTATCAAATTCAACAAACCAGAGCTGGCTGATAGTGTGTGAGAGACTGAGTTTACTTTTATGCAACTTTTAGCAATAGTCCAGCAATATTACAGCTGGGGACAGCAGAAATGGGCTTCACACATTTGTACCCATCTGGGGAATAGAACCCAGATCTTTGGCATGACGAGCAAACACTTTGGACAATAGGCTACCCCACCGCCCCATCCTTTCAAGTACCAAATAAAGGCTACTGATATTGTATCAGTGGTTACACATTTTATTGATCAAATCTGTGTTGTCACCAAAATTCTCTGAAGGGACAGAATGAAGTTCTTCAAACTTTTGACCGCTAACGTCACACTTTCAGATGATATATACTCTTGTCAACTTTAAAGATCACATATACTCAAACGGGGTGCAAATTCATAAATCACTCATTGAATGAAATGAAAAATATAAATGAAACCCCGCCATTAAAACTACCCATTTTGATCATAAAATTACTTTAAATCGACCTTTTTGACAACAGTGCACAATTCTCAGCCGCAAACAAAATTTCAACCAATCAGAGCAGCGCGTCTTCATCACACAATATAAGGTATAGATATGAGGGCCTATGCAGAATACATCTACATTTCAGGGGTTAAACTATTTCGTTTACAGGTTTGTACAAACCTGAAATCGCGACAGCTGTTGTGAAAAATGAAAGCTATGTATTCTCACTATCTGCTATCGTTTAGTTTTGTCTGCTGCTTTGCCTAGTTTCCGGGTTACAACCCTTGTTTTCGTAGACGATTCTGTTTCTGTCAAAATCACTTGGTGTCACTAGATTGTAATGCGCCTAAGGTGGTATAAACCTACATGTTATTTGTCATCATTCACTCAGTTAATGAATTTATAACAGGTATAATTAGTGGTAACGCGACTTAGATTACCCGACAAACGTCCCCATTTGGCATTTCTTGTGTCAGGATCGATCAAAGGATTAACCGATAACACGCTGATCGATTAATTGCTTTATGCGAATTTAAATGCAGATTTGTCAAAAGGTAGTTTTTATTTATGACCATTTATTAATCAGTAGTGAAAACACTCTGTCGTGTCTGTGTCTGTGTAAAAACAACACCCTTCTTTCAAAGGATTAAGCGCCAATGATTGCTCATTATTGGCTAACTAAATTACTTTCTTATGAGAATGCCTGGCATTGTGCAATTAGTCGCCAGGTGTGCTATCTTGGGTGACCATTGAGACTATACACCAATGTGAAAAACCTGAAACGATACATCACTTTTTCGTATATTAGACTGTTAAAAGACATATTACTTGGGAAATCTGCGGATGAATGATATATCACTCGTTTTTGTGGATATTGATGGATACATTCCTCGAAGAAGGTAATAGCCTCACATTGCTCCTTTAATTTCTTCCACAACGCTCGCTTCGCACACACAAACTACCCATTTAGCACAAACTACGGGGTCCGGTGGAAGTCTGTGCATAGACATGATAGTGACACTATCACACGACGACACGTGATCATTCGTAACTACTCGCCTCTTTCCGTAACCTGCAAGGCCGGAATGACACGAGTAGTTACGAATGACACGTGATGTCACGTGTAGTTGTTTATAAATAAGGAAAGAACACTCACAAGATAGGACCTGTTAGAAGTTCAGAAATGGAATTACACATCAGTGACGTGCTTTTGATTTCTACGTCAACCATGAGATTTTGTGAGTCCAAAAGGGCATTGGGTTATCTCGGCTGTAGATCGCTGTGTTGATTTCGTAACAGTGATTAGACGGGCGAAGAGATCAGTTCACTACACACCTACAACGGACAGTGAGGGAGTAAATGGGATCAAATCATTGATCAGTTGGTAAGTTTTTAATAAAATGACATAGAGAAAGAAATGAAGAATACTGTTATTACATTGTCAGTGAGCAAAATGCCGATGTAAAATTCCACCGAGAGTTAGATCTCTGGTTGGATAAATTGTATCGAACTAAGCCAGTTTCAAACAGGACACCCTAATGAGAATGATAACATTAATAAAAAATGCTTTAATTTTGTACTCATGGTCCTCATTTCACTCTCATTCCACGTTATGTCAACTGAAATGGTGCCATACCATCTTTTAACCGGGTAAATCCAATTCTATAAGGAAATATTTGGGAATTTTATACTGGTGAAAAACAGGATAAATGGTGTCATTCTAACTTGTAGCTTTGTCATTCAATATGTTTTGGGGCAAAATAAAGGAAAGGAAATATCTAATATTTGTCATTCCATATTGTGAGAAACCGAATGACAAGGGACCATTCATTGTATAAAAAATACTTTGTCATTCATCATTCCATGTCATTCGTCATTCTCTTTAGCATGTCCCTTTCAGGCGTGACTCTTGTAATATGACAGATTGAGTGACATGTAAGAATACTTCTAGGTTTCTCTAGTTGGGATTCTGACTGACCGAGTGTCATGAAGGCCACTTATAGGTTTCTCAATCTAGGATTCTTACAGATCAGCTGTCATGTAAGGCCACTTGCTGGACTTTTCAGCTGTTGACGACAGATCTGCACCTGGCGATGGACAATTACACATGTATTTCAATAGATCGGACATGAGTCCATCACTCCTTGTCATGATGATACTCTAGTTACATACAACAACATTGTATGGAGTCAGTGTTCCCGCTCTCCGGTAATTACGGGTTTTTTTCCGATAAAAATTGGATGGTCCGGCATTTTCAACTGCCGTCAGTGGCTGCTGCCGGTAAATTTACATTGCATTGAGTTGCTTTTAAATTGTAATATAATCGCAGTTAAAAACAACGTCTTGGCACATCCAGATATAGACTTTAGCACATTGCGCATATGCAGATGAGGCATACCATGTGATTGGCTGATACATATTCTCAAACAACAAGCAACGCACAGCACACCTTGCAACACACCTATTGACAGTATTTCGTTATAAATATTGATTACTTTCTCTCTCTGTCGGCATAAGTTTAAGCCACCGGAAATTTTCAAAACCACTGGGAGTGCTGTGCTCTATTAGCAAAACCAATAATATACAGGTTTATTAATGATGATTAGTGTTCGGAATCCGAGAACAAATCACTATTGGTTACTGGAGGACTTGTGGTGAACGATTATTGATTATAATCGAAATATATGCATTTTAATGTAATCACCAATTAACAGTGTGGAATAGCTACTGCTTGTCAAGTATTAGATGAACCACGACCTGACAAATGACCCCAATTTGCATCTATTGGACCCCCCTTCAGCGCATTCTGTTTGAAACAAGAGGGAAACAGGTTGTCGTCTTAATACTGAAAAGTTCAATTTCCTCATGCGAATCGTGATTTTATTGTTATATCATACTACTGAACACGTGTTAAACTGAAGCGGCATTGAGTTCACGCCACGGTCAGCGTGTGTTGCACCTGCTTAATCCCCAATCTACCTCATGTACCTGTAGCAATCAAGTGTACTCGTACATTCCCTGCCCCGCCTACTTGTCACAAACACGTTTACTGCACAGACGCATCTAGTACGTGCCAAGCAGTGGCTGTTAAAGGTTTTTCCATGTGGAACAGTTAAACCCAGCCAGCTCTATAATCACCTAGGATAGACACAACCACTAGCTCTATTGTCAGAAAACATCCAGAAGGAAACATTTTTTCCCCAGAAATTTTGCTAAGACACATACACCTCTAACCTAAACATACAACAGGTACGGCATGTATGGACAGTTCATATCTAAATCCTGCTGTGAACCCAGGCCAATTGATTATCATAATTATTGCTTGTGTTATCAGTAAGTGATGTTCTTGCTTAGCTTCAATTATTTTCCCACTTCTTCATAACTGCCAAGATGTTGTTACAATATGGTGGCTTGAAACATTCGCTCATACTCATGACATGTTGGTTATAGTTTTATTTAATTAACTGACCCATGAAGATCTGGGTTAGAATTGGTTGACACCTGTCATTGTATCCCAGTTGTATAGACCAATGCTCAAGCTGCTGATCACTGGAATGTCTGGTCCAGACTCGATTCTTTACAGACTGTGCCACCATATAGCTGGAAGATTGCAGAATGTTGTGTAAAACTAAACTAAACTCACTCACTCACTCACTATTTGATGATCTGTTTTCCTTGAAGAATGCAACAAGATGTCCACCAACATGACCAGCAAGTTCTTTGTGTCTGGTGCGGCTGAGGCACAGAACATCCCTCTCCTGGAGATGATGAACCACAACACAGCAAAGACTCTCAAGGATAGATTCCTGTCATGTCCTATTTGTTTTGATGTTTATAAGAAGCCTAAGTGCCTGCCTTGTCTCCACACATTCTGCTGCCCCTGCTTAATTTCCTACATGGAATCACAGGAAGTGTATGGTGCCAGACGGAAAAGGGGCTTCCCATGTCCTGTCTGCAAGCAGTTCATTTCCATTACAAATCATCTCGGTACCTGGAGTGAGTGGGCAGAAGAATTGAGGGATAACTTTATGATACAGAACATGATTGATATGATCGTTCAGAAGTCTGACCAAGGAAGAAAGAAAAGTGAAGAGATGACCAAAGTGGTATTCCCCACAACTCCCCCACCACTACCAACATCGCCCCCGCCTTCATCTCCACCACAGCTACGAGTGTTACCAAGGCCTTCAGCTCCACCAAGGTCTTCAGCTCCACCAAGGCCTTCAGCTCCACCAAGGCCTACAGCTCCTTCAAGGCCTTCAGCTCCACCAAGGCCTTCAGCTATGTGTCTAACAGTCTACTCATACACACCCTCAGACCCCAGATCCTTGTTTCATGGCTGGTCTAATCGGTCGAACCTTAGGCTACAAACCGAGAGTCCTGACTCTCCACATCGTCCCTCAAGGCCATCTTACAGTACACAGAACTCTTCCAGCATGCCGTATTTGAACCAAAGGTTTCACTCACCTGCAGGTAATTAAAGTGCAGCAAGAAGCAGGACAGATTATGAACCTCCTGTTATTTCTAATATTTGTTGTCTCCCCAAATAAAACAGCGTGTTGGTGCTTGATTGAGTTAATGGATGTGTCAAGTAGAGGAAGGACATCTTCCTGGGACGGAATGTTACCACAAGCAATGAAGTGGTTGGACGGCCATGTTCACTAGAACTCCTTGATAAAGTCCTTGAGAGTCGTATTGTGGTCAGCATTCTTGACAGAAAGAAGATGTACTTCCTGTCAGTACCTGACCTCGAACTTGTGAACGACTCTTGACACAATTTCTACATACCGCGGGGTCACAGTGCTAAGCCCAACCGCCATCTTGGCTTCAAGTGAAGCCCAACCAGCTCATTTGGACCTCCTCCTCATCAACTGTCACTGTAAGATTGTCAACACCACCAGAATCTACTGGTGTGGAGCTTTCCAAGGATCATGGAATGGTGACCTCGCCCAACCTCTTTATATCAAGACCATGTCTGCTACACAGTTTGCAGTTTCTGACTTTGGGAGGAGAAGTGTTGTATTCTTTAAGATAGAGAATGGAGAAAAGGCAGTGAAGATGTTCACAGTAACTCCCCCAGATTACAGATCTTTCCGCCAGCCAGGTGGCTTGTGTTACCACAATGGCTGCATGTACATTGTAAACTCAGAAAAACATGAAGTCCATAAGATCTCCTCCACTGCTGGGATCAAGTGCGAGACAATCCTCAAAGAGAGGGATGGTGTGTACAGACCATCATCTATTTGTGTTGGGCCTCGTGGAGAAATATGTGTTACTAACTGGGAAGGGAAGGTCACATCCTGTGCATTATAATTCATAATTCATCCTGTGCATGATATATGGTTTATGTGATATACTGTGCATGTTTTATAATTGATATGGCATCCAGGGCATATTATATGGTTTTTATGGCACCCTGTGCATGATATGTGATTTATGGCCTATATTAAACCCACATTGGTGTGTGATATTTGTATTGTCCTTATGGGCTGCATGAACCTGCTGATCACCTTAGGTACAGTAGGTATATAATTTCTGTGAACTGGACAACCTTGTTGACTGTATACTGAACAGTAAAACAAACTCAAGTTTTGAAAAAGTGAAATCTCACAAAAGTAAGCATTCATGTTTATGTTTTCTATTTTTAAAAAAAATCTTGACAAAAAGCAGTCTTTTGATGTTCAGTATAGTTTGAATTTGTGCAGATTAGACACCCTTGTTGCTTACAGTTCTGGAAACTGTGCGAATGGAACACCCTTGCAAATTATAACTCTGGAAACTGGAAATTGGACACCCTTGTAAAATAGAGTGTTGGAATCTGTGCAAACTGGAGACCCTTGTGGGTTTTAGTGATAGAAATTGTGCTAACTGAAAATCCTTCTAGGTTTTCCTACTCTTTTGGTGCAAACTAAACACCCTTACGGGTTATTGATCTTGAACTGTGCAAACTGTCTATCCTACAAATTTTGGGTAGTATCTGTGCAAACATATATCTGATATAAAGTCTACCCTTGTGCTCAATGTACACACTTGTACATAGTGATTAGTCATCTACAAACCAGCACCTGTGCAGTCTTTCCAAACAGAACACTCCTTGAACAAGCATGTTGTGGAGGGTTTTGTCAAGCCATTGTACTCTGAAGGATCTTGTGATGTCTAAGCAGGTATACAAATACACGTTGTATGTTTAGTATTTAGACATGTTCGTAGCAATACCTTGTACATGTTACTCAGTATTTCCTGCAAGCTTTCTGTTATGCAATCATTTTATGTCACAAGAGAAACCTAATATATATCATGTCGATAACTTTATCATCATGCAGACCGAACAAGCTCAAATATGTTTATCATTTTTAACTTGCCTTACAACCCACAAGTAACATGTGTTCATGCTATGAATGGGTATTTGTATTACTTCCAACTGAATTGATGGTTACATTTCTTTTAATATGTCTTGTTTTATATTGTGCTATATTTAATCTGTATTAGCTGATTTCATATGACTAGTATGTGTGACTTGGGACTTAGTTTGCCTTTGAGTCACATGGTTGAATGAGACTAGTGACCTCTACAAGCTTAAATGATACTTTATTAGCCTATTTGATCACGTTTAAGGCTATTTGATTCCTTGCATAAGCCATTATGATCAGTGCCATTCCTTTTGACACATCATAATCCTAAATCACCCCGTTTAAACATCTATGAGATATGTCAGTCAAAATCACTCTGTAAAGGTCACCAAAGGTCACCTTGTCAGCTTAGATTTCTCTTAAAAGAAGACCATGACCTTTGTCAGTCTAGATGACAACATGGACCACCATGACCTTTGTCAGTCTATATGACTATATGGAGCACCATGACCTTTGTCAGTCTAGATGACAACATGGACCACCATGACCTTTGTCAGTCTATATGACTATATGGAGCACCATGACCTTTGTCAGTCTAGATGACTCTGTATGGACCACCATGACCTTTGTCCTTCTAATGACTCTGTATAGGCCCCCTTGACCTTCACCACTCTTTATGACTCTATATGGGCCACCAAATCTACACTGAAACATTGTGTGCAATACTCCAGAAGTTTTTATCCGTAAAGCAATAAGCTTTATCATTGTTTACTATTGATTCAGCAACTTCCAGAATGACAGTGACGCTTGTCAGTCTTGAGGACTCTGTATAAGCCAGATGAATATGTATATTATCACCACTTGACCAGCCAAATGATCCTGTACAAGCCCATATTACTGTCTGTCTGGGCGACTTTGTGTTAGCCAAACAGTTAGGATATCAAACCAAATCAGCCTGTTTGAGTTATAAAGACTTTAATATTTAAAATAAACAAATATGAACCTATTATAATTGAAATATTTTACAACTGTGTAGCAGTTTTGATTCCTGAATTGGTTAAAGATGTGCGAAACTGGTTAAAATATATGTCCTTTATGTCCTTTGGCCCCGATTTCTCAAAACAAACAAATCTGAGTTTTGACTTAAGTTAAGAGTTTTTACAAGTCTGCGAAAATACAATTCCCAGAATGCTTTGAAATTGATATTAAACTTAAAAATAGTAGACTGTTTGAATGTTTTGACTGTTTGAGCATTTTTATCTTAAAAATGCAACTGAGTTAAAATTTCAGATGTTTCATATTGTTAGAGTCAGTTTGAGATTTGAGTAAAAACTTATGTCAAGAAACCTGGAATAATGATTATGACTCTGCATTTTTATGCAATGATCCGCATACGTCCAGTAGTTTCAATATTTTATAATTACATATTGAGGGCGATTTCTTGCTTAATGCGTTCAAAATGCCATTATTTTACCCCAAACGTTCGTCTAAATCTAAAGGTTTTCGTTTACGCATATCTTATCTGTGGCAGATACAGTGCCACAAGATACACCTGGCAAATGTTAATAAAGAAATTCTATAAAATATGCCCGTGTTCTCCTTTGTCATTGTAAGGAAGTGGAAAATGTTCCTGTGGACAGCCAGAAACACGTATCTTTGAGAATGAGAAATATTTGTACAGGAAACCTGCCAACACCAGCATAAAAGTTTGGTCCTGCTTTTTTGGGCGGTGGGGTAGCCTAGTGGATAAAGCGTTCGCTCGTCACGCCGAAGTCCCGGGTTCGATTCCCCACATGGGCACAATGTGTGAAGCCCATTTTACTGGTGTCCCCCGCCGTGATATCGCTGGAATATTGCTAAAAGCGGCGTAAAACTAAACTCACTCACTCACTCCTGCTTTTTTACAAAGATATTATGGTCATTAAAACATTGTCTTATCTAGCACCTTTATCAACAAGCAGTTTTACCGTAATTAACCCTGTCTAAACTGGCATGGATGTCAGGCGACCAATCAAAGACTGTTAATCCAACACACTAATTCACCTTTTGGAACCTAGATACTCACAATTACAAAAGATCAGAGGCATTATACAGATAAGAGATTGATGGGTGTGGCAGCAGCCATGTTGGAAAATGGTCATAGCTGTCTAATCCAACACCCTATGTAAACCGGCATTGTATTTCAGTCCAAATGGGTGCCAGTTAAGACAGGTTTCACTGTAACAGAGGGGTACACAAAGCCTGCAGTCTGGACCACCAGTTGTAGGACTCTCATTTTTATGGCAGTCGTGGTGGCTGAGTGGGTTAGGCGGCTGATTTTGTGTGCTGGCGATTAGGTGTCTGACTCGAAGGGTGTGTATTAGTATGTGTAAAGTACTAGAATTTGTACTTTACCAAGAAAGTGTAATCACAAATATAACATATGTTACAGGTTTCACTGTACTTAGTGAACTAACACTGCAAACATTCCTCGGGCGACCCAGTCGTCAAGTCAAGTCACTGACAGAGTTGTGACCCTGAGTTAAGATGGGATTTGATGCATTTGACTCTCAAGTTTGCCTTGAGGATATCCTGTCCTGTGATTAATTGTTTGGAAAAGTATGTCTTTAGACACTAGTTCATATTAATAATGAGTCCATAGATGTCATAAATTGTTACAAGGGATATATTATGTTCAGTCTAAGTAAACTTATCCTCAGTACCTTTCTTTACACTCCACTACTGAGTCTAACAAAACCTTATGGTCGGGTCAGGTAACCTTTGATTTTGACCAATCAGAACACAGCTTACCAAATCGCGAAAGTGGACATTCGCACATACCTTTTGAAACTTTTATCCCAAAAAGGTTCGTACCCGAACGATTCCGAATGTTATTTAGCGTACGCTCGCTTCCGGGTGATGCACACGGTGTATCTTACAACCATGACAACGGTGAGTAAATGATGCTGAAAATAGTGTTTTTGGCACTATTCAAGGATGTCATCTTGCGGAAATACTAGTATTAGCTAATGGTAACCACGTCAACAGAAACCCCAAAGTGTGTATACTGTTTGTGGATAGATCTGTGTCAGTGAACTGAATATTTTAAAAGTCCCTGCGATCAATAAACAGTGGCCATTGTCTGATTGGTTAAATCTATTTAACCGTCTCGAGTTTGATTGGATGGTCATAGGTCGCTCAAAGGTTACCTGATGCGACCTTCTACTAGGTTTAGTTAGACTCAGTGGTGGAGTGTAGTAAATAACACTGAGACTAAGTTTACTTTGACTGATATTATGTTGGGTTTCCAGCTTTTCTACCTACAAGTTAACCCAGGAGCATGAGAAGTAGAAAAAAGCTAACATTTCAGATACGTGTACAGGTTTCTGGGCCATAGTAGAATGCATATACAGACCACCATTGCTAGTCCTCAAAGGCGACTATATTAGTTTAAGTAGTTGTAAGAGGTGAATATGTTACTTGAACGAGGTGAATAGTTTAACAAGAACAGGTGCATATATATGTGAACAGATTACTAGCTGGTTGCCTCTTACCACTAGCGGCCTTCGTGGTGTTGTGGTTAGAGGGTCATTTCTGAGAGCGGAAGGTTGCGGGTTTGATCCTGGTCGCATCATACCAAGATGTTAAAATATTGTACTTTTTGTTCCCTGCTGGGCATTAACAGGCACAACAAGGACTGGGCGGCTTGGAGTCGTATAATGTGTCTGAGTGGGGTATTGACGCTTACCTGAGACATGGTGTCTCAGTGAGCTGGCTCATCAAAACCAACGTAAATCTGGACTAGAACAAGGGGACACATATTCACACACGTGCACATTGCCGTCATATGAGTAGGACGTTGGACCCCATTTTACGTCACCTCATTTTGTTATAAGCATGTGTTGCGGATGGCCAATTCTAATGGTTTTCACAGATAACATACACCAAAATACCCAACTGCAGCATTTATCATTAAATATGTACTGAAAGCTTCAGCGATGCTGTGAAAATGTTTACCAAAGTGATATATTTAAAACATTCCTTTGTTCCATATGCACACGATGGTAGGCTCCAACATCCCATCATGATTGTTGGAGCTGACCAACCAATCAGTAGGGGCAGATCCAGGATTGTGCGTGTGTACGTGTGTGCGTGTGTGCGTGTGTGCGTGTGTGCGTGTGGGCGTGCATGACCCGGAAGGTCAAATGGCACAGACGACAGGTCGAGTTACCTTCATTAAAGAGGGGAGCAGAGATTGTTATTATTGTTGCTTTTGTGCAGAGCATGTTTTCATTGTGTTGGTAATACAATCGCATGCTCTCTATTCTGGTTTACTAACTTTACAACGTGCAGACTACAGTTACTTTCAGTATCATTCTCAGTTATCACTTGAAACACCAGTTGCTGTTGTTGCTCGCTGCCTAAGAGCTTGAATCAAACATAAACTGCCTATACTGTATGTTATGTAATGAGTGTAGCGGTAGAATTTTGCTTATTTCTTCACCAATTTCGTTCAAATTTGAAATATATGTAAATTATTATCTGAAAGTATTATGCTATTGCAAAAGTCTAGATTTATATTTTTGAAAATTATTGTCCAAGCAGAGATTCGAACCCTTGTGGTTGGAATATTGGTGCATGTGGGCGGTGAAAAACTGAACTCACTCGCTCACCTCGGCATTGCTTTCCGCCGAAGTTATATGTTTTATCCTGTCGCCTGGCAAGATGTAATGCCAGTATCTTCTGACTGCATTCATGTTCGAGTGGCTATAGCGTCTGCTCAGAAAACGGTTGTTCGGACCTCATACCTAAGCCATTCTTAGTCTACCTGAAGCTTCCATCAAGTATCAGTATACAAAATTAAACGCATACGCGCACGCGCACGCGCACACACACACGCACAAGCACACGCACAAGCACACGCACAGAAACTCGCATAATTAAGAAACTTGGCCGGGGCTTTAGGATGTGCGGTGCAAGCTACGAGGGGATGTCAAAAGGTTCTGATCATCTATATGAATTTATCAAGAAATTATGATGAACATTTTAAGGTAACATCAGGGATACTTACCTAGTTAATGGCTCCCAAACTATTTATTTCACTTACTTCAGTCTTCTGCTAGTTGATCCTAAAACACATGTTTCTGCACTTGAAGGGTTGTACTGCCTGACAGATTCACACGGACTCAGATGTACTCAGTTTATGGTGAGTATCGTTTGATACCGTTGGGAGATGGAAAAGGAATTTCGAAACTGCTCAATTTGTCCCTCACAGACGACGTGAACACCGTTTTGGCGATACAAACCGGGCCATTCAGTAGGTGTTGGTTTTCCATGAAATCAGGGGTTCTATTGAGGAGGTCTGCCCAAATTGAATCCAGTGAATCCAGTGAGCGTTGATCTGCGCATTTGGGTAATGATGACAAGTGTCAACCATGTCAGGAGCCTAATCACACGATCAGGTAAGTCACCTCTTACGACAAACATGGTCGACTTTTGTATCAAGCATTGGTTACTGAAGAACTATTCTACCCCGGGTCTTCACGGGTCGTTAGAGGCTGAGATTTTGACTGTTCCTAAGACTGTTCTCGATTATTGGGCCGCCTCATACACATATGCCTGGTTATTGGCCCATGGGTTCAGGATAAAACACAAGAACGCAATGGTTCAACTCAAAATTAGGAACTGCCCCAGGCCTCATATTTTCCAATAAGGAGTTTAATATGGATATAACCTCCACATGTCTACCAAAAATATTTTGCAGACGTTACTAGACCCCTGAATGTCGGGCGGTGAGGTAGCCTTGTGGTAAAGTGCTCGCTTGTCACGCTGAAGACCCGGGTTCGATTCCACAGATGGGCACAATGTGTGGAATCTATTTCTGGAGTCCACCGCCTTGACTGCTGGAATATTGCCAAAAGAGGCGTAAAACCAAGTTCTCTCACTCCCCTAAACAAGCCACAGAGCGTACTTACGAAAAATTGATACAATACGTACATAAAACGTAATGACTTTCAGATGTAGATGTTCCTGACCAGGTTTAATTCCATGATTTGCATTCAAAGTGCTACATCACCTACAGAATATGCACTTTGTGTTATTGAGGGAGAGTTCAAAGTACCGTAGATGCAACCTCTTTTACAAAGTTTGACGACCCGTGGAGATCCGGTTTAGAACTGGTCTTCAGGAACCCAAGCATGTAAGAGGCGACTAACGGGATCGGATGGTAAGGCTCGCTGACTTGGCAGCCACACTGCATCGTATCCCAGTTCTGTAGATCGATGCATATGATGTTAACCACTAGATTGTCTGATCCAGAATCTTGCTAAACAATGAACCAGTTAACTACAACGTTTGACGCACTCTTTGCGTGTTCAGTCATTCTGGTGCCTTGAGTGAAGGTCTCACGTCCATCAACAAGTTTTGTCAAGACATATCGCAAAAAATGCAACGGAATGGCTATTTCCTGAGAGGAGATGTTGGAAACAATATAAAAAATATGACATGTATTCACTGAAATACCTTAAATAAAGACAAAACCGGTTGTACTGTTTGAAGTTTTAATGGCGAATTATGTAGTATAACATCCATGCAAGCTATTTTTATATAAAACTCTGTACGAGCACCGTTACGCATTTCACGAGACTAACGCTAAGTCTCTGAAAATATGTAAAAATATAAGTTTCATAAAAGCAAACAGCTGATTTAGTTTTAATATGAAAAAAGGACGCAGTCTGATTCAGGCCTATAGCCTGGTCAATCAGCTTGTCGAAACATATTGCACAGTGTGTAAAAAGGAAAATAGCAGTTGGGATGATATCATGGATCACGGAAAATCAATGATGACACCAGGTGTTCACTAGAACTATGACCATGTCCGTATCGGAAGTACACGTTCCTCACGATTATTATGAAAATATGGATGATAAGACATAGCAGTAGATTTACACAGCAGTCACATGGGGCCTTTATCTGTACAGAGAGATGCCGCCTTCCCAGTCCACCACACACAGGGTACCATTTGGACCCAAGCACACCGAGGATGGTTTTTGAATTCCATGACTCTCACAAAGGACCTTTTCACATATTATTGTGTCCCCGGGAAATACCTGATATACGGCATTGCCACCGTAGTCAACCACGTAGAAGCTGCCTGCAGCCACGTTACAGCACATTCCACCAAGACTCCGAAACTTCCGGTCACGTGTTGGTGCGAGTGAGAAGCATTTCTTACCGACGCTTATTCCATACTCAGTTTCTATTTTAAATCCGACCAGGCTCTTTTTGGCCGTATCGGAGACCACAAACGTGTCTTCTGTTAAGGCACATATGTGATTTGGTCTTAAGATCTCGTTGCAAAGCCTACCTCTCTGAACTAGACACTTGTGGGATGACGTGGTAAAAGAAGCAGGTTCAATCGTAACCTGATCTATTCTAGCTGGTTCTGCTGAACTTCCTGTTAGCAGAGTGTTGACAGCCAACATCGTGACACTCTCATAGTTACGCTCAGTGTCTACAACTTTCAGGATGCTCAGCCGTGGGATAGAGATAAAGTATATTTGGCACTTGTGCTGGAGATTCACCACGATACAGTCTTCTGCTTCATTCAACAGAGCAACAGAGCATGGCCTGCCTTTAACCTTTACCTTGGTGGAGACTCTATTGCCTAGGAAGTAACTCCTGAAAAATAGAACGCAATTTTTGTTGTAGTCTGTCAAGACGATAGTGCTTGCCTTGGGAAGAAAACACACATCCGAGAAACTGCTATTGTCATAGTGTCTCGAGTAGACATTTACTCTCTCCATTGTGAATGCATCTACATATAAAACAGGTTCCTCGCCCCTGGTTAAGTCATTCGAACTGGAACTCCTTGCGTTCAAGGGATTCCATGAGGCGGATTGCCAATCTGAAACATTCGACACACTGGTGGACGGACGGAGACCAGATGAGCTGTTGCTTTGACCAGACGGAGAGTTGTAACTTGAATAAAGACCTTGACCTCCGCGTGACCTGAAAGCAGACTCAGGAGGTCGTAAAAGCAGATTTGACGAAGAATCAGCACTGCCTTGCTCACTGGGTGGATCATACTCTGACAGTGGTGGCGCTGAAGGAATCGGTCTTATAGGAATGTATAGTTTATAGGTCTGAACAGCTTCTGCTGATGTTGAGACTGAAGGTCCGATTCCACCCGATGGAGTAGGGGTGTTTGGTTTCGTCTTAGGATGTAGGCAATCGATCATATTCTGAATAAGGAAGTTGTTCTGAAACTCTTCAACCCATTCGTGTAATGGCTTCAGCCATTTTTTCACAAAGTGAAACTGTTTGCACATTGGGCAAGGAAAGCCCTTCTTCCTCCGCATTTGAGACGGTTCCTGGGATTGTATGTAGGAATCTAGACAGTGATGGCAGAAGGTGTGGAGACATGGCAGGCACTTTGGCTGAGTGTACATCTCGTAGCAAATCGGACATGTTAAAAACCTATCATCTATACTCTTAGTAAATGGGGAGGGAGGAGTATCAGTAGAGTTGGCTGACTGAGTCTGTTGACTTGCTGCATATGTGTTGAGCTTCAATGGACTGGCCATGTTGTCTCTGTAAATATAACATGATGGAGTCAGTATTATCTGCTTAGTTCCATATGTGTATTGTGATAAGAGGAGCGACTTTTACACCGCCAATTATTAACATTCTTGCAGTATCACAACTGGATCATTTTTCAATGGAAATCTACGAGAAGAGTAGGTCCGGAGGCGCGAGGTCCGGTTACGCGAGTACAATTCATGAACGTAAGTTTTCATAAACGCGGGGTTTCCGGATATGTGGGGTCCGAGTAAACGGGGTTCGACAGTATTTCAGAAATGGGCTTCACACACTACCCTTTTGAGAATCGAACCTGTGCCTTCAACTTAACGAGCAAACGATAAGGCTACACCAATTTAGCTGCTGGAATTGACTGAGTGAGGTTTTAGCAATATTCCGTGCAAACCAGAAATCGGCTTCACATGAATAGAACCTGGTTCCTCAGCGTGACGATCAAACGCTTGAACCAGTAGGCTATCCTACCGCCCCAGCAACGCAAGGTAAGGCGGTTGAGCATGCTTCCATTCAGTTCTTGTATGCTGTGTTCTCGATACCCGATAGATCTACTCGTTGATAAATAAGGAAACACGTTGCAAAGTTTAAATGTTTTATAGGACCTACATATTAATCATTTTCTCAATATATCACAAAACTCTGATTCTTTAGGCCACAGCCCGTGGACCTCTGGACAAGAATTGATCTTCAGCAACCCATGCTTGTAAGAGGCGACTAACGGGATCAGGAGGTCAGAGTTGGTGACTTGGTTGACACATGTCATTATATCCCGGATATGTAGATATGTGCTCATGCTGTTGATCACTTGGCTGTCTGGGCCTAGATTTTCGAAGCTCTCTTAGCGCTAAGACAGTCGTAAGGTGATGTTAGTGTCTGGCACTTACGACTGTCGTGGCGCTAGGAGACCTTCGAAAATCTAGGCCCTGGTCTAGATTCGATTATGTACGGACCGCCGCCATGTAACAGGAATAGTACTGAGGCGTAAAACTAAACTCACTCACTCACTCACTCACTCTTGACAGCATGACAGCGATATATTTAGAATCTTCGTAATAGAGTCTGAACATACAGCACAGCAAAAGAATGTTTGTAAAAGTGTGAACATGAAGTTAGAGCATGGTTAGTGAAACGGGAGTAACGACAGAGGTTCAACACGTTTTAGACAGTTTTAGACAGAATACTCACGTCCAACGTTCTTCCGTTGTAGACCTTATACAACAACAGCTGGAGAACCTGACTGAGCTGGTCAGTGTTCATGAATACATAAAGAACATGTAAAGTTTGTTTCGTATGGAATCCTGGCAGGGAGATCGCCGCGCTCACAAGCGAAATATGGCAAAATTACCTATAGTGCAATAACGCAACCTATTCTATGTGTATTACTGTCGCTTTACCGCGCATTTCAAGGCCTTTTTAACCCATGTGAGATCGGGCGACAACGCCGAATATTTTCACCTTGAAAACTGTCGCTATGTCGCCTTTTGGATGAATACGAAAAGATTATTCCAAGCGAGCAATGCGACATAACGACAAAGCGACCACTCACCAAAATGTCGCGTTGTCGCATTGTCGCGCTTTGGTTATTTCGGTTTCGGCACTTTTAGGATTCCATAGTTTCGAATGGTAAATAGGACACATATAATGGGTTTATACCACAGGACCCGTGGTGAGGAAAGCATGTAGGCACACAAGGCCTGAGTAGTGGTCCTATTTATATCACATAATATGAAATTGATCTGCAGTCACATTTGTTTACTGAGGCCCTATGGGGAAAATGTTAAAGCATTCGCTCGTCCCGCCGAGGACCCGCGTTCGATTATCCCACATTGGGATGCCTAGTTCTGGTGTCTGGCGTGCACAAGGGTCGTAAAACTAAACTCACTCAATCTATGGGGAAACCTCGATGTAAACGGGTTATGAAAGTCAGACAAAGGCGTCCGTAGGTTCGCATCTGTCAATGGTTCTTACTAAACGTAGTTTCTGCAAGCTTGTCAAATTTCCTGATAATTTACGATTATGATATCAGTTCTGTCAATTTGCAGACATGCAAGCAGGTTCCCTATGCCATCTTTTTACGATGTACCCTGCTATGCTTGGGTTAACTTTTCCCAATAACCGCAGGAGTATTACGTTGTGTCTGTCGTCTATGGGAGCCTACTGTCCTCGTCTCCCCATTCCTTAGTCATCCCTACCCCTCCTGTCTCCCCAACGCTTGCTAACCACTAGCCCCCCTCCACACACACACACACACACCCCACCCCCCTCGCTACCCCTATCTCCCCACCCCTTCCTCCCTCTCCTCATCCTGTCGTCTTTACTCTCCTGTCTACCCCCTCCCAACACCCCTTCTTGTTTACTACCCACCTGTCTACCCCGACCCGATCCATGTACTCATTCGTCGGTACCTCCCTACCCCCCTCTCCACCATGCCCCTCCCCTTTCCCTCTTCAACCACCAATCGCACCCGGAACGAATGTCTTTTTGTTGTACCCTGCCAGTCTAACCTGTCACTTACCTTTAGAGATATACCTATATCTGTAGGGAGGACTGCTATGATAAATAAATCCTGTTGTACAAGATTTCTTCTTCACGCACCAAGCACCGTGGCTGGTTTGCTGCAGTTCAGTATAATAGCTCCATATTTATCCGCTCCAGTTCTCTGCAGTCATTGTAAACGTCAGTGAGTCTTGTTCAGTCTTGCTTAATCCATTCGATTGACATGGTTGCGAAATAACACTGACGTCCTAAATAGACACTGGAATATTTCTCCACATCCAGGAATCTTACATGATGCAGGTCCCCAAAACGGTTTATCAACAAACCTTTAGCCTTGACGTCAGCAAGGTATGCCGAACTGGGTCAAAGGTCAAGAAAGCCATGGCAACGATTTGTTGATCATTATTGGATCGAAGGTGAAGGTCGACAGTGTTTTGTTTCGGTTGGGTGGAAATGTACACGGTATATGATGCGTCCTGGACACTCATGTCGTGGTTATGATCTATATTTAGCAGCATATGTAACCTGTATGTTCTGTGTACGTTATGACTGCTTCAATTGGGGGTGCTTTCATAACACTGGTGTAAGACCGATACCCGGTCTGTGTCAGATTGACCTCGGGTGGTCTCAGGCAGCCCTATTTAACCTAATAATATGCGGGACAGACGGACGGGATATATGCAACGTTGAACATATTGCCATTGCTACGCAGCTGTATCGCTATGCTAAGGATTTTACTGTCACAATGCTATTCGATCATTTTAGGTGAATGAGTGAATAAGTAGTGTTCAAGCTATATGGCTGCAGTCTGTACATAATCGAGTCTAGACCAGATCAACAGCATGAGTATCGATCTGCGCAGCTGGAGTCTGTCAAGTCAACGAGCCTGACCACCTGATCCCTTACGTTACGCCAGGCATGAGTTACTGAAGGCCAATACTCTAACACGGACCGCTTTCAGCACAACTGCAGACAAATCACGATGGGGCACACAGAAACAACACACCTTCGTACCCATTTTGGAACCGAACCCGGGTCGTCAGCGTTACGAGCGACCGATTTAACCAGGCTACCCCACCGCCCCAGCTATCTCCATGACGCTTTTGTGATACTTATGTAAGGAAACATTTACATCCAGCGCCGGTGCTATGTTGACAAGTTCAACCACTTATCAGGGTGAGTAGGTTTATAACGCGTGTTATCAGAGAGCTGAAGATACAGTGATATTTGAACCGCAGTGTTCACCGATAGTAAAGCCGACCACCAGCATCCTCATCCTCGAGTTCACTGATCGGTACATCCTAAAAACACTTCGGTGGAATCTGTCTAATCCGGACTGTTTGTAAACCGGTTTATCTACGGCTTATCTACAGTTATAATCCGAAACTCATCATGGCACTGTCTACGGTAACGGAGAAAGGTTGACTAATCCGGACAGCTTTATGATCCGAACAAATGAGTCCGCCCTAGACCAGTCCGTAATAGACAGATTCCGCTGTTATATGACATACGCAACGAATCCTCTAATAACAACCGTGAAAAGAAATAATGCACCAGTGTTTCATGGCAACGATAATGAAACATACAAGAACATGTTTTTTTCGATAGCGATGTATGTAAGGGCAACATTTTTATTGCTGTGTTTCTCATCGTCCGACCGACCCGATAATGAAAAAAACACATGTTTTCTGCTTACTCGAAACTCAGGCCCCCAGAGTGCTCATTCAGTTGCTTTTTCCCAGTGTCAGTGCTGGTGTGAAGGGTGCGGGTAGAGGGCAGGTGTAAATTAACAAGTGCATTTAGCGCCAGATAATAACATTCTGCAATCTTACATATCTATTGATAATATATATTGGTTTATATTAAGGGTCACTGGCAACAGGAATAAAGCAAAAAAAATAAATATACAAAACACCCACCCACCCACAAAAAAAAAAAAAAATAAATAAATAAATAAATAAATAAATAAATAAATAAATAAATAAATCAATCAATCAATCAATCAATCAATCAATCAATCAATCAATCAATCAATCAAAAATAAACAAAACAAAAAAAACAAAAACAAACAAACAAACAAAAAACAAAACAAAACAGAACGTAACATAATTAAAACGCAATTATCACTTAGTTAGAGTGATAACGGTATAAGAATCCATACCTTGCGTCTCATTACATACGATTGAAGAAGTTGTTAAAGTAACTGAGTTACTATTACCTTAGCGGTTCGATCGGTGTGTGAAACGGGACCCAGGGGTTTAACTTTTGGGGCAGTAACATTTGATTCAATCTATACTCTTTTTTTCTTTTCTATATTGGTGTCTACTGCTTTGGGTTAGACTGCAGTTAGAAAAAGGTCTTTAGTTCTTCTCCATACTCAGATTAGTATAACCTTTCTGACCAGGCAAAGAATCTAAGTTACATTTGATTACAAATGCTGCCCTAATATAAGTATCATAGAAGTAGTGGTTCTATGAACTCCCAGTCTCAATTATTACGGTGAGAGTTTTAAGCCAAGAAACGTCGGGAAATGCTCTCCCAAATCCAGTTTTCAAGCCCGGCAGTGTAAATACCCACTACTTGGTTATAACACACATTGTTCCCTTCTCGGCGAATTGGACCGTGAAATGGCGGGAATATAGCCGTCTGCGGCAGAAAAGAAACAAAAAGAAAACAAAAACAAACAACAACAACAAAAACAAACAAACAAACAAATGAACAAACAAAACGAAACAAACAAGCGTCACTCATTATCACATATGATCGCCGTAACCTTCACTGGAGAAAATCTTATGAAACACAAAATGCTAAAAAAATGCAAACACCATTACCCTTGTTGTGCCTCGACGTGTTATTACTGGAATATTGCTAAAAGCGGCATGAAACAAATCTCACTCACTCACTCACTCACTCACTCACTCACTCACTCGCCCATGGTGAGTTCATTGTATGATTCTGCAGTACCTGAGTATGATTTTACGCCGCGTTTAGCAATCTTCAAGCAATATCACGGCGGGGTACAACATGTATCAGCTTCCCACGTTGGACAAAATTGGAAAATCGAAAGCTGGACTCAGGCGTGAGAAGCGAACGCTTTATCCTTTAGGCAAGTGCAAAGCCCGAGGGAGTTTGAGTTCACCTGGGACTTATCTGCGAAATCATACCGGCGGTAGAGTTGTTAAAAGGAGACAAACAAACACGTCAACAAACGTCCGGCCAAGCTTCGCGCGTAGATATGCCTGGCATTCGATAATTGCATGCGATAAGCGGTGAAATGTAAACGAGCTTTCATCTCTACTCATCCGATATTTATGAGATAAAACAATGTGATTCGACCCTCCTCCTCACATCGTGAGTACATTTTACAGAATTAATACATGTATGTATACAATGGAAGCTTTCCCTCGAACGATCCTATGACCTTTGACTTCGTTTTCTATTACGTTACAGTATTTTCGGCCACAAATTCCTTTGCCGTCGGGAATGAACTTCCGGTAGTCTCAAGTTGAATACGGCAGAGAGGCAAACACACACAGAGAAAGATGGATAAACAGAGTTAATCTATAAATACCATAAACATGGATAGCAGCAACAGTTCCTGGAACTAGAGCCGGCCTGGAATCGTCGCAGACTGACACAAATCCACAGGCGCTGTTATCGACCAGGAAACGTAATGGCGGAGATATTACCCAACAGTTCTTCGACTGCCGTATTCTTAGCTGCCGGGCGACGAGGAGACTAGGGGTACGTATGTACGTATTTACGTAATGTCCATACCGTGTATGAAACACAGTGGTGGTAGTATTTTGCAGTTCGTCGTCTCACAAGTGACGTTATACCATATATATCGTTTTATCCACACATCGGCTCTATATAAGTGTATGTCTGTGAATATGTGATAATTCACTCGATGGCAATAACGCAGCAATGGCGATTGAAACAAATTATTTAACAGTAGGGATTCATGCTTGTTTTAACCGACATGGCAGTGGGAGATGTGTGTTCACAAACATGAACAGGGCGGCTGTTCAGTATACAACGTTCTAGATGCATACAGGTGTCACGGCTTGTACACGACATTCCTTTCGTACATCTATGATCGATAAGACAGTGATAACAGCCAATCTTCCTCGGTAAGTACAGACACTGTTAATCTAGCAAAATATGGAGAATGCATTTTACCGTCGTTGGCACCCATCCAAGGGATTCTGTTCCTAATGATTAAATGATTATCGAGAACACACCCGTTTGTTGTTTTAAGTCCCACTCGGCAATGTTCTAACTACCTGCCTGTTAGTGATCGAACATGATTCAATAATTGACGTGATCATCGATCTGCGCTTTTGGGATAAGATGACATGCAGCACCAAAGCGTGCATTACATCCGGGTTTCTTTATTCGTTACATGACAATCATTGGTTGTTGAAGACCTATCCCAGCCCAGACACCTTGACATTTGGACATTGTTTGCTGTGACAGGAAAGTATGTTCTCTATCCAGGAGACCCGTTTTCACATTCGACTATATGACCAAGAAATTCTACTCAGTGAGTATTTACATTCTGTTCTGTATCTAGGACGATGTATTATTGTGCTTCACACGTTTTTGTATGGCAAAGAAATATTCAGTAACAAAATCAGTTATATTTATGTAGAATTTTTCATTTAAATGAAGACACACGCTGTGTTAACATCATCTAAATGAGGATACGGTGAGAAAAAAATAGTAAAATATATTTGATTCTACAATTCTAGATCTCAATTTATGCCTTGATATGTATTTTGTTAGGTCAGTACATGTTTGGCTACACCACTACTAACTGGTCTTGTGTTGTGCGATTTCACAAACTCTGGCTCTGATGATTTGTTTACATAGATAATATGATTAAGATGTTAAAGGGTGACACAAAACACGTTTCTCTTGCTTGTCAACGAGTTAGCGCCATCTTCTAGATAGTTCTGAAGTTGGTTCTTGTTACACATACACCAACTGTTAGTCTCTGAATATATATAGTATGTATATAATTTTGATAGAAACCAATAAACCCCCTTTAATTGAAAAGGAGTCACGGTGAGATGGGACATTCCGAACCTGAGGAAATCTAGACACGCTTCCCTTGGAGCAGAGCATTGCAGGGAGGGCTTGGCACCAGGGTTCACGGACTGTGAGACAGATCATGTTACACAATGCAGGATAGCATAGTGATAGAAACTTTCGCTCGTCATACAGAAAACCTGGATTCGATTCCCTACATGGTTCCGCAGCCCAAATAGTGTGAAAAACTGCGTAAAACAATACTCACTCACTTAGTATGAACACTATTTCATATTGCTTTATAATTTATTATAAAGACTATTCTGTTGATAATTTACGGTACATCTGTGACGTGAAGGTTTGTCTTGACCACCGGTAACAGGTTGGACCAAATACATGTTGGAGGTATGGGAAAAATGCTCTTCATAGAGTAACGTGTTCTGTAGTAAATACCACGAACTCTGACATTATAGAGTAGTGTTTAGGTAAACATCAGATGATTATACATGTGTGAAAACGTGAGATGTTATATCTGTGACGTTTCAGTAGATATCGAAATCCCTGGCTAATTCGGACGAAACGCTTGTGATAGAGTGTCCTTAGAGAGGGAAAATTAATATAAATACGACGATCTATAACGTTATATTTAATAATAATGATTATAAGGTCACTTGTAATGCGCTGCTCAACACTAAGGGGAACACATCGCTACAATCTGATTATTATTACCCCGGAGAACTCAAGCTGCATGTGAGGCGCTAGAAGGTTAGTCACATGACTTATCCCACCGGGTACCCATTTTCTGCTGGTGAGAAGAGGCAGTTTATGAACAAACTACATGTGAGACAGAACCGAACTCCAAAAAACTCTCAGGACTCTCAAGCTGCCAAACAATGTCACCTATCAAAGGAGTTTAGTTAGATATGATCCTTCTCGGAACATTCCATGATCCTGAATCTGGGGGATCTAACCATCCCGCTCTGTGGCAAGTCAACTGTTGACAGCACTGGCGCGTGACGAAAGGTTTATTTGAAAAGCAAATACAGTAAAACGGCTCACTTTAGAACACGACGAGTCGTGACATAAATTTAGGTAGATAAACAGCTATACTATTCTATGTAAACACATTTGATAATATACCTATGAGTTTTTTTATGGGTTTTAACCGCCTTAGTGACCAAACTAAGTTCAAACACTGGCTGATGTATATGTACATTATCTTCGCAGTATAGTGAAATGGATTTCAGTTAAGCAATATAGTTTAATATAAATATGTATATTCCGATGGCAAGAGATTATTTAATAGAAAAGTCAATTTCCAGCCTTGCCAAGCTAGCCTTGTTCGAGCGTCCCAGTTTTATTACGCGATGAAAACAGCATCATTATTAACGATTGCGTTCGCAGGATATGCGAAACGCTTCGGCTTGGTATTGAAAGATAGTTTGAAACGTCTTTTTGCTTTGTTATCGAGGTGTTTATGTTATGTGTTATTACAATATAGATCTCGATTATCGATCAGAAGACAGGGCGCCGCCATTTTTGGAGCACCTTTGGAATACAGCACCACAACTTCTCGTGAGGACGTTAGGGTTAGATTGACCTAACCTAATCTTAACCCTAACACTAACCCTAATAACCTTCAATTACGTGAAAGGGCATTATGACGTGTTTTTTAAAGTTTATGGTGCTGTGTTCTAAAGCTAGGCCCCATTTTGTTAGAAGCAAACACAAAAAGGGATATGATTGGTGGCGCAGAGAAATATAGTTTATCACGCGAGTGTGTTTTGGGATGGTTAATATCCTGCATTGGGAATAACCATGATTGTATTTAGCGAGTCCTGGCGATCTAAATACATAGTGTTTATTCCTAATGCAGGATTTTAACCATCCCAAAACACACGAGTGTGATAACCTATTTATCATGCAATGTCATTCTTACTTTAAAATCTTTAAAAAATGTGATTTCATTTGCCACAGATCATGAAACTAAACTTCCTGAGATGTATCCGCATATCTATGACGTCACAAATATGTGCGTAGTAATACGTGACGTCACAAGTCCGGTGACACAGTTTTGTAGTGATGATCACTCATTTGACTATTACATCATGTAATTCCCAGTCAGCTTTTATGACTTGCTTACAGAGCGTATTGTTGTCAACAAATATTAACTGAAAAATGACAAAATGCACGTGTGGAATTTGGGAAATTTTCAGTTAACCTTTTGAACATCAAATGCACTTTAATGTTCGCGTGACATTGTGCACATGGATTCCTATGCCGTCCTCTCGCTAACACTGACGGTCGGACGGTAAACCGATGTTGCTATCGTCGCCAGCCTATGGATTTCTGTCTTCGCTTTGTAATCTACACCATCTATCATAACCAGGAATGCCTTTTCAGGGATCAAAGCACTGACAGTACCGTAACTACCGTATACGTTTATGACCCGAACGGATACCGGAAATATCCGTCGACGTTATCCTGCAGAGAACACTATCCATTGTGACCTGCTATAGCCAGTTGTAGCGCTACGGTCGAACCACGAAATTTGCGTTCAGTTCTGAAGGGGTGGGAACTGCATTTACAAGGTTTGTTAAGTATGGGTCCACACCTTGAAGTATGGTTGGGTGTAGCATCTTTGAAATGTTCTACATGTAGATCAGTGTTCATACATATTTTTAGGGTTAAGAAAGAAACATGGCCGAGATTTCCGAAGCTCTCTTAGCGCTAAGATAGTCAGTCGTAAGTAAACACATAAACATTAACCTACGACTATCTTACCGCTAAGAGAGCTTCGAAAATCTAGGCCCATTTCTTTACTTATGAATACAAACGGAAATTAAAACTATATTGTGAACGACACGATCCATTTGGGGTGAAGGGAATTCACCATCAATCTGATGAATTGAAAAACAACACAAGCACTATTGATCAGAAGTAAGACAAATGTTCGGTTTCTTTTCCTTTTGAACTCTTGGTGATTATTTTACAAGAGTTCAAGGTACAACTCCCTTGCCGTTAATGTTGGTTCAACCTCAACTGGCAATGACCAGAGGTAATGAGATACATAGGTGATTTTGATGTGGTTGGTTTCCCAAGCGGTAGTCATGACGATGACATTAATTCGTTGTAGGATCTTTCTCTACTTTATGCCAAAGAACCAAAGAGCCCCAATATACCCAGGCTTTTATTGCTTGAGAATCCTTAGACACTGTTATGATGTTTCCGTAATGCGCCTGCGCTTTTGCGTGGGTATTGCGATTTTACAAACTTTTGGTTTTGTTTTCGTTAACTTAGTATTAATTAGCATGCGAGCGCATCAACAAAGGAAAGAGAGGAAAAACACTCCAAGTTTGACAATCACTTTTGAGGAAAATCAATTTTGAGGCTTCGATGGTTATCAAGGATCTGTTCCTGACTTCAAAAGTATGCGCTGTAGCTTGACTTGAGAACAAAAGACAATAATCAATAATCAACAGAACACAAAATACAAACAAGTGTGCAACCATACAGTTTACCAAGAAGCTGGGACACCCGTTAAAATATGTATTATTTGTAGATGGTTATCTGAACATAGATAATGAAACTTTGTGTACAAAACCATTTATCATTTTACTGCAAGGTCAGCAACAAAGAACAACAAGCACACTGTGGTGGAACATGTTTTACACTCGATATAGACTAACGCTTAGTCTCTGAATGTATATGATTTGACATTAACAAATACGCCAGTCTAATTTGGAAAGGAGCCCCTGTGAAATGGGAGATTTAGAACTAGAATATATCGACAGTTGTATCATTTAGGGCTTTAGCGTAGCAGTATGGGCTGGCCATGCAGTTGGGAATGTGAGACAGACTACCTTCGATACTACAAGTGCCACCATTATAGGAGGACCAGAAATTGTTGAGAACTTTAGGAATATGTTTAATTGGATTTTTAGTATAAACAACCTTGACCAACTATCAACGAGACCGAAAGTTGGAAGACTGGTTGAGAGATAAAACATGCCACCGTAATACTGAAGAACGATGAAACATGTCTATATAAGCTTGTTTGCTTACAAACATTGTTCGACAACTCCTTGGTCACTTTTTAGGTCCTTTGATAGTTGGGACCCGTCCACATTGGTTGAATCGGGCGAGGGAAGTGGTGCTCCGACCACATCGCAATTCAGTTCCATATCTGTGGTCATTATATATAATTGTGATACTAACAAACAAACCCATTTTAACTGGAAATGAGTTCCAAGGAGACCAGAGATTCAGAACCTGAAGAAATCTAGACTTGCTTCATTTAAGGCTTTAGCACTTCAGAGAAGGCTTGGTATTAGACAGAATAATTTGGTTCTGTGAGACAGACTATAGGCTTTGGGCATCGTGCACGCAGAGTTTGGGACTTGTCACAACGAAAACTCTTCTAAAACTATACATGTTACGTATAGGGCTGCAACGATATGGGTCGATTCATCGACAATCTAAACTGACACCTTAGTTTCGATTTTCGATAACCATTATCATTATTTCGATTCGATATTTGAACACCGACTGAAATTATTTCCACCCAGTCAGAAATAAATTTTGGTTCCAACTCGAGCAGTTCGAACGCTGAATTGAGCGAAATGTGGTTGACGCCGGGCTGATTATCCAATATGAATTGTTGTTAGTAGACATTGCCAAGTTGACGATGGATTTGACGCTAAAAAGTCGACTCTAGGAGTTTGACGTTTTTACGTGTATGTAAAATGAAATCGAAAATGATCGAATCGGGAGTCTAATATATATATATAATAGTATAATAAAATCGAATCGCAACTAGGTCTGGGTGAATCTTTGCAGCCCTAATTGCGTATATTTGAAAATAATCAGCCCAAACGGGTGTATGCTCTCTTTCGTTTCGTCCTTTCCATGAGCCCTTGCCTTTGCCTTTGCAAAAAGCGAAATGATAGTGTTGCTATAGATATTTTCATGTTCTTGCAGTGGAATCATGGCGGAGAGCGCGCCATCTGTGAGTGACGGTCCAGACTGTGGCAGCGAACAACATGCATCATCAGCCAACATGGTGACTCCCTTGAACACTGCAGCGGCTAGTCAACATGCCCAGTCGCCCGTCTCCACAACCAACCGCCTTACTCCCACAACAAAGAAGATCGGAGAGAAGTTTCTAACATGTCCGATTTGTTACGAGATGTACAGTCATCCCAAGTGCCTGCCATGTCTCCACACCTTCTGCTGTCAGTGTCTAGACTCCTACATTCAATCTCAGAATGCATTTCGTGCAAGGAGGAAGCAGGGATTTCCTTGCCCGCTATGCAACCAGTTCTACTTTATTAAAAACTATGAAATGCCGTTAAGTCACTGGGTTGAAGGTATACAGAATAACTTCATGGTTCAGAATATGATAGAATATCTCCTTCCGCAGACTGGTGATCAGGCAGAGAATGTGTGCCCCCCGTCAGTGGACCCACCCGCCAGAACCTCTCTGTTGAATCCAGACAATGAAGAAGATGGTTCTTTAGAGGTACTCCCTGCTGGACCAAACCCAGACAATGGAAGTCGCCAGGAGGAGAGTAGTACAGCTTCTCCGTCTCCTCCGGACCGGCCTCTGAGCCCATTTGTTCTACAGAATCAGCACCCCTTACGATACAGCCATCGGCGTTCACTGATAGAAACAGGTAGAAATGTCGACCATCTGCGACACAGTTTTCCTTGTGGAGCCATGACGCTTTCCTATCCAACACCTGAGTTTTATTCTGAAGCTAACTTGCAAGTCAACCTGAACCCTCTGTGCACTACGAAGAGTCACAGTTCTAATGACTTAAATCGTCATGAGATGCCTGCCTATTTTGTTGATTCCGACATGATGGAAAAGGTTGTTTTTTACAGAACGTCAGTACACAGACAGTTTTCAGATGTGTGTTGTCTATCTAAAGCAAATACAATCGTTATCACAGACTATAACAACAGCCATGTCCTTCTATGGGAGGGCTTCTTCCAAGGATGTAAAACGTATACCAAGGTCAAGGTGGAGGGCAAGCCGACATCTGTAGCACCTTTGGACGAATCACTAGAAGACTGTGTTGTGGTCAACATTCTAAATAAGGGAAAGATAGTCTTCATTTCAATCCCAGAACTGTACTTCCTGCGAATCATTGACACTGAGGTCAACGTCCGTAGCGTGGCGATGTTGTCCACCAACACCCTCCTGACCGGAAGTTCAATCAGACCTGCTAGAATAGACATGGTACAGGTTGACAATCGTTTCCAAGTGACCAGACGAGACTGTTTGCTGGAGAACAGCCAACAGTGTTGGGCCATCTGCACGCCGAACCACATGTGTGGTGTGTCAACTGACACGTTTGTCGTCGCTGACACTCTACAGAGAAGTCTGGTCGGGTATGATATCAAGACTAGGAATGGCAGGAAGGTCGGAGAGAAGAGCTTTTCCTTTACACCTTCAGGTGATCGGAAGTTCTTCAGTCTTGGTGGATTGTGTTGTCATAGGTCTTCCGGAAGCATCTACGTGGTAGACCAGGACGCCAACGCGGTATATCGAGTACACGTGGGGACCACCATTAGATGTGAAAGAGTGCTTAGTGAGAAGAATGGCATAAAAAAGCCGGCGTCTGTTTGTTTAAGTCTGCGCGACGAATTGTGTGTGGTTGACTGGGAAGGTGGTATCTCTGTTTTCAAACCCAAATGTGTTGCCAAAGCTTAATCTGTGTATAGATATAGGTGATCCATATTGACCTGAAGGGGACAGATTGCGTGGCAGTGAACGACTGGCCCTGTTCCAGTAGGGGGGTGGGTGAATTGTGTGAAGTTGATTGACTGTGTCTGTGAAGATGATTGAATATATGGGTGTAAGGATGACTGACAATGAGAATATGAAGATGATTGAACACGTGGGTGTGAAGTTGATTGACTGTGTAGATGTGCGGATGATTGCCTGTGTGGATGTGAGGATGATTGACTGTGTTGGGGTGAAGAAGATTGAGGGGGAGCTGTAGATGAATGATTGTGTGGAAAAGGATTGATTGTAGGTTGGAGGTGACTGACTCTACTTGGATTATGATTGTCTGGGTTGGCATCAAGAGTACTGACAGCAGAAGGTGATTGACTTATGGGGTGCAAAGATGTCTAATTGTGGGTGGGACGATAGGGGTGCGGAAGTGAAGGTGAACGTGTGTGGAAATGAAGATTGGTGGAGAGATGATTGACTGTGTTTGCTGTTAATATGATTGACTGTGATGATGCAAATATGATTGACTGTGATTATGTAAAGATGAATGACTGTTGCTGTAAAGATGATTGACCATGTTGATGTAAAGATGATTGACTGTGTGTATATGAGAAGCATTGATTTTATGAATGTGAAGATGTGAGTGGATTGTAAGTCTACATGAAAGGTTGGTGTAGTCGCGGGATGAATGGATTGTAAGTCTACAGGGTGGGTCGGTTACGCCATTGGATGAATGGACTGTAAGTCTACGAGATGGGTTGGTGAAGCCAAAGGAAGAAGGGATTGTAAATCAACAGGATGGGTTGAGATCGGGTGTAGATCACGGCTTGGGCGGGTAGTGGGACTGCGTGCAACATGTAGGTTCAAATGCAGGCTGAACTGATCAAATGGTGATATTGATCTGATAGTGTGTCTGCACACGAGACTGCAGCATCTATATGTATTAGAGTACGTAGTGTTCGGCTTTGGCATACCTAGTCACGTGTGTCAGTTCACCTGACCGGAAGTACCAAGAGAGGTGTTGTTACAGCGCACTGTCCGTCATATGTACGTTTGTCCGTCCGTAGTGAGCTTGTCACAACTGCAACTTCAATCATCACCTATTGTGACATGTTGTCTAATATTGCTATTGATCTACGGTGAATTAGCGACACCCCCTTTGTTTCACGATTAACCACAAACGTGAAAAAAGCGTTTGGCATTTCTTATCCTTTTTTTGTTATGTCGAATGACTATGGAGAGTCAGCACTGACGTTTGATACCGACGAGTTAAACGTTGTAAATGTTGGTTGCTTCCTCAGACTGGTTCCCGGGGGCTGCTGCGCTAACGCTTCAACACAGTGGCAAAGCGTTAACGCAGCAAACCTCGTGAACCAGGCCCGTCGGTTTCTTTTACAGAAAAATTAATGCACGAGGGGTCATTTATGCTACGATTTGTTTCAAAACGGAACTATTTTAACAGCAGCGTGTGAAAAGGAGATGATGAATCAAAGTTAGAAATCTTTTTCTACAAACAGCAAGGATTGCACCATTTTGGTATCACAGCTATGCATGTTTAGTCCTTCCTCGTGTTCGCAATGACGTATAAATATAACGAACAACAGTCATGAGTGAGTGACGTTATCCGGAAGACTAAAAACAATCCTACACAGAGAACGTTTGTTAACTTTCAGAAACCTTACAGTTTCGGCACACGTGTAGATGAATTCGACCCAAACAGAGTTCATTTTGGATATTGATTACAGCCAGGAACGACATCCGCCATCACTGACAATAGGTCATCACCATAGAGACACCAATCAGTGACTTGGAATTTGACCCCGCACACACCAGTTATCTCTAATGGGTTTCCCATCCGTTGTTATTCAGTGTAAATATTGTTACGGTGTCTCTTTCTGCATTTTCCCTTTCGCCTTATTGTTGTTACATTTCGTTTGTTTTGTTTACAAATTATGAGAACAGGTGAAATAAGTATGCGCCCCACTCTGTTCGTCTATCGGAACAGTATAATTTGGAGAAAACTGCATAGCTACACTAGTATCTTTACAGTGAACTGATGTGTCTTAACAACATGTGATGTCAATCCTTTGCTCCATCTCATCTTGTTACCTTATTTACCCTCTAATCGGATGACTTCTGTGATATATATGTGAACTGTTAATAAAATCCTGTTGCATGGAACTTGTGTACAGTCTTCGATACCTTCGGAGCGTCATACAAACGAGGAATGTAGGATAGCCTAATGGTCAAAGCGTTCGTTCATCGATCCGGGTTCGATTCTCAGATCGTTACGACGTGTGAAGCCTATGCCACGACTTGATCACTTATGCCTTTAATTCTTTCTCCTTGTATTAACAAATACTCATACAGTTTGTGTAACCAGCTGATTCTATTACCGAATACTGCCAATAAGCGAGGACGGTTTTACGCTGCTTTTAGCAATGTGCCAACAATACCGTGCCGATGCCAGAATAATCATCACACTTTATAAACTTAATGGGATTCGAGCTCGGTTCTGCGTGACAAGCGAACACTTCATCCACTTGGCTACCCCACCGGCCGCCCACTAACGTGAAAATCAAGAATGAATGTGCCACATGAAAAGAACAGCTAAGTCAACATCAAATCTTTTAGGGGCATTTAGAAGTGGAATGCATAAGAAAAGCAAGATTTTTATGAACCAAAGTTCGGCTTCTTTATTGTGAAGAACTGGTGATGACCTGGTGAAGGAGCAAGCATGCGCTGAGAAACGTCATGTTATTCACGATAAAGACGTTGACATCCATAAACCTTGTTTATCTTAAGCCAACATGGTTATTCAGCGAAGGTAAATAGGCACGACTTCAAAACATTTTTAAGACATTGAAATTCCTTGCAAGATTGGTATCAAAGAGATTTGGTTCAGAGTCGCATACTGTCCCAGCAGGCGGTATGGTAGTCTAATGGTTAAAGCGTTCGCTCGTCACCGCGAAGACCCGGGTTTAATTCCCAACATATGTACAATATCTGAAGCAGATTTATGGTGCCCTCGTTTTGATATTGCTGGAATATTACAGAGTGGGCTATATACTTTAAACTACGACAGGACCCGTGAAGATCCGGGTAGAATTGATCTTCAGTAACCCATGCTTGTCGTAAGAGGCGACTGGAGGCATCGGGTGATCGGGCTCGCTGACATGGTTGACACGTCATCGTATCCCTGATGCATAGATCTATGTTCGTTGTTGATCACTGGATTGTCCTTTCCAGACACGATTATTTACAGATCGCCACCATATACCTGGAATATTTCTGAGTGCGGCGTCAAACTAAACTCACTCATTCTCCTCAGTGGCTCGCTGACGTGGATGACAGTCACCGTATCCCAGAGACGTAGATCGATGTTCGCTTTGACCACTGGATTGTCTGGTCCAGACTCGCTTATATACAGACCGCCGCCATATATCTGAAATATTGTTGAGTGCGGCTTTAAACAACAAACAGCCCAACCAACCTTCCTAGCGATCGGCATTAAGAGGAACACGCATTTTTCAGTATACTGTCTCAGTGTGGTATTCTTATTAAACAGGATATCTCAGTCGGGTAGCATGGTGAAACTGGCACCAGTACTAGACCCTGACACATAATCACAGACAAGCGAGAATCAGGGGGTTAACTCCATGTCGCCTCACCTCGCCAGGGTCCTATGTGTGTTGTCATCAGCAGATCCTTTATCGTGGGGAGATCGATGATTGGTTTGTACCCAGTTGACACGCAATCTCATCTGTAGAATTACCTCCACATTTGTATGCAGTGCAGCGACAAAGCAGACGGATCGATGCATGATGCGCTGTATGCAGAAGCGCATGTAAAATATAAAAACGGCAGCCAAAGGAGACTCTGAGGTAAAATGGACTGCGCGTTCAAGATTACTCGGCTTTGATGACTTTAGTTTTACGCCGTTTTTAAGCAATAATCCATCACCTGAAATGGACATTATACCCATGTGGGGAATCAACAACATGAGCATCGATCTGCACAATTGGGAACCACCCGATCCCGTTAGTTGCCTCTTACGACAAGCATAGTAACCTTTTTTGGCAAGCATGGGTTGCTGAAGGCCTATTCTACCCGGGGACATTCACGTGTCCGGTAAAAAAGAGATACCAAGCTTCAGGTTTATATAGACCGACTACATGGACACTGCATATTACACCCGAGCCGTCTACTCTCTGTTTCACCTCCTTGGTGCCGAACAGCAGACACGGTAACAACAAGTATCGTTTCTTAACGTTACCTGGGATGACACGAGTGAGTGTCTGGTCACCTATCCCAGAAATGAGCAATGCCGATTTCTTCAAAGTCAAAAGCGTCTTATTTGGAACACAATATGGCTTTATGCAAATTAGTAGTGCGATGATATTGTCTTATCAAGTGCACTTTCTAAATGCCCATTTTGAAATTAGACTTAGCTTCATTATAAACGATAGCTGTTGTGAAAAAAATAATAGCTTTCATGCTGAAACTATTAAGGATGTAGCTATCATGGCGTCTCACTATCACTATAAAAAGAAAAAGGTAGGAGGGGTCGTCTCAAAAGCACTTGTTGCAAACGATGGTTGGATTCGAGCAGGGAGATAGAGATATCAGCTATAATCCCGTAGGGGAATCATGGGAATTAAGCTGGGGAATTAGACGGCGTGTGATCACAATTTACAAATAATAATCAGTCATGTCGATCTCCGGGTGGTCATGAAACTTGTATATTTTGAGACATTTCATGTGATGCAGGTATCAGGTATCATACTCTTTTCCGTATCTTAACATTGGCTTCATGAAAGAAAGACAGACACCTTAGATGTTACTCAATGGATGAGACATACTCAACGCACACGTCAAAGCACAAAATATCTTTGAGAATACGGGCTGTAAGTAATCGAGTCTGTACCACACAATCCAGTGATAAACAGCATGAGCATGGGTCTGTCCAACTGGGAACCGATGGCATGTGTCAACAAAGTCAATGAGACTGACCACCCGATCCCGTTTGTCGTCTCTTACGACAGGCATGATCTGATGAAGGCTAATATACTATCCAGGATCTTCACGGGTCGTGTCTGAGGAGAAGGTGTTTAGGATGCATGATACACGAAAAAACATACCATGACATTTTCGGCAAATTGAGCTAAAATTAGCTGATATGAGAGGGGTATTGCGCTCTATACATTTTGTGTTCCAGATATACAACGAAGGCACAAGTAATAGGCTTAACGCAAAGTGCCTGTATTGGTAATCGAACATTCAGCGTAACAAACGCCACCCTTGTCTTTATTTTCTGATCACTTGGCCGTGGGTATGGTTTTACGCCGCTTATTTATCCAGCAACATTGCTTTGGGGGAGCCAGTTGGGGGTTCGGGTGGCACAATAGTCTGAGACGCCGCATTTCAATCTGTAGAGTTGTGTCCCTTACACACGCCAGGACTGATGGCAGGATCTAATCTCGGTTTCCCTCGAATGCGTCTCTAGGTTTGTCAGAACCATACGCGTGTTCGTGGTTTTCACAGAAGTGGTAAACGTCCGAGAACGGCATAACTTCGAGTTTCCCTCCCATATTAAGCAGACTCGCCGTGGTGTAACTGGAATCATTGTTCAAGGATTCATTAACCAATCTCACTCACTCATCCTGAAAGTTTTGTTTGTAGTTGTGAGTGAGTTTTAGCTTTGCGTCGCTTTTATCAACATTCCAGCAATATCACGGCGGGGGGACACCAGAAATGGGCTTCACACATTGTACCCATGTGGGGAACTGAACCCGGGTCTTCAGCGTGACGAGCGAACGCTTTAACCACTAGGCTACAACACCAGAAATGAGCTTCACACATTGTACCCATGTGGGGAATTGAACCCGGGTCTTCAGCGTGACGAGCGAACGCTTTAACCACTAGGCTACAACACCAGAAATGAGCTTCACACATTGTACCCATGTGGGGAATTGAACCCGGGTCTTCAGCGTGACGAGCGAATGCTTTAACAGCGAGGTTACCCCGCCGCCCCAGTTATTTGGACTGCGTGAAATGAATTTTATAATGTACACCAATTTACCTGAAATTATTAAGTACCCACGCCTTTCTACATACACAGCTAATGGTTGTTATTATGTCTTCTTTCCGTAACAACACATGTTCAAATGTGAGAGCTACTGGTAATACGTTTAGCTACTAGTGATACGTTCAGCTACTGGTAATATGTTTAGATATTGGTACTACGCTTAGTTACTAGTAATATGTTTAGCTACCGGTAATACGTATAGCTACTAGTAATATGTTTAGATATTGGTACTACGCTTAGTTACTAGTAATATGTTTAGCTACCGGTAATACGTTTAGCTACTAGTAATATGTTTAGATATTGGTACTACGCTTAGTTACTAGTAATATGTTTAGCTACCGGTAATACGTTTAGCTACTAGTAATATGTTTAGACACTGGTAATACGTTTAGCTACTAATAATATGTTTAGATACTGGTAATACGTTTAGCTACTAATAATATGGTTAGATACTGGTATTACGTTTAGCTAGTGGCAATACGTTTACCAGCAACAGTCTGATAAGATCCCCCCTGCAATTATGCTTAAAACTGCAAAAACCGAAATAATTGGGGTGGTGAATAAATCTTATTGGCTGTATGAGAAGTGGTTATATTCCCCTATCTCAATATATTCCTGTGATATGCATTGTCAACGTATATCGACCATGCAAGCACGTGTTACAAGATGAATATGGGAACAGCCGTTATTCAACAATGGGTATTAGCACGCATGCATCAACAACAATCGATCTTAAACATCACAGATTTTAGTTTCTTTGATTTTTTATCGTTTGACCATGTTTCCTCCAATCAAGATCTCTATTTTGTAAATGCTCGCTTTATAATGCTCCATGTCATTTACTGAACCTACGTGTGTGCTTCCAGATGTTCGGGTGTGAACTGCAAGGGAAAACAAGGATGTCACTCACGTTCACTTATAGCTGAACAAACCAAAGACTAAACTAAACGCTGTTGTCATTGGCGTTTTGGGAGGAATTTAGGTTACAATGTTCCAGGGACTGTTTCAGTCATGAAAACGTTTGCAATTCTAGGTGTTAAATTGGAAGTTGGGTAGCTTAGTAGTTAGGTTCGCGTCACGCAGAAGACGGGGTTCCATTCCCCACATGGGTACAGTGTGAACCCATTTCTGACAATTTCCATGATGTTGCTGGAATATAAGTAAAAATGCTCCCTCACTCATTCACTCACTCTGGGCCTTAAATCTGAGTATTACGTGTGTTCTCAGAAGCTTTCCTCATGCATATATAAATGACGTCATACCATATAGTTCACAATTTCGGTGATATCACATACAGTCTGGCCTAAACATTACAGTCCATTACCGCTAAAACCCTCACATTGAAGGAGATGGTGTTTAATGAGGCCCGTATACATAAATACACGGCAATGCACATACATACACAGGACGATTAGGTAGCCAGGTGGTTAGAGCGTTCGCTTGTCACGCTCCGTCCCCGGGTTCGATTCTCTACAGTATGTTAACCCCATTTCCTCGTGAAATTGCAGTAATATTGCTAAAAGCGGCGAAAAACATACTCATTCACACATGAACAAATTCTGGAACAAATTAAAATTTTGTAAATAAACATCACATTTGCAGCAGAAACAAAACTAAAATGTTTTAGTTTATTTTCAGATTCGTTAGTGGTTAATTAAATGTTTAAAATCCTTCAGTGCACTGCATACATCAGCCTATATTCTCAATTTATCATATCTGTCGATCACCAAGCCAAATACAGATATCCCAGAATACCCAGCATGCTCCACGGTTAATAAATAATAACATCCACCTCCTACCCCCACTCCATCTCTCTCCATCCTTTATTCCTGTTATCACTCAAAACTAAAATCATTTTCATTTCCCGTAGATAATTTCTCCACGGTAGCCCTGAGCATAAACCTCGGCCATCCACGGGTTACAATCAATACAGCGTGCTATTCCCCACACGACTAATTTGCACACCTTGGGATTCTATTGTGATTCCGTCAACAGGTGGTGCGGCTGAATCTTCAACAATGCACTGAGTTAAAGCTGTACCAGAGTAAGGAATTCCTAACGATTTCTATACTGTATTCCTCACATCTGCTAATATTCATTGCGGGACGTGCTTGCAACTAGAATATATGTTAATCTGAGTTCTGGGAATGCGGGTGTTCATAGTTTATACTCGACTTTCAAATCAATAGGTATCGATCGCATATCATAAATGTTCAGAATAATGCATCTCGTTATGTCGGTTGGCCATACCGAGGTAAAATGCATCGAAGCGTGTATTTATCTTGTATGAAATCGAAATGCATTTCAAGGACAAGCAGAATATAGTGTGTTGTAATGGGAGAGATGCACGTTAATGTGGTGTGGCTCACTGATCGCATGTTATATTTGGGCAAACAGTTTCTCAGGAAAATATACAGATTAAGGATTATTGAGAGAGCATAATCCCAAACATAACACATATGTATAAGTTATCAGTTTTAACACAGCAGCGTGTGTTCGTAACGATTGAGTGCGTCAGAAAGCGCATATAACAGATAATGAGCAAGTCTGGGTGAAAACCAGTATTATTAATCATGTTTTAGGATACAGTGATATATCATGTGGAACGTCAGAAATAAAGTAAATTTAAACAATCTTCGTAGTACGTTTCATGTCATGTAATCGTTCACATGACACTTTTAATAAGATAATATCTATCTGCCTGTCTGTCTACATTTTTCATATGTTCCCCCGAATATTATGCATTTAGTGTCACCGATATTATCATTCTATCAGTTAAGCTGCAAAATTGTGTGAAGAATATGAGTTTATAAACGTTAACAAATTTGCTATATTTTTATTTCTTCATTTTCTACATTTTTCAGATGTTTTTCCGTAAATTAAGTGTTAGGTTTTACTGGTATTACCATTCTGTCAGGGGCACCATTAAATGTAGCCGTAGAGATAGAGATCTAAACTCGGAATATATGAGTGACGACCGATAGTGTCGTCACCGTGGCTACCCATGACAGTTATAAAAAATTGTGTGTAATATAGCTGGTATGTCATAAGTTTTCTTTCGTCCACGGGCCTTCCATACAACTATGTAGCATCTGAAATCCTTCTAGCTATAAAAGCACGTTTTCTTTGCCAGCGTCGCGCCGTCAGCTGTATCAACAACACATAAATTTTGCACCAACATCGACAACAAAAAGATGCGTTCTAACCGATGTAAATGCGATGGGGCTGGTGTATACTGAAGCACCTCATTAATAGACTGTATATGATATAACCGTTGTGTGGAGTTCGTGTCTTGGTGTGCAGATGCAGCTGTTGACGTAAATGTCACAACGAGCTGTAATGTCCGGCCACGTGTGTAACTACGGTAATACTGAAAAAGCTGAACTAGAAAGCTGACCTTTCTTGGCATTACTATTCCCAGCATTACTTTTGCTGTAATGGGTTACCTAGAGAACATAAAGCGGTGTCGGTGTATGGACTAAGAATTACGTTACTATTTTTGGGACATTATTTTATCTTTTAGAAACCAGGTAAAATAAGTATATGCTGCAATAATGTGTTAAAATTATAACTTGTTAAAATAAGAATTTTACAATAGAGAATAACAATTAGCTACATAAGAACCGTCTTCTCATTTTAGCCTCTCCAAAGATGAAACCATTTTGTAATTATCTCCCTTTCTGAATCGTTCTTTGGCCTGCCTATGCAGATTATGTTACAACGCTAGGATAGAAATATCAATGTGCTGTGGGATAGTATTTCGGGTTTGAGGATACAAAATATTTCTAAAAATATTGTGTCAAATTTGGAATTAATTCCTTTACTTCGTAATCATTTCGTCACGATTCGTAATATTCCCAAATGTGAAGATACAGTTGCAACAGGTCTCAAACCCAAATACTTTACACTTAGAGTAAATATTTCTGTTTAAATCATTACCCACAATGGGTGGCGGGGTAAGGGGTGGGGCTGACTGGGGAACAGTAATTTAAAAATGAATTTCATGGTCAACATCGTCTAGACAAAGGACATTGTCTTTTATGGATTACAAAGGTACAAATAAGGTTAAGGTCACTCATATGAGGAAAAGAACGGAATTCGGGCCAAGGAAATATACATTTGGATTCCAAAAAGTTATAAATGTTATTATTATGCCCAATCAAAACAGCATAAGCCCCAGAACAAAGATATAATACCAACATACATCACCAACGAATACCATGTGTTGTTTGTTCTATCAAATATGGATGTATACTTTCTTTTGCCCGTCAGTATTGTTCAACCATAACTGCGCCGCGTATAACATACGGATTATTTATTTCTTGTGGCTGCTTTCTACTTATATATATATATTCACGCTGGACTGAACCTTTGTCTGAGCTGTAACGTTCTCAGACGGAAAAGAACATTCCAACACATACGCCAACCACATATCGATGCGTTTATTTAATTTCTTTGCCCTTTTTCTGCCATTCAGTTCATATAGGTTTCATTTTTAAGCGCCCTACAGTACATTATGCAAATCGTCAATACAAATTATTTCTCGGAATAACGAATATTACCAGTAACGAAATACGTTGTATATGATAATATTGACCGTGCATTTGCACGTCCTGCAGCAAGCTGTAGCTACCGCCGGATGGTATATTCAGATTTTCCTCACTATTCACGTCAACGTAGGTGTCGTCAAAAACAACAGCTGTTGGCTTCAGTCATCGAGTGTATCGATCGCCAGAACTGTCCTATGACAACGGCTCCAATACTAGAGGTGAGATTGTCTCTGCCACGTGGCTTGTAGAATACAGACATTTAAATAAACCCAGTAAGCCGCACACAGCGTGAAGATACATACATACCTTTTATCTATCTGTGCAGGTAAGGTGTTAGCTGGCCAGGTAAGTGCTAATGTTTTATAATGAAAAACTGCTGTATAGGTTTTCGTAATAACTTCCCGTTCATATTTTACTAAATACCGTTCTAAAAATACACATGTTATGACATATTACAAAGCTTTTTGATGGGAATATTATGTAGTACTTATTTCTGCTTTTGAGTAATTTATGGGGGTGTGGTGAGCTGATATACCCATTAGCACTGGCACTAGGAACAGCATGGATTATGTTAGCCACGCACTGCAATAATACAGCATTCAGAAATATATCCTTAAAATTAGCATAGACTATCACTGTCCGTTAATATAGTTACCATGCCGCCATTACCAAAAATACGTCTTGCCATAAATTACACATACATTTTCATAAATTACCTACGACTATAAAAAATAGATGATTAGGAAGAGAAAAGTTTCAATTTTAATCTGAAAAATAGAATTAAAAAATCACGTGCTATTGGTCCTTCCATGGTTCAGCATCCTAACAGTGCTGAAGTGTAAGGTTCCTCAATATATGCTTTCTACCAATGATAGCAGTTTTCACTCTGAATCTTTTAATCGTGGTTGTATTTAAGCTAAGCCACGGATTTATTCAGGAACACCGCCCCCATCCCAGGACAAACACGGTGGGTACTGCAACAGGTGCGTGGAGCTGTTGTGTTTAAATCGAACTATTTAACATGAATATTACAATAATAAAATTGTCTATATTCTTTCCTGTTTTAGTGGGTCGGTTTATGTTTAAACGTTAAAATAGATGGGGAGGGGAGACGGGAATTTCACGCCATATGTTTAGAGGTAATTACGAACTCAGTTGTTTAATTGCTGCAAATGTGATGAACGTCTTCATTAACCGTTAAAAGAACGGGATGTAATCATTGATAAATCACCACCAACAACAACAAAATTATGTAAACAGATTCTTTCCTTTGTAAAAATATTCAGCCTATCGAGAAAAATACATGCGTTCGTTGTGGGCAACACAGGAAACAAAATGCAGTTATATTGCTGTGATGTATAAACCTGACACGGCTGTCACAAGTGGGCGATAGCACACACATGTGTACCATATCAATGAACAGCTCACATCCGAGAGTTCGTAATTCTTGGGTCAAATCCAATTTACAAATGTCTATATGTACTTCTTTTTTCCTGGCAGTTTAAATCCGGATCCGAATTGATTAATTTGGCTGTCATAATGTATCTGTAATCAATGCGAGGGGTTGTTCACCAAGGTGGTGAAGAGGCGAGGATACCAGCTGTGACAATGTGAGTCAGAATTGTTGTGAGGCGCTGAAGTCAGCTCCGTGGACGGATGCCGTAATGTTGGTGGTATAATGCTGAAATCGTGAAGACTCACTCACTATTAAATACCCACCCAGACATTCACTCCTTCACATTCAACTCCCCCACTCACTCGTCTAAACATTTATTCACTCACATACCCACCCACCAACCCGCTCACTCACCCACTCGCGCACTCAAGCATACACGCACTCACCGAACCGCTCAATCGCTCAACCATTCAACCACTCACTCACTCAATAACCCACCCACCCACTCACTCGCTCACCCATTCGTCTGCTCATTAATGCGTCTGTCTACGTGTACATGCCTGACTCACTCGTGAATATCTGGGATAGAACTGGCCTTCAGCAACCCAGTATTTATCGTAACAGGTGCCTTACAGGGTTTTCACATAACCTACATACTTAGTAAATCGATGCTCATGATATTAATCACTAGATTGTTAGGACGAGAATCAGTATTTACATACCGCCGTCATGCAGCCTTAGCACTGTAATACAGTTAAGAAAACTCACTCACTCACTCACTCACTCTCTCTTGGTGGTTTTTATCACTATTTTTGTGAGCATGTATAAACCGCTTTACCCGGATATTCATAAATGGGATGGGATACAGATATGCCTTTATGAAATTTATGATATTTATGATTATGATTTCGTGGTTCAGATCTCAGCGTTGACCCACATCCCTGTGAGGGTTGACGATGACCACAAGGCAACCAACCGACTCGGGCCTTCACGCAATGAACTGTGGATTTGTGCCATCGTTGTTGTCGATGTTGCGTGACTCCGCCCGCTGTTCATGTAGTGGTTCATTAAATCAACTTTTTCCTAAGAGGCAACACGCAGAATCGGGTGGTCATTGTTGATGAATATTATGGTCAAAGTGTTTATTGATTCTCGTTATTCACAGCATTATCTGGTCCAGATTTGCACACGGCACACCGTTGTAATATTTCTGTGGTGCTTGAAATAAGTATACAGGTGCAGCGTTAAACAACAAACTTCTCAGAGCTGATGCTCGTGATGTCGTTCACTTGGTGATCTTTACACAGTTTAACTGCACGCCATTGTAATACAACTAAAATTATGCTACGTACAGCATGAAGCAACAAACAACTTTGATATCGGACTTATGCTAAACACGTGTTTAAAATTATAATTATTAATATGAATAATTAATGTTATATTAAAGCGAAAGTATTGCTAGTAAACTAACGTAACGGTTAGATAACGGTAAACATATATATGAGAAATACTAAAGACAAACAGAACACTGTGTAAATATGACACACGTACAAAATTCAGTGGAAGCATTGATCATTCATCATCATTCACCCTCTTCCGTAACCACTATTCGTTTGCCCCGGAATAACACGAGGTAGTCACGAAATGTAAGGATAGGATACAATAAATGGGACAGCATTTCTCTGTTAAATTGGAAGTGATAAAATATCGAACATATGAAGACCTTTTCCAATGACCCCGACCCTCATATTGGTAATTCGGTGACACACGTTTTACAATCCAACTCACTCACTAATGCAACATCAGCGTGGAAGCAACGTTACACAACTGCGAAAGTAAGTATATACGAAAGTGAATAAAGACATTTTAAAAAGATGTAATCATATGTAGGCCAGTTAAATACACCGATATCGATGACAATATTTAATCACGGGAATAACGGGTTCAAATTAGTTCCCAAAACTTTGCTGGCTGTGAGAGGAGCCCGAAAGATTCGGGTGGTCACGGTCGGTGACTTTGTTGATTGGTTGTCACCGAACCCCGAAACGTGTGGCGTAACTCACAATATTAGTCACCGGATTGTCCACTCTGCGGTCACAAAACTTTCACGCTTTCACGATTAACACTAAAGAGACAACAATTGTCAGGAACCTTTCATCACATTTTTCTTATTTCCCACTTCCATGAACCATTTTGTCCTCAATTTCCGCTTTAAGGTTTATTTGAGCTTTTCATACAACTGTAATGAACACTGGTATGGACAGACAATGTTCAGATATAACGTCTAATCTTTGAAAATATCTCACGGTTTCCGGATGTGGTGGGCACCAGATATCAGTACACTGAATTTTGCTTCAACACTTTTAGTATCCTTGATAATTAACTGCTGAAACAATGTGTGACACTGGCATAAAGATAACTTGGAACTTGTGGTGAACATGGGCAACAAATGGCGCCAGCAGGCGGCACCAGCAGTCCATAATCTATAGATCTGGTGACGGCTTGTGTGTTTCTTTGTTGTTTTAACGTCGCACGTACCGGTATGACGTCCATCTGAATATAATGTCGAAGTGTGGCCCAGACAATCCGGTGATTGATGCTGTGAGCACTGAGCCAAAGCGACATGTTGACAGAGAGTCAACCAGGGCACCATGTCAACCGATGTAGTAGTTGTACAGACCGTGGTTGATTGATGCAGTTAAGGCTTTACATAAAGTCACCATTAAGAACCAGCCACACTTCTATGTTCGTGATCACTGGATTGTCTGGTCCAGACTAGATTATTTACAAACCGCCGTCATATAGCTGGAATATTGCCGGTTGCGGCGTAAAACATAATTCACTCACTCAAGTTTCCTAATCGTGTTTTGATAGCGTAGTATTTACTTATATACATTCCGCTAAACTGCTCCAACGAAGAATACATTAATTACTTATTAGTTCAGTTTAATACTTCTGCCTTTTAGAAACAGAGCCATTTCGTTTCCATGTGAATGAGTGACTGGGTGGGTGGGTGAGTGAGTTGGGTTTGACACCTGTTGACGTCAATAAAGGTACTGTGAAGAGAATTTGAAAAGCTTCCACGTAATAAATGGAGAAGCTATATAGACTGTTTTATGGAACAGCTGATAGCCTAAGTAGCCAGGCTACATGTGGCCACTTGTGGGCGTGGTAAGGCACAAATGAATTTACAACTACGCGTTAACAAAGCATAAAAATAGAAACAATGTTTAATCGAGGCTGAAGGGACATGAATTTTCCGAGGTTCGGAATAACCGCAAAGTGATGACTACTTTAGGAATGCACAGGAACCAAGCTTTTACACGTCAAAACAGCCGTAAGTTTCGACAAATAAATTTTCCAGAGAGTGGTGTCTGACCAAACTTAAAGTAGAACTCAAACTATATCTTGATGAAAATGAATTTAAGGGGATCTTCCATTTTGTTCTGAAGAGGTACGTGAGGAGAGTGAGTGAGTTTAGTTTTATGCCGCTTTTAGCAATATTCCAGTAATACCACGGCGGGGGACACCAGAAAGGGGCTTCACATAGTGGGGTAGATGTACTTACTTTATGCCTAAATGTGCGTCTCCATAATTTATGAGAGGTCCCCAGTCACCCCACTTTTAAGTCAACAAATTAGAATTGGAATTTCAAAGTACAGTGTATTCGATCTGGTTTTACTCCGTACTGTACATTATATTAACGTCACGGCGAATCAGTGTCTGCCGTCATGATGCGTGAATATTGTGTAGGGACTCTGGACTAAACCAGGACAAGCTGTGCTGGTCTCATTGGTCAATATCCGCCAATAGGTACACCCAGCTGTTTACAGCTGTATCGACCTGTTCATTATTTCATGGCCTGCTGTCACAAGAACGTGCTTTCAGACCCTATGTTTGGAAAAGCCAATCAGCGCAAGATATCGAGATACAGAACTGGGTATTGTCCAGTTAGATCCTGCCTGAGGACAGATTGCAACCAAGAGAGCCAATAAAATGCTTGGTTGATCTGGAGGACGTATTACGAGCACAAACAACTAAGCGAGCAGTCGAGTTTAGACCTCACACGTGGTCTGGGCATTTTTGCACGCCAATGTACAGGCCTGAAGTTTCGGACTACCTGTCATTCAAGACGATGTGACCATGGTGAGCCCTTTTTTTCATTTCACTCCTAATTATGTATAGATGTTATATTATTTTGTTCCCTTTTTGAATAATTTGTATTATTGAAGGCTTATTGAATCATGATTTATATTTGTTTGTTAGCTGATGACGTCACATACCGGCACGTGCGTCTCGTTGCGCCCGAGTGAAAGTCTTGGCATGGTCTTTAAATCGGATCGGTGGGACTTTCGTTCGTTTGGAATGAGTTGCCATTCGTCATATCGCGGTTGTGAGAGTGACGTCATCAACCTTTGTGTATTTCGTCATGTAACAGTGTTGAAAGTGATGACAACATATCTTGTGTAGTTAGAGGTTTATGTACATAAGCATTAGTTTTAGAGGTCGTTACTAATTTGCTTCCGTTGCCATGGATTTGGTACAAATATTCGGAATACATTATCGCTGAAATATACGACTTAAGCTCATGGTTCTTTGCTTTATAGGAAAGATGTTAGTGGTGTTTCTAGACATATATAACTGACTGAAACATGTCGAGTTCGAAGATTAGTTATGTGTTCGTGTAATGTAAATATCATATTTACAATATTCAGGTCAGTCAAGTCCAAACATTGGCTAGACGCAATGTAAGGAATAGAACCCTGAAGTGAGATGTGACGAGTCCACACCTCGGGCACTGGACCACCCACGTGGTCGAAACTTGCAAATCTTCTAAACAAATCCATCCAGCTGTTTTGACACGTTCAGGACACTTCTGAATTTGACACCTCGATGACAAATATTTTTCTCGATATGATTTCCTTTTCTGGCCTGTACATTATGTTCTTGTGTCGTTTTTTTCATGTGGGTTGGGGTGAGGGTTCACGTGGACAATTGACTTGCCGTTGCGTGTGCTTATGACTGCTCCTTCTGTTATAAAGTGTTTTATCATTCCGGTTGGTTAGCTTTTCCTAAGTCATCCTTCATGGATGGGTTCTTGCGACAGTCGTAAACCGACTCACACAGTTATATGGTCAGAGATATAGTTTATTCATTTGCAAGTATAATTTGGCGCAAATTGGATGTCATCAGGAATTTAAAATGTTTCCTATTTTTATACCAGAAACAAGAAAATATATACTGATTTCTCGCCTTCAAATCGTTTGCATTATACAAGTATGTTAGTTCAGTACAAGTGAAAGCGACCTTCTCATAGTCGAAAAAAATACCCCTTTAAAGACGGTGTGCATTGTACGATTCTGATTTCATCAAAGTCATGTGTGTATGAATCTCTGTCAAGTCGAAATAATTCGAAATCGTAATATTTGGGGGAATATTCTAAAGTGACGGTGGGGCACACATAACTTTTTTTAAAAAACCCAAAAAAAACACCCTTTGAAACCTTTTGGTATATTTAAAAGTATTTTTTATCATTAACACAACAATGCCAAATATATTACCGATAGATAGAATAGTTTTAATCAACAATGCTTTCCACTCAACAATGCCTTTTCAGAAGAATGTACTTTGTAATAAAAATTCAAACAACAAAATCAATGCTGACTTTGTATAACGATGCATAAATAGAACATAAGACTTAGAAGATCCAAGTTCTGTTTTCAGCTTTACAGCCATATCAAAACATTCAGAAGTGTACACGCATATGGAACCGAACTTTGGTCTTCTCCTTTACGAGCGAACGCTTTACACCACCGCTGAGAAAACTCAAACGTAAAGTCGGTGATGGGTATTTACAAACATACGGATGCATGCAAGTATAGATTGACTGTTGACTGTTGACTGTTGACGCAGAGCATCAAGTGTCCCCTCCTAAAAAGCTGTGTACAAAAAGAACGATATTAAGCAATACAATGATGAGATCATTAAAGGCTTCACTGCTTGTTATTAAGAAAACATAAACGAAAATGTAGAAAGACAAGACACATGGATTACGTATAACGATCTGCTTAAAAGAAAACACAAACACTGAATAGGTACAGTGTAAGAGTGAGTGAGTAAGTGTAGCTTTACTCCGCAACTTTACACTAACAGGTATCACTGCAGCAGACTTCATATTGTACCAATGTTGGGAATTATAGTATAAGAAAATGAATTGTTAATAACAACAGTAGGATACAGAAATATATGAAAGATAATATGAAAATACGAAAAGGTTTACAATTACCGAGATATTATTTTTATGTATGCATATTCAGTGATCATTAGAGAAGGAAATTATGCTAGTTATTGAATATATTTCCTCTTTTAGGAGTTGACAGAGATAACGGAGATGGCCATCAAAACATATATTCGTTGTATATTCATAATGTGATTTACAATGGAAGCAGTTCCTGGCACCACGATGAAGAATCTGAGGTTGCATGTTAATAAACAACGTTTGTTTGATAACAAGTTAAACACACAAACAAGAACAAAAGCATGAAGCGACACAATTGTTATGAGTAACCACTTCAGGTGGTATTACATCCATAGCACGTTTCATTGACGAATACATGGCACCCATACGTTACTTTATTTTGCTTCACGCGTGCGCAAAGTATCTACAATATCTATCCATACCCAAAGCCCCAAGTGAAAACGCCATCAACATCTATGTCAAGGAAAGAGAACAAAAGAAGAAATGACTTAACATAACTAGTCGAGTTAAAAAAGTCAACGATGCAGTTATTATCAGACGAAAGTAGACAATTTCCACAAGCTGTCAATAATATCCAGACATTAAAGCAATCCCCGAGAAAAGGTAAATGCTACATTCCCGACAACTACACCACGTGTTGCATCCTCCGCACGTATCGTGCTGGGAGTTCGCCACATGGTAGAAAATCGATAGACGGGATTAAAAAAACAAACAATCAAGTATCAACATCTGTGGTTTCCCCCGAGTCTGGTTTTGCATATCTCGTCCATTTTGAAAATATGTTAGGTGCATGTGCGGATGTGGATGTTTTTATGTTGGTTCTCGGGCGTTAACAGTTAAAACAGCCAGTAGGCTTCTCTGAATGATGATATAGCCCATCTTATCGGGAATTTTCAGATTTACACACCATGCATAACAAGCTGTACTTTGTACCCATGTGGGGAATCGAACTTGTGTCTTCAGCGTACCGAACGAAAGTTTTAAGCGACCCTCAGTACTTTGAAACAACTGTTGAATTATAACAAACTATCTGGTTCCATTACAAGGGAATATACATTAATGTTTTTTGTTTATAACGTAAAATGTTTGCTATTTGGAGAATGTTTAAATCTTTTTTGCAGTAAGTAATTACTATTTTGTGAAGGGTAAATGACTTTACATATGTTATTTATGCATTTGGTTAATCTGTTGTCCTGCTTGTAACTATCCTATAGTACATTATCATCTAAAAACATTTATTATTTTCGGCAAAAACAGTGAATGAGTGAGTGAGTGAGTGAGTGAGTGAATTTAGTTTTACGCCGCAGCAATGTTCCAGCTACATGGCGTCGGTCTGTGGTTACTGAAGACCAGTATTCTAACCCGGACCTTCACCGGTTCCAAAGCATAAGAAAAGAAAATTGGCAAGTTTTTTCACAGAAGTCTGGAAATAATCGACCCTTTCTCAGGTGGAACTGTCATCCAAGTAAAGTACTGTAAACTACCTGTTCAAAAGGAACCACGAATTTAGGTACGTAATAACCGTATTTCGTTACATGCACTTTCGACTAAAATATGATCCTGGGACACTGGGAATGTTTTAATCTAATAACGAATACATTGAATAACCTTCTGTTTTTATACCCTCGTTATAATGCCACCGTTTGTCCAGAAGATAATGTGGCGTTATATCCAGGGTGGCATTATAATCAGGTAGGACAGTTCAAACGACGTGATTGAACTGGTGTCTCCTGTAATGAACATTGAATGAAAGGATATTCCCAGCGTTTAGAGGCTGCAGGTGACTTCCTGTTGTAATGTGGCAGGAATCATTTGTCCATGTGTTATCCTATGGTATACAAGACTACTTAAATCATTAATTAGTTTGGTCAATGAATATGAGTCATGTCAATGAAACAATTAAGATATTTACTCTACATACAGCCAGTGTAATTGACATTAAAACCTGGAAAAAAAACAAACAAAACAAGAAACAAAACAAAAAACAACATCCCCCCCCCCAAAAAAAAACAACAACAAAAAAACAAAAAACAAAAAAAACACAAAAATAACAAAAACAACAACAACAACAAAAAACAAAAAAACCCAAAACATTTGCATGTGGCATTATATCCAGATTTGCATTATAACCAGGGCATCAGGGCATTGTATAGACAGGCAATCCGTTCTGGCAAAAAGATGGCACAGGGTGCACAGTACAACATTTACATAAACATATATTAACTTCACAAACACCAAGAAAATAAGGCAGCTTCAACAAGACGAAAGACTCATTGCTATGAAATATAATAAAACATGCTTTTTGAAAACACTTTTACCATCCTGTACATGTTATAGTATCGACAGCTGTGTAGACTCCCGTGGATATGGTCACGTGTTCTGCTAGTGCGCATGCGTATCTGTGTGGGCACACCGACATCTGGCGGCTGTAGAGCCATCTGGTCGGTCTTGGGTGACATATTCATCAATAATATTGTAAATAACTTTTATACGAAACACATTATTTCCAGGCGTTCTGATCCTGATGAGTGTGATACTGCAAACTTGTGTGGAGTATACACCTTTGACAGCATCCGTACGCTGGTAGCCGATGTGGTATACCTTCATCGGAATAAAGCACGGTTTCCTTTTAAATGCACTACATCTTCGTACAAGACAGAGAGTGAGTCGGATTTTACGAGGCTTGGGCTTTTAACAATATCCCAACACTACCACGGTGGGGCAGATGGGAAAACGCATACACACACACACTCGCACACACACACACTTCTCCACCACACGCACCACCATACCGCCCACTTTCTAAGATACACATATATATCATATATGAGTTGTGATGAGAGAGAGAGAGAGAAAGAGAGAGATATAGGGGAAGAATGGGTGGGTGGGGATGGTATGAGCTTTAACTACAGAGAAGTTATAAGGGTCATACATTTAATTTCAAATTTTACAAGGGGTATATTTATTTCTTATCTGTTTTTATTATCATTTATTTATTATTAATTATTTATATTAAGTATGAAATTACGCTCCGTTTACACATGGTAGAAAACAATTCCACAGATTTGCCAGGGTATGTACGGTATATTTTTCAAGAATACAAATATCAGATGTTTTTCGTCTTTTTCATGAAACATTTAGAGCGACCCAGCAGACCATATATATCAATAAAACATGAATGCATTATACATAAATATACATTACTACTGTGATCCTGTTCACGATACGAAGGCAGGGAATAAAGTATTCTCACTATATTGACCATAAAAATACCCAACATTAGGAAACAAGGCTAAAACAAGTAACCGGAAACGTGTACAAGACTTGAAACTGTGTCCGCTGATGTGTTGAATAGTCCTTATCCTATTATCATTAGTTCAAAGTAAGCCCACCCATCTGCCACACGTGGCTTTCAGTTTACCACATGTGGTAAGGGAGTTACTTCCCTTTCGTCGAAGGCCATCACAGCGCTACAGCTTTCAGTGGACGTAAAGCAACTTCAGTACGGAAGAACTTGATAGTACAGGTGTGCAATAAATATATTGATTTATTGGCGTAGGATATGTTTCACTGTGAAACCATCTGCGAATATACGAAATTTCTTTCATCTTTATCGATATTATATATATGTAATAACTTTGTTTTGCTGAGGTTATTAACCGATATGAAAATTCGAGAGGTGTGGCTCTGAATTAATGTTCTCTGAATGAATAATCATAGTGACACCAACCTGCAGTTACGTCTTATAGATCAAAAGGAGGAAGAAAACCACAATATGTCTTAAGGAACGTGTTTTATAACCATTGCTTGGAAGGTTTGGCGCTGTTATTGTTCTGTGGAAGACGATATGAAAGACGATTGTTATTAGTTCCTTAAGGTTAGATACTTTTACGAAAATATGGTTCACTTAACGAACGGTTAGACTCACCCTCAGTCACAGAAATGAAAATTCCCATATCTTAACATACAACTTCAAGTATATAATAGAATCCGAACGATTCCAAATAAATGTTAAATGTTTGAGACAAGTCTCACTGTTTGTGTTCATTTCCTAATTTGCGAGGTGGACTAAGTAACGTTTCCGATGCAGGTTATTGCTGGGGTAGCCCAGTGGTTAAAGCCTACACTCGCCATGCATAAAGGCCTGGTTTGATTCCCAACACGGGTACGATAAGTTTGAAGGTGCGGTAAAATCGGATTAACATAACGCTTAAGGCTATTGCACGTGTGTGTTTGTGTGCCCAACCGACAATATGCGACAATATTTAGTCTGTAAATATTCCGGTTTTATAGTGTTATCTCACTGTGAAGCCGTTTTAATGTGGATAACTGTTGTACCCAGTTCAATCAACAAACCCGTACCGCCTTTAAACGTATATTGGTACAACACAACCATGGGATCAAACTAGACTAGCTCTTAATCTCTGGATGCATATGACTTTGACTGAAATTTATAATTCCTTTTTAGATTGAAAAGGAACCTGAGTGGATGGGAGATTCAGAACATGGTGGAATCTTGACTTGCTTTATTTAGAGCTCTAGCATTGGAAAAGGACTGGGTGGAAGGAAAATAATATGGTTCAGTGACTGTGGGACAGACTAGGATCAAAGCCCCTTGTTCCGCTCTCCGGGCTGACACTACACCCACTAAACCACGATAGCGATCAACGAATAAGACCAATAATGTCTTAGTTTCTTTCAAATATATCCGTGAAGTGTCGGGTTAGAAGTGATCATCAGTAACCCATCCTCGTTATTGTTCTGTCGTAAGAGGCGACTAACGGGATCGTGTGGACAGGCTCGCTTTGGTTAACGCATGTCACAACCGCCGTTTGTTATGATGGTGGGCAAGCTGCGGGTGGTGGGTATGTGGGTGTGGGTGTGGGTGTGGGGTGGGGGTGGAGAGAGGTACTGCTGCTTGAATTTGAATTCACATCACCCAGGTCACACCATTCACACCACATTCACACCAGGTCCATCAGGTCGAAGAGAGTCCACTCAAAACGAAAGTGTGAATGAATGAATTAATGTTATTTCCCCCAGTGGAAACAGTTTATACACGTATGGCATAATTTTACACACAGAACGTTCAAGAAACACACGAACAAAGTTCCAACAGTGTTCCAGTCAGATGACATCGGCGCCACGACACCTTGACAGAGGGCATGACCATATTTGCAATATATTATGCAATATACGAGTGTAACGAGTGTAGCGGTAGATTTTTCTAAAAATCCATTTCTTCGCCGATTTCGTTCAAATTTGAAATACGTACTATTCATAACATATAAAAAGAATATACGATTGCAAAAGTCTAGGTTTGTTTTTTAGTTGCTGTCCAAACAGAGATTCGAACCCTCGTGTTTTAAATACAATTACGAATTGTGACGAATAACAACTCTGTTAAATTGAAAATCCCTAGCTATTCCACATTATAATGAAACTGTGTTTATGAATCACACTCAGAAAGAGATGAAAGCAAGTGTTCGCATAAATTTAAGCGTATCCTGACCTACTTGACACACCTGTCAGAAACACGTGCAAAGGCATGTGCACTTCAGGAAAAGACACAAGAACACAATGGTACAACTCAAAATAGGGAACTGCCCCAGTCCTCCTAATTGTGCCTCAAACGTAAAAATTGGACACAACCTCTGAATGTCTACCAAAAGTATTTTCCAAACGTTACTAGCCTAGTGGTGAAAGCACTCGCTAGTCACACCGAAGACATGGGTTCGGTTCTTCATAATGATACAGTCTGTGAAGACTATCACTGTTGTCCTCCACCGTGATATTGCTGGGATGTTGCTAAAAGCGGCGCAAAACTAAACTCACTCACTGTGACTAAGATGAACCAATTTTGTGAAAGGTCGGTTAACGCAGCTTGCAAGTTAGGTTTAAACCCGAACAATGTCACAGCTATATGGTGGCGGTTTATAAATAATCGTGTCTGCGCCAGACAATCCAGTGATCAGCAGAATGATCATCGATCAGTTGGGATACGACGATGACCTCTGTCAACCCAGTCAACCAAGTCAGCCTCTGACCCCTGGATCCCGTTAGTCGCCCCTTACGACGGTTGCTGAAGATCAATTCTAAACCAGATCTTCACGGGTGCAATGGCAACTGAGATAGTATGTCAACATGTGTAGTGAACGTGGGATGCGGACCTTAGGTCATCGCTTTTTCTGCCACGCCAGCGTTCCAGTTGGAATTGGAAAGGACCGTTTATAAATTTTCAGCAACAGATGTCAAAACACCCAACGTCGCCAAATTTTAACCTCCATTTTACCACAAATATAAAAATGTCAACGCAAGAGATTATATACAGTGCCATCAGCTTATACACAGTGTAAAATACAGTGTAATCGCAAGAGATTATGTATCAGTGTAATTTCAGTGGGCGAAAAATCAAGATTGTGTGGTAAATTTTATGAATGGATCCCTGATGTCGGAGATAACGTCACGTGTTCAGGGTTTTAACTCTATGTCTCGACTCAAACATGCAAACAGGCAAATATCGCACATAGTTTGTGGAAGGATTGGATTTGTTTCTGTCTTAACCTTCCATTTTACCTTGTTACTTTACTTGTATTACTACAGTCGACTAACGGGATCGGGTGATCAGGGCCCCGTTTCACAAAACTCTCGTAAGCCTAAGATCTCGTAACTTTCCTCGTAGCATTTGCATCTCCTATGTTACAGTATGCCAGGTACAAATGCTACGAGAAAAGTTACGAGATTTTAGGCTTACGAGAGTTTTGTGAAACGGGGCCCAGGCTCGCTGTCATCTCTTACCCTTCCATTTAACCTTGTTACTTTACTTGTATTACTACGGTCGACTAACGGGATAGGGTGATCAGGCTCACTGTCATCTCTTACCCTTCCATTTAACCTTGTTACTTTACTTGTATTACTACGGTCGACTAACGGGATAGGGTGGTCAGGCTCGCTGTCATCTCTTACCCTTCCATTTAACCTTGTTACTTTACTTGTATTACTACGGTCGACTAACGGGATAGGGTGATCAGGCTCACTGTCATCTCTTACCCTTCCATTTAACCTTGTTACTTTACTTGTATTACTACGGTCGACTAACGGGATAGGGTGATCAGGCTCGCTGTCATCTTTTACCTTCTCATTTAACCTTGTTACTTTACTTGTATTACTACAGTCGACTAACGGGATCGGGTGATCAGGCTCGCTGTCATGTCTTCGTTGTCATGGTTGACATATGTCGTCGTATCCCAGTGGCGTACCTCGATGCTCACGGTATTCGTCACGTAATTATATGGTCCAGGCTCCATTATTTACTGAACAATGTCATATATCTTGAATATTACTGAGTGCGGAGTAAAAATAAACTTGTTCAGTGTATTACTACATTTACGATAGATGTTTTATTGAAACAAATAAAGAATATATAATAACAAATCGTGATTATTACTTCAAAACTCACAGAATTTGTGACGATTTGTGAAGTGACAGGGTGAATCCAGAGTTCAGTCGCTGTACAAAAATGACTGAATTCAGACACTGACTTCACACACAGACGGTTGATTGACCCCGACTGCCTTCCGTACTTTTGGTCCGCCTACCATGGCAGATTCGGTCGCCTCCCGCAGCGAGGTCCCTGTCATCATGCACCGGTGAATAATTTATTCAGCATCATCCCACTTTGACCACAATGACAGACGGGACAATATTAAATACTATCAAGCACATTAAAATAAATGTCACACTCGTTTCATTGTCACAACTCGGCCGATTCTGGCGGGATGGGTGTAATCACTAGTGCCGAGGATCGTCACGGCGTTCGTAAGTAGAGTACCGAGGAACCAAGGTCTTACAGAACTGTATATAACATTTAAATTGAATGGCATTACATATGCTTTCATCCCAACAGGTGCGTTTCATTTACTGACAGTGCTGATATGCTGAATTCTAAAATGAAACATACCCAAGGAGATTCGGGACAGAATAGATCTGCATGCGCACATGCAAAAACAAACAAACTAACTAACTGAAATGAATAACTCAACAGTAAATGAACAGTGCATTATTAAAATCTCGATCACGCCAGGAACCAGTGGTCATGAGTTCGAATCCAGGTTCATGTTTCTCACTGTCATGCCCTTGTTTTGCAATGGGAAACTTCTCAGGCCTGCCGACCATCGATCTGTCCTTTTGACACAAAAAGTAACATGCATCCGAATTAGAAATAAATAACGCCTTTCGCCAACAATAAGACATAGTCATATGGATATGTTGGAAGTCGCATTTGTGAAATTGTGTCCTAGGTAATTAAATGGCAAGCAAACGTTCATATAGAAATGGACTCCTAGAAAACACACAACACCGGTTTGATCTAGACGAGTACATTGAATATACAGAATTTGACAGAAATAAATAACCATATTACAGTTAAAACAGAACCCACTGCAGTGTGCTGGGAGATTCAGACAGGAGAAATATCGACTTGCTTCATTTGAAAATTTGAAAGGGTTGACAAAAGGGGAAATATTGCGGTTCGCAGACCGTGTGGCAGACTATCCAGTTAATCCTTCTTTTGACCTTATTGATATAGTGAAATCGAATCGAATCGTATGATGAAAAAAATAGATATAGGTGTAAACAGCCGGTGAAAAGGTGGTGTATTCTTGAAAATTCACATTTCACTCTTTGCCCAGATAAAGGGACATTGTTACATCCTTGTTATTCAAGGCGTGATTTACAATCAGGGGAGCTGAAGTAGCCTAGTGGAGACCTCGCTGGTCACACCGAAGGCCCGAGTTCCATTCTGCACAAGGTTCGATGCCTCAAGCCCATTTCTGGTGTCCCCCGCCCCGATATTGCTGGAATATTGCTAAAAGTGGCATAAAACCATACTCACTCTCTCAGTTACTTGATAAGCTGATGGGAACGTGAGAGCTAAATGTTAAGTCATACAAGGAATTCCGCAGATATTTCTTGGGATTATGGAAAAGATTGTTTTTCCTTTTTACGTTACGAAGTATGTAGGAGAGGTACTCTGGACCCGTGACGATCCGGGCTGAAATTATAATCTTCACTAACCTATGTTGTCATACGAGGTGACAGTCGGCATCGGGTTGTCAGACTCACTGACTTGCTTGTCATGTGTCATCATATCTCAGTTGCACACTCAACGACGGGTCCAGACTCGATTACATTCACACCGCCCCCATATAGCTGCAATATTGCTGAGTGCGGCGTTAAACGAAAAAGGAACTCTGCTCAGCCAGTCACTGTTTTACCTTGTACAAACTCGCTTAGTTAAAGGCCACAGTTGGACCTAAACCAGTACTCTTCACTCACTCTGGACATGTGCCCAGCTGTTTCCATAAACAGTCTTCAAATCTCCGCACATAGGAGTGATCGCAATGCGCTTAACAGACAAACCAGATCTGTAAACTCGGAACAAGTTCGAGTGTTGAAAACACATTATGCATTACATGACACACATACAATCTGCACGTCAGTCCCAGCGGATGTAATCGTTGAAACCTCGCACAGTAAAAGGTATATAGTTTGCATATTTTACAGTTGGAATACATCGTTATTTTCCGGCACGTCGGTAGTGTAGCCAAATACCGCAATGCCACGGGATCTACCGATCAGTTCTGAATGCAGCATACATTCGGCATGACATTATAGTGCTGTACCCTGCGTTGACCTTTGACCTACATGATGGAAATGGGAATCAAGAGAGATGTCAAAGTGCACTCCGACAGAGAACATCCTGGCAACGTGTGGAGGTATGGCCCTTCTACCCCACGTGAGTACTACATGCATACATACATTGCCGCACGCAAATGTGCAAGCATGCACATAAATGATAGAAATATCTGTATCTTATTTACGTTTAATATCTATTACATGTGTTCTTTTTACACAATACAGCAGTTTTCATGTCTCGTGTCAGTTTACTCCAAACCAAACATGCTGTTTTGCTATTGTGCAAGGTTTGAATGAACGTACGTGGACAATCTGTACAAACTTGGATCGAACTAAATTGTCCTGATGTATCTCGTGAATCATGTTCATCAACTGTTAGTATTTTCGAGGCTCTCTTAGTGCTAAGATAATCGCAAAGTGAGCGTTGAAAATCCAGGCCATGTTGTTAAGAGAAATAGCTCCAATTCCTCCGCCTCAGAGCTTACCTTACATTGTGTCGGAGACTACAGAAATAGAACCAAGGACACGACGCAATGATAATTTCATTTCCAGAAATCAAAGGAAATGTATTTACTTCTCTGTATGTATTTACTTGACCCCTTCATAGTGACGGATAAAATTACATCTAAATCTTATATTGTGTGGTGTTTAGCTTTCTCTCACAACTTCAATTTTCTAAGAACCTCTGGGCATGTGGCTTCATGCACATGTTATGTTAGTCGTATGTTAGTATATTCTTGACCTCTATATTTGCTCCCGCCTTTAGCTCATCCTTTTTATAACGCACCAGGGATACACCGGCCTGCTGAGTTAATGTCATCCACATGCATCCCTGACATGCATCCCTGAAGGGGTCGGGGAGCCGGGGGGAGGGGTCGTATGTTTGGGGGATACACTACACAGGCGCTGTGGCGGGAGGGTTTTTATTCGCTGCGCCTGTCTACTAGTTATTTTGAGGTGAAGGTCTTGCTTGCACGTGCGAACACTGGAACCGGTATCGGTTTCTTCGCGATAGGGTTTCGAAGATCTTGTCCAGATTCAAGACTGACCCCTGGCCAGGCAGTAGTATACGACTCTGACCTTGGTTCCGCAGTATAACGGGGATAATTCAGGTTGTTTCCAGAGCAAATATTTTCATTTTGAAAGCTATTTTTTTGTATAATTTCACTGAACCAGTAAAACTTTAAAACACTGAAACTAGAAATTCAATAACGGCATTGTAAGCATGTCTATTGTAGCGGCATTGAATTCATATATTGTCTTAATACGATCTGAAAGAGAATTGAGGAAATGTAGACGAGAACCTTTGATGATGACTGATGTCAGTTCAAGAAATTAATTCTTTTTAAACAGAGTTCTTTCAAAAGTGATTCTCTTAGAACGCCACACACACACACCATACCTTCCAAAGTGTAGCTCAGAACAGCTGCCCGAAGTAAGTGGGTCTATTTACACTAATGAGTCTAAACGTTTGAAAGGAAGTATATTAATTTTGAAAAAAAGATATCTACAAACTAATTGCGCCCAGAACAACGCTTATACTCCCTGATACAATCTGAACGTAAGAAGGACTCTGATTTATGTGGTTTTATTATGTCAACAAACAGGCCATGAGGCAAAGTGTAATGTCTCTAGTCACAGTCAGCAAGACAAGGTCCCTGATACATGTCCCAAGCAGCTTATTCTCAGTGAATATGAAACGGTTTGTAACATCCATAGTAATTAACTGGCCCTTAAAATTAGTTAGACAGACAGTAATTAGTTAGACAGACAGTAATTAGTTAGACAGTGATTACAGTACCACTACCAGTCGCCAAGAGACAACCCGTGAAGCCGAGGCTGGGTGCTTAACGCAGAATAGAGTTATGTACACCGGATCAAAAACTGTATTGCTTTTACAGAAACAACCAGTTTAATTAAAACCAAAAAGAGCCCCAGTCAGATTGGAGATTCAGAATTAAATCTAGACTGGCTCTATTCAGAGCTTTAGTGTTACAGTGGGGCTTGACGGAAGGGTAAATGATATGGTTCAGGAAGTATGAGACAGACTGACTGGTTCTCGACATCATTTGCATGGCTATTCCGTCTTTCTGTTCGCCAGGTCACAGTCGCCATCGTCGCATGGATCAGCGTCATTTCCGATGTACATGGTGAGTTCTGATGCACAAAGGCATTTTGATTGTGGTGAAATGAAGCACATGGTATTAATGGAATAACAATTTCTCCCTAAAGTACAGCTTCTAGTAGTTCTGTTGGCTTGAGGCTCATGCGGGATTCGAACCCATGTCGTAAGTCACTCGACCCAACAAAAGTACTAGAATCTGTACTTTTAAAGTATAAGCCCAAATATAGCTTGTGTTGCAAGGTAAGCAGTGTGATTTAAAATAATTCATTGTTTATCTAACTCCACACTAAGCGAACGTTCAAGCAGTATAATCGGCCTTTAAATGCCCGACACAAAATCATCTCCACAGTCAGGTGAAATGGCCATCGTACCATTCTAAGTTTGTATTAACGACTTAGTACAAAACAGTGATGTCAGCAGGTGTTTGCGATAAAAGTAAACTTATCCTGCAAAGCCGGTGTCACAAGCGCATGCAAAGGAAAGTCAATAACATTTGCGTGGCTCATAATATCAATCACTGGATTGTCTGGTACTGATCCGATTGAACACGCGATGCCATCATATGACTAGAAGATTCCTTAGTACGGTCAGAGACATATAATATACTCAACAGCAAAAGAAACGCAAGTTTCGAAAAAATGAAATCTCAAAATAGTAAGGCTTCATGTTTATGCCTTCTATTCAAAATTTGACCAAAGAACAGAGTTTGCGGATCAGTGTAGAGCTATTATATGGTCTCTGGTACGTTACTGCCCCAATTTGCCGCCATCAACATCAATAAGAAAAACAAAGAACAATCTCGTTTCAATATATAATCATCATTATTAAAAAATATTTGTATTATCACCATTATTTTTACTATTGTTTATTTTAGGATCTGAAGATGGTCCCCTGGTCGGATTGAAGCAGGGCAAGTACCGTGGGAACTACGTGACGTCGACAAATGGCGAATATGTCGCTGAGTACCTGGGAATTCCCTTCGCTGAGCCGCCGATCGGAGAGTTGCGATTGGCCAATCCAAAGCCTCGCACGCCGCACCCAGGTGAATACAGCCCCATACATCGGAGGTAGTGCACACATCCGTGAACATCTGAGTTAGAATTGGTCATCGGTAAAAGGCAACTACCGATATTGAGTGATCAGGGCCCCGTTTCACAAAACCCTCGTAAGCCTAAGGTATCGTAACTTTTCTCGTAGCATTTGTACCTGGTATACTGTAACATAGGAGGTGGAAATGCTACGAGAAAAGTTACGAGACCTTAGGCTTACGAGAGTTTTGTGAAACGGGGCCCAGGCTCAGACACTTGACACGTCTTACAATCAAGACCATTACTGTAATAACGACATACAGTCGAGTTTTATACTTAGCTCATAACAAACTGACATATGTAACGAACTGACAGATAGAACTAACTGACGCATGTAACAAATCACGAACTGACAGATCTTACGTACTGAATTTTGTTCCGACCATTAGCTCACTATTTCGATCGAAATGCGTATAATGAACAGCGGCCATAACGAATTAAACTCTGTCCATTATAACTGAAGTTTGCTTGAATAGCCGGAGTAGTAAAATTCACTTACCCCAGCCCAATAACGCCAGATCCAGCCGCATATAGTCCCTAACAGGCTCCTCTGATCTCTGATCTGAATGAATGAATTAGGAGGTAAACATACTGTGTTGGAAAGTCAGAAGGTAGAAAACGACATTATACTAGCTCTAAATTTGACTTAAAACCGAACACGTCGAATGCTCTTTACCACCCCCCCACCACCCCCCATATGTTTACATCCATTACATTACTTATCAATGACAATGACAATAGTTTACATGCATGTGACAATTCAAACAGGTTTTAACATGGCCTTTGACATGTCACAAATAAAATGTACACCATAGATTCCATGAGGTGACTTTTTATGGCCACGATACTCATGAATATTGCCCAGCTGTCAAGTGTCGTATCATGTTGCATCACTCGCCGTGTCCTAGTCTGGGATATCCAGGCTGACAATGTCAAATAGAGACTGACTAAGCACATTTCTGTGTTCGAAAACACTTTTAAACTAAAGGAAATGGTATTCACACACGCGGTCACAGAACTGAAACTAGTTTCACAATGCATTCCTGGCAGTGCTGTCAACGTTACACAACACCAACTGTTTTACCGTAGACTTCTATAGTAACATTTTATTTTGTTAAAGATTGTCCAGACTATCAGCAGCCATTCCATGTACACATGGATACAGATTGGCCTTGGAACTACAATAAAACACAATTTCTGGCCCACTTCGAGTTCCGCGCACAAGACGCTGGACATATCAACCCCAGTCCCGCACCAAATGTCACCTATTTGATAATATGTACACACATGAGGATGTCATGGAGACTAAAAGGACAGCACTAAATAAAATTGTGGTCAGTAGTAATTACTGGATGGACGTGCTTTTAAAAGCCATAAACATCCTACGCTATTTCATCCAATCAAAGCAGTCATACGTCTCTTTAGTTGTACGGAATCGATTCTGGATTTAGTGCAGTGGAACGTCAAGGTCTGAGACTAACCGACCGGATCATGATCAGCAAGGGTTTGCTGCTATGTGCAAAACTATAGCACTATGCGTATTTGTCATCTACCGTGGACGTCGTACTAAACAACAGTCCCGCTTAAACCGTAAACACCACTCACTAACCAGTTTGTATATTCATATCATGCCCTTCTTGATTGGTCATCAGTCATTTGCAACATTCGGGAAACATACCTGAATTCCCCTTTTTAAGCTTCTTCCACCGACACAGGTATCAGTCTCATATATTTTTTACTGTCAACCTAAAACATATATACTCTCTGTCAATCTTAAACGTATTTACCAAAAGCCCAGGTTGGAAATGTACATAAGTGAGGGAGTGGGTGAGTTTAGTTTTACGCCGCACTCAGGGGCGGTCTGTAAATAATCGAGTCTGAAGCAGACAATCCAGTGATCAATAGCATAGACATCGATCTGCGCAACCGATGACATGAGTCAACCAAGTCAGTGAACCTGCCCACCCGACCTCGTTAGTCGCCTCTCACGACAAACATAGTCGCCTATTACGGCAAGCATGGGTTGCTGAAGGCCTATTCTACCACGGACCTTCACGGGTCGGAAATGTACATAACAATTTTTTGAGCTAGGTAAATGAAATGAAAATGAAATATATAGTCACAGGCAGATCGAGTATCCCAATATACCGGATCTCAGAAAAAACCCCACTAGGGCTGCACTAGTTTCAACACATTTACTTGCATAAAGATACTGGTTCCAATGCAGACACATTTCAAAAACACCGAATAACTTATAATTATAAAATATACAAAAAGATGCCCAGAGACTTTCTTTCGTTTTCAGAAACTTCATTTCCTGAAACTGTGGTAATATAGATATGCCACATAATCTAGACTTGCATGGGTTGAATTTGGGTGTTTAAGAAACTACTCCTATGGCCGAACCCTGCGGGATACCAAACAAAACTATTTTACAGCCTTGCAGTAAAAGCTTAGTGGCTTGTCTAGTACAGTGGTGCATTGAAAGCAACTGTGTATGTCACATGACCTACAACTAGTAAAGTTAGTGACTGAGACCAACATAGCGTTGAAAGGTTAGTTTCCGGCCCGACCCTGTATTGTTTTGACCTTTCCAGTAGTCCCGCTGGGTACAGTACATTATGGTCATCGGTAGGATCTGTACCGGATACCGAAAGCTTGTTTGATGTTTCCTCATGTCACGGGAAGACACGTGTAGCCAAGTGGCCTTAGTTTGCTCGATAGAGTTGCGTCCCTTAGGAGTATCCAGATTTGTTGATATTTTTTGTTCGAATTCTATCTTACGAAATTTTTAATGAACACGACTCGTTTTTTTAAGTGAAACGCCATGTTACAACTAGAATACTATCCAAAGAGGACACGCTCTGATATAACTGGTATACAAAGCGGACACGCTGTGATATAACTTCCGAGGTGGGGACTGTGATGTAACAAAAATAGTGTCTAAAGCGGACAAATTATTATATAACTAAATAACTGTCTAAAATTCGCTCGCACCCAACACATACTGCCACATCATGAAGATGGTTTGAAAATAACACAGGGGTTTGTCTTTTAGGACGACGTGCGTGCGCGTCCGCTTGCCATCTTGGACATAGACCTGACTTAGAATTGTTTGGAATTGTTTAAGACAAATTACGAATGGTAAAAGCATGTGGTATTTTATTGACAGTGATTATAAAACAGAGTTAAAAGTAAAATGCAAACACGTCAAACATATCGTTACCAGAAATTCAAATCATCGATACGCCTGAGGCTTTTGTTAACAGTGGGTTGTTTTGCCATCACGGGGTAACCTCTGTGATTCTGTTCTTAGAGGAGGTGTACCACGCCAAGACGTACGGTGCCTCCTGTCCCCAAGCCATCGACACAGTTTTTGGCAACTTTAGTGGTGCGACGAAGTGGAATGCCCCTGGCGGTGTGATGGACGAGGACTGTCTCTTCCTTAATGTGTGGGTGCCGCAGCAGACCTCGGGCCAGAGCAAGACCGTTATTGTGAGTTGTAGACGTAGGCTGGAAATAGTCCAGTCCGAATCAGAATATCCAATGAAAGGCGTCATCTGTATTTAGCCACGAGATTCTTATTCGATGTGATGAACGAAGTCGTTCATCATGGTTCAGTCGGTTGGCTCTTACGACAACCATTGATAGTCCAATGGTTTACGACGACCAAAGAAAGTAAGTGAGTGAATTTAGCTCTACGCCGCACTCAACAATAACCCAGGTTTATAGCCTGTAACTAATCTATTCTGGACCAGACACTATAGCGATCAACAGCATGAGCATCTATCTGCGAAACTCGGAACCGATGACATGTATAATGGCGACCATAAGGTGTATAAATTTTAATAATCACAAGTTACGCGTTGCTTGTGTTTTACCGGTCATTGTTTTAATATTCTGAAATTTTGTCTTTTTCTTAAGTTATACACGCACGAACACAAACACACACATACTCCCACACGCACGTTCGTCAGTCACGGATACTACAGAATTTATTTCTAAAAGAAAATCTTTGGCCCTCACTTCAGAGAATCAAATTTTAAATGTTTATAACAGTGTCATACAAACTGACTTGGCACTGTAAAACTGATCTCCTCGCTTCACGAAAGGTCACGATTTATGGGAACTGCCTACTAAGGCGACCAGAGCGTCACAATCTGCAGACCATGCTTGCCTCCTTTTAAGGTTCTGTCAGGGTGCGGGTGGCTAGCCCAAAGGCTATGGCGTTCACTCGTCAAGCCGAACCACTCTGGTTCCATTTTCCACATTTTTTGGTGGCCGCCGTCATATTGCTGGAATATTGCTAAAAGCGATGTAAACCTCACTCACTCTCATCCGCTGACTGTGTTTCGCAGGCCAGATGTGTTCAGACATCTCGAGACCCGTTTAGATCCGGGGTAGTATATGTCTTTAGCAATCCATGCTTGCTATGGGTGAGTGAGTGAGTTTAGTTTTACGCCGCACTCAGCAATATTCCAGCTATATGGCGGTGGTCTTTAAATAATCGAGTCTGGACCAGACAATCCCGTGATCAACAACATGAGCATCGATCTGCGCAATTGGGAACCGATGACATGTGTCAACCAAGTCAGCGAACCTGACCACCCGATCCCGTTAGTCGCCTCTTACGACAAGCATAGTCGCCTTTTATGGCAAACATGGGTTGCTGAAGGCCTATTCTACACCGGGACCTTCACGGGTCTGCTTGCTATGAAATTCGACTCTGCTTGTAAGAGGCGACTAACGGGATCGGGTGGTCAGGCTCGCTGACTTGGTTGACACATGTCCTCGGTTCCCAATTGCGCAGATCGATGCTCATGTTGTTGATGACTGGGTTGTCTGGTCCAGAGTTGATTATTTACAGACCGCCGCAGAGAGCTGGAACATTGTTGAGTACGGCGTAAAACTAAACTCACTCACTCGCTAACTCTGGCATCTCAGATATTAACGAGTGATATGGGTTTGACTTGGCTTTGAATTAGTGATGGTAATTGGTTAACATTTAATAATTGGTGACTGGTTTATTACAATCGACCAGTCATCGAAATAAAATTGGTTAGCTTTTCAGCTTTTCCTATTCAGGCTGTTATTGCAGATGTTGATGCAACTTGTTATTTATAACGTAATGACTAACATATCATGAACATGAACTTCAAGGAATATTCAGTCAGAAATATTCTAATATTCAGTTAGGGAAGTGAAATTTCTAACATTAAAACACATTTTCTGGCCCTGAAAACTTTGAAGATACGGTTACGTGTTTCAAAAAACTAAAACAGTTGTTCCAATATCTATTATGTTCGATTATGAGAATCTGTGATCGATTGCTTGGCAGTTTGGTCACCGCGATCAATCTTAAATTATTTCAATTTATCGGAACACCACTCCTTTGAACACCATTGAATTTGTAAAACAGCTCATTGTGAGAGGATATCTCAGTAATGCTGGTGTCAGACACATCCCACTTTGATGAAACCCACGTGCTTGAGAAAGACTCCAGACTCGAACCTATGATCATTATTTGGGGTCGACCAAAGGGAGGTAACTCTGTCCTATGAATTGCAGCTGCGTGGACTCCCGAAGCTGCAATTCACGAAGCCCCAGTATAGACAACACATGAAAGAGCTTTACGATCATAATTGAATATCCTTTCATGAGAAGTCGCCAGACACACCCTGCAAAGCGGTGCTAAACCAGCCCTACCCAATCTTGTGATCCGTGAAGATCAGGATCGGAACTGATCTTCAGTAACTCACGCTTGTCGTAAGAGATGACTGACAGGATCAGGTGGCCAGGCACACTAACTTGGTCAACACATGTCATCGTGTCCCAATTCCGTAGATCGATGCTCATACTTTTGATCACTGGGTTGTGTAGTCCAGACTCGATTATTCACAGACCGCCGCCATATAGCTGGAATATTGCTGAGTACAGAGTAACCAACAAACGAAACAGACGCTCGTACGTATACGTATGAAACTATCCTGAATAGGTATTCCGTTATATTACCCAGGTGTGGATCTACGGCGGCGGCTTCTACAGCGGCACCAGCAGCTTGTCGTTCTACAACGGCAAGACAATGGCTGCTTCCAAAGACGTCATAGTAGTCTCCTTCAACTACCGCGTGGGGGCGCTGGGCTTCCTGAGCACCGGCGATGACCGTATCCCAGGTACATCTTCACCCTTGGAGTTACAGATACCCTCTAGAGTTATTTGTATTCCATTTGTACATTTGAACTGTTTCGTTTTAATTTCATGAAAAGCTCTGACAGGAACAGATATGGACTTCTTTTACTCTTATATGCGTCCCGCAGGTTTTGAACTAGTATATGTATACGTATTTTCAGGAATACATGTACATGGTGCGCATGTCATTTGATGTGACGGGGCAATGTTCGTTGACGATTTAGTTTCAGGACACACTACTCGACATATCTTTCCATAGGCTAAGTGGGTGTGTTTCGTTTCATTCATTCATTCATTCATTCATTCATTCATATATTATTCATAATATTCATTAATTCATTCACATATTCATTCGTACAATCAAAGATATATCCTTCATATACATTTACAGATATGTTAATTCATGTATATCAATATTTATTCATATACATACATTCATTCGTTCATTCATTCAAATAATGAACAATGATAACTTCTTTCCTTATTCAAGGTAATTTCGGTCTGATGGACCAGGTGCTTGCCCTGAAGTGGATCAGAGACAACATCAAGACATTCGGGGGAGATCCAAACAAGGTGACCATAGTTGGAGAGAGTGCAGGGGCGGCCAGTGTCACCTACCATCTCCTGTCCCCCCTGAGTGATGGACTCTTCCAGCGTGCCATTATACAGTCTCACGCAGCCGACTCTCTCATATTCAATGACAGGGAACAAGCAAAACGTAATGCGGTTACATTTTTCGAAAGATTAAGATGCAAAGACAATGATGATATATTAAAATGTTTGCGAAAAATAAACTCTCAAACTTTCGTAAACATGCAGTGGCTCCCCGACGGTAGATGCCTGCATAAACCCACAATATCACCCTTCATGCCACGACGACCGGAAGTGCTTCTTCGAGAACGAGGCTTCAAAAAGAAGGCGGTTTTGGTTGGCTCGAACAAAAACGAAGGGACCTATTTCATGATATACCGCCTGAAATCTGTATCCATTAACGATCCAGTAAGCGGACAGACACAACGAAACATAAAGGACGCCATTTCGTATTTCCACTCGGATTTGGACGAGGGCCAAAGGGAACGCGTCTTCAACTACTACACTGAAAACATCGACGAATATGATCTCGTCGGCAACCGTAACGCCATCGACGCGCTGATGGGGGATCGCTTCTTCACATGTCCTTCCACAAACGTAGCAGAGAACAACGCTGCGGTTGGCGGCGAGACGTTTCGCTATTACTACACCTACCGTGCTTCGAACGAAGCCTGGCCTGCGTGGATGGGCGTCATACATTCAGCTGAAATACCGGTAGGCACCTCTATTTAGGGTAGGGGTATAGGAGTCAAGTGGGTAAGGTGTTCTCTCGTTCAGCCAAAGACTCAGGTTCGATTCCCCACATGGGTACAAAGTGTGAAGACCATTTCTGTTGTTTCCCCGTGATATTACCGGGATATTGCTGCTTACTCAGTCTCACGTCTACTAAAGGGCTGTTGCTATTTAATACTCGATATGTTTAAGGAAACTGTAGGGTAGATAAAACGATTATGCTCGAGTTTTTTAAAAGTAACTTTAAATTTTGCGAGGTTTGGCGATTTTTTGACACAATGGTTGTCTTATATTTGTTTGGGTTTTTCATCGTTGCACTCAGCAATATTTCAGTCGTGACCGCAGTGTGTGAATGATCTAGACTGAACCAGACGATCCTGTGATTGACATAATCAGCATCAACCCATACAGCTGGGATACGATGACACGCATCAGCCAGTTCTGCGAGCTTGACCCCCAGATCTTGTTAGTCGCTTCTTACGACAAGTATAGTTGGCAGCTGCAGAAGACAAATTCAGACCCTGATCTTCACGGGTTATTACTAGTGTTGTAGTTCCTTGTGATCTTTACGGGTTATAACTAGTGTTGTAGTTCCTTGTGATCTTCACGGGTTATAACTAGTGTTGTAGTTCCTTGTGATCTTCACGGGTTATAACTAGTGTTGTAGTTCCTTGTGATCTTCACGGGTTATTACTAGTGTTGTAGTTCCTTGTGATCTTCACGGGTTATAACTAGTGTTGTTATTCCGTGACTCGAAAGCATAATTTGCGCTACTTTTGCTGTTCAGTGCATATTTCCGGTATTATTTGGTCAATGCAGAAAATGCAATGATTAAGTCTGTGCTAAGCGCAAAATATGATACTCTGGGAAAGACATCCGTACTTAAACAGTTGTCTGCATAATATTACCACGTTGTGCCGTGCCATGTCGATTTATTTGGAGTTTATTTACGTCCCCGATAGTTTGTCTTCGGAATGCCCTTGAACAACACCCTGGGATACACAGATGAGGAGAAGAGGTTCTCAGAGAGAATTATGTCATACTGGACCAACTTTGCAAAGTCAGGGTAAGTATGACTGCTTTTGAAGTAAGTATATCAACCCTCACGGTAGGTATATCGGCCTTTAGAGTAAGTATATCAACAATCGGGCAAATAAGTGTATCAGTAAGGGGATATTAGCGTTCTGACGGCGGGGAGGTTTATAAGCGTTCAAGGTGACCGGGTACATCAACTTTCGGGTCAAGTTATCTAGGTACAACAGGAATCAGGGTGAGACTAATCTGTGTTTGAATGTCATGTAATGTATGCCCCCTTCGTGTTCCAGAAACCCAAACGGTCATGGCAACAGCCCCTGGCCAGGGTATACGACCGGTAAGAAAGAATTCCTGGAACTTGTTCTGCAAGAGAAGAAGCACGAGGGAGGCCCGAGGACAGATCAGTGCCGTTTCTGGAGCAGTTTGGTAGGGTCGGGGGGCAACAGGGGCTACACCAGCTACACCAGCATCGTAGTCCTCGTTATCATCACCGTCTTCGGAGTGACGGCGTAAGGTTATCACGTGATGTACACGTGATGTAGGACTAACATGGCAAGTTTGGTCGTATTTTAGAGACATTGTGCTTGATTCATGAACACTTCTAGTATGCAAGAAGAAAATGTCCGGCCTACACCCAAAAACACCGAGGACGTTTTAGGAGGGATATTATTTTTTTTAAGTTTTCTCTTTTTTGAAAATAATACTTTACTCCATTTAATGGTTTTATGTTAGGATCCAGATATAGATGCGCGGCCTTACACCCACAAGCATCGAGGAAGTATTAAGAGGGATTTAATTTTTTAGTTTCTCTTTTTAAAGATAATATTTCACTCGATTTAGTGATTTTGTGTTAGGATCTGAGGGCATTTCCGCAGATATTTGCATTGCACTAGTGAAAGATGCGCGAGGTTTTGACACTATTAAGACGTCAACTTTCTAAATTGGTTCAAGTTTACCCCTCCTCCCTTCCGCTTTATTTGATAATTTCGACTTTTGACATCGAGTTGCCTATATCTATTTCTGATGTTATACTTATCGCCATTAGAATTATAATCGACTTAAAAGAACTAAAATAACTGACTTCATTTAAACGTGATCTTTGATTTGTTGTTACACAAGTGAATGTTTTATCCAGTTTACCATTCCTTCGCTTTTGTGTTGACCTTTGAATACGCGACTTAACTCAATACTAGCTTTGCTTTGGAACGGATATTGTTGGTGATTCCGTAAACAATCAAAAACGAAAACTCGTTCTGTGTATGTGCATCTATTCCGTAATATGGTGATGTGCAGCCAGTGGCCAAAACGTGTTTGCTTTAAGGCGAGTAGTAAGAAAATATCTTAGTGGAGAGACAGTAGATGGCAGTGTAGTATGTATGTCTCAAAACCCCCACATACTCGGTATTTATTTGTATTTTTGTCGTACCATTTTTTATTAAATATTTTTAACTAGTATGTTGTTTTTTCCCCTTTGAAGGATAACACCTCATGTAATACCACATGTATCTGTCCTTCAGTGGAACCGATGACCGAACAAGGGTCAAGGAGATCAATTAACGGAATTGACAGTTACTTCCCTTTGCACTGGATTTTGTCCGGTTGAGGATTCTTGTTCACCAGCGACCTTGACTTGTGAATCTCACGAACAGGAGTAGTTGTCACACCCCAAGGATCACAGTCAGGGAGAATCAGGGAATAATAAAACCGATCTGCAGATTCTGGTACATCTATCTGACGTAGAAAACATGTGTGCGTGTGTCTGTTATGTAACGCAAGCCCACCATACTGTACTCATACACACAGTGACTCCGATAAGATACGTGATTCTATCCCTTAATGCCACGTGCTAGCCAAGGTAACAACAAATATCATTTTCAACGTGCATTTCGGCATAGCGTCGCAGAGGTTCGAACGATCCTTCTTCCGTTCTCGCGCAGACGCACAGTCCACTAGACAGGGACGCGAAACATAGGACATCTCCTAGTACACAGTGTAAAACGTTTTCTAGCAAGTCTAACCCGCATTCTGACCACACCTGCAATGCTGAAGCCTTAAATGAAGCAAGTCTAAATTTCCGGCAGTCCGGGATCTCCCTTGTCACTGGGGCCCCTTCTCATTTTAAATGGAATTGTTTGTTCCTATCAAAAATCAAGGAAACGAATAAGGGAACACATGAAAATCCCGTATATACTTCCAGATTCTCGCCCACAGTGCAATACATACCTTATAAGGAAAAGTGAGTATACATGAGTATACCTCCCGAGACTGCAGCTTTCTTGTGTTCGTGTTGGGAAGGGAAAGCCAAGGGAAAGGCGCAGCTCACAGACAACGCTGAGTCAGTAGCCATATCACATTTATTACTACATCCACCATCTACCAGTGCAATCCTAGTTTCTTCACAACTGCTTCTGGACCAGTAGTCTTCTTTTCACACCACAGATGAGACCAGTGGTACTTGGCGCAGTACTCGCCCCTGGTGAACGTAAAGCACTCCACGTCCAGCACGCCGAAGAAACCGATGCCCACTTCGTTTGAAGCCGAGTTGTTCACACTCTTCCAGGAGGGAATAATAATTGTTACATTTAAAATTTCACATATACTAACCTGGAAGACATTAAGGACCATCCACTTCGTCCACATAACTGTACGTTGCCTGTTATAGCCATGAAAGACGAACTGTGTTGTGCGTAAGAAAAAGTTGCAATTCGGTTTAATTAATCTGTTAAGTTTTTGCTAAGGTCTGCCAATTGATAATTTTCCACATGTGTTATGAACTACCCGCCTTTTTCATTTTACTCTGGTTTATCCCTCGTGAAATAAATGTAAAATTTACAGAAACGAAAATGAAAACACACAAACACATAATACAAATACATAATAAACACATAATACAAATACATAATAAACGATAAATCGGTTGGGGGTGGGGGGGATGTGAGGGAGTCCACGAAAACTGTATACCTTGAGGCACTGGTATAGGGCCTTATCACAGTCACACAAGCTCAGCGTCCATGGGTACAGGTTCTGGTAATGATATTTGGACTGGAAAGCGTCGATGAAGTATGGACAGTGGTCATGTGTTCGGCAACAGGCGTCAGTCTGTCTCGAAGTCCCTGAAATAAATACAGAATTTGAAATATTCTCCATCGCATGCAGCCATTAAGGACATTCCGGAGAATAGTGAGTGAGAGAGTTTAGATGTACTTTAGCAATATTTCAGTAATTTCACGGGGGAGACAGACACACATTGTATGAACATGGAAGAATCGAGCCCGGGTCTTCGGCATGACGAGCGAAAGCTTTAACCACTAGCCTACCCCATCGCTCCTGTCTGTTGCCACTCAGATAGTGACTACAAGTCTGTCTCACAGTCTCTGAATCACATCATTTCCCCCTACTGCTAGACTAACAGCTGGTCTGTGAAATGAACATATTTTACTGAAAAAAACGTTCATAGTGAAAAAAAAATAATATAATGAAATGGAGCCCTGAGACTTTCTTCATTACCCTACTGTCTCTCCCTCCCAGCAATGCTAAAGCCCTAAATGAAGCATGTGCAGATTTCCCCAGGTACCTCATTTAATAACAAGTAATCCCAACCATATAGGATATTCAACGAGGAAAATAAGGCCGACGAAACTAACCCAAGTCGTCGTAACTGTTGGCGACGTTCCCCTCCCCACACCACTTGGTCCCGGGGACGATGAGGAGGCTGCTGCCTGACCCCGCGGGCTGAGCGGTCTTCTCGGGGGCGAATGGTTGAGGCGGTAGAGCGGCAGGGGCGACAACTCGGTATGAGAACTGGTGACGCTGTTCACAGAGACTCACCACATCTTTAACTTTTGACTCTCCTAAAAGAGTGAGTGAATTTAGTTTTACGAGACCCTCAGCAAACTTACTGGTATATGGAGGCGATCTGTAAATAATCATGTCTGAATCAGACAATCCAGTAATCAACAGCATGAGCTATACCTTAGGGAACCGAAGACGTGTGTCAGCCAAGTCAACGAGCGTGACCACCCAAAGTTGTTAGTAGCCTCTTATTACATCATGGGTTACTGAAGATTAATTCTTACCCAGACCCTTACGGGTGTCTCTTCGAAACTTTTAAAGACGAGGTAGTAGTTTTCTTAACGGCAGACCATATACTGATCTGTTCATCAAGTTGGGTGTTTAGCTATCCTTCCATTTGAAGCCTACCCATGAAAATTCGGGTTTGAACTGATCACAGACTAACGGGATGTGGTGGCCAGTATTGGTGATTTGGCTGATACGTATCCAAATTGCGTAGATCAGTGCTCAGGAAGTTAATCACTGGACTGTATGGTAGACTCGTTTACTAACACACCGCCACCATGTATCTGGAATAACGCTGAGTGTGACGATAAGCAACAAAGAGTGAACACTTATTTGAAGCCCGCTAGCATGATATCACGTGGTAACGGTTTAATCCCCACGCCATGTGTACGACGCTGCCCTGTGAAATATTCTTGCCAAATGATGACAGTTTGTAAATACTTAATTTTGAACCTGAAGATAGAGTGATGGATATGATGGTCATCTGACTTTTAAAGTCAGGAGAGAAGCTGAATGGTCTCAACTTACATTTTTATGTGGATGAATTTTACCTGGATTTTTGACGTGAAGGATGAACACCTTAGCGCACTTGAACGACCAGTTTGCTCTTGGCTATCTAAGGCAACTAGACACTAAGACACTAGTAAATGGTATGTAAATATTGTGCAATAACACGAAGGATGTCATTATGTTCTTGTATAATGTTTGATTGAAGTTCGGTCAAAAGATCTCACCAATTGTTTTCGTGACGACATTTTGATTGCCCAACAGCTTCGTCACGGCATCTTTGTCATGTGACACTGAACATTTGAGGACCCCGCGAACCCTACTGCCAACTGCCTCAATGAACACAGTGCCATCTGTCGCCTGGATCTCGAGACCAGAAGGAGACAACTCTGTCTGGACATATGCGATGTCGTCTGTGAAATGAAATTGCAAACATCATAATGTATCAAATCCAATATAGTAAATAGATGATCAATAAACATGATTATGGTAATCTGACTGACTGATTGGACCAACTAAGGCGAGAGGTTCACATGCCATAGGAACTGCAATGGGAATACAAGTGGGAAGGGCAATGTACTTAATACAATGACAATTCCCAAATGCTTATTGTATTTTCGGAAGACACACCCCTCGTTAGGTTCGACACAGTTTCAGCAGAATCGAACATTTAGTCAAGTGGTCTGCCTGATGTAATCTTTCCGTTGAAATGCGTGCCGGTTTTTGTAACAGGTTCCAGTTCAAGAAAATCTCGATTCAACCTAGAACCAAAAGTGTGGTTCTGTTTGCCACTGACGTCCACCGTCATCTAGATAGACAGGTGTGCTTGTGTTTGCCATTGACGTCCACCATCATCTAGGTAGACAGGTGTGGTTGTGTTTGCCCCTGACGTCCACCGTCATCTCGGTAGACAGGTGTGGTTGTGTTTGCCATTGACGTCCACCATCTCGGTAGACAGGTGTGGTTGCGGTTCAGCGGTTGTTTGTTGTCTGACGCACATAAACCACTGTAAGCGAGAGGTGAAGTAGCCCAGACTGGTTTACAGTGCTAGCTCACCGAGATATCATGCCTCAGTTAAGTATGAATACCTTACTCAGACACATTATATTGACTGCAGGCCGACTAGTCCTTATTGCACCTATTAACGCCTGGTAGGGTCCGAAAGTACCACAGTTTGACGTCGTCTTGGTATGGCGCGGCCGTGTATCGAACCTGCGACCTTCCGATCTAACCACTATTTCACGGAGGTTCATCGTCAGTGGGAAGATTACGGGGAGTACAAGCACAATTGGATTTGATTATTGTTTGGTGCACCACACTCAGCAACATTTCCAACTACAAGTCCTCCGTCTGTCAACAATCGAGTCGGCACCAAACTGTCCACGCAGAGAACCGGTATTTGGAAGTATAGTATATAAACCGTGTAAAGTCGGCAAATTGGGAGTACACGGTGGGTATATGGAATATATAAATAGGATCAGTAAAGTGGAAGTATATAGTCGGTATACTGGATTCTTTTATAGGATCGGACTTCGGAGGTAAAGGAATGGTATACGCCAAGGCAAGTTCGGTATATTGAAAGCAAGAGTATGGAAGCACAGGGCGGGTAGTTAGGAGTCCCGATCGTTCCAGCAGTAGACGTGATGCTCATCAATGGAAGGAGCTACCACCATTCTCCAACTGGGTTTCCGCTTCAAGGAGACACATGCATTCACATGTGTCACGTGGACTCAAGGAATGTTTGGTGAATCGTAGAGATTTAAGTTACACTTCCAGAGGCCTATATAAATCTCAGCATACCTCTTTGATATTCGTCATTCGTAATTTGTGAAATGCTTAATAGTTTTGAACGTGTGTGTATTTGTGAGATAGATTTTGCAGATTTGGGGCAAATATAGGTCAAAGTAACATTTAACGTGCAATACAGGTAAGACAATTACCATCACAGACCTACAGTGGACTTGCAGACCTCAACTTCCACTCACTACCGAACCATAAGAAAGGTGTGATAGACACCATGATGCACGTGTAAAAGACACCTTGATGCACGTGTATCTGGTGCTATGCTGCACGCACACGACTGAACACAAGAGGCTTATTTCTCAGTTATCTGGTTTATAGCCGTAGTGAGTTCAATGTAAAGCTATTAAGCTGAATGCATAATCTCTATTTCAGGACGCCGCAAACGTCAACTATCCATAAATCACATAGGTACATATATATCCACACAATTACATCCAAACGAAGTAACTTCGACGTACCCGGATGTAGAGCAGCAACCGTCAAAACCATGCACCCGAGCCATGAGAGAACGACACCCGTCGCCATCTTGTCTGTGAGCATTGCAAAGAACGTTTTCAAGGGAGGGCAAAGTGCGAGAGCCATATGTTTATGAAGACATAATTCCTTATCAGCACCTGGCCTTACATAACTGTATCGAGATCTCCTCCCTTACTGTGTGACCGACATACATCTCGTGCCCTTCTGATTAAAGTTCTGAGTCATGACTGAAAAAGCTCATACTACTCAAAAGAAGTTAAAGAACATCCGATTCCACACTGGAGAAATCTCCAGAACCTTTTGTTTCTAGGCATTGTAAGTCTAGGTTAACGCCGCACTCAGCAAAATTTAAGCTACATGGAGGCGGTCTGTGGATAATCGAGTCTGAACCTTTGTACTACAATCCAGAGATCGACAGCATGAGCATTGATCTACAAATGGGATAATATGGCGTATCTACAACGTCAACGAGCCTGACCACACGATTCCGTTAGCCGCCTCTGAAAACAAGCCAGGGTTACTGACGATCAAAAAAATTCTAACCCGGATCTTCACGAGTACACTGGAATAACCTTTGCCAGATTCGAACTCAAGCTTTTTGACGCACTCAAGCCATTTTGACGCATTTTATCTTCTCAGCACCATGATGTTCTGATGAGCCACTTTGACTTGATAAATACACGTCCTGAATGACCAGTGAGTGCCACGCTACACAGCAACAGTCTGACGTCATGGTAACGTTTTAACCTATATGACTTGCAGTTGAACTGTAATATCAAAGTTATGTTGAGAAGTATATTTCGGGTGAAAATGTCGTTCGGTGATGCTTGAACCTTAAATTCGATTGCAGAACTAGATGAGATTGTGTTGGGTGACGTAAAGGAATCACTTCGCTACCCGTGAAGATCCGGCCTAAAACTGGTCTTCAGCAACCAATGGTTCTCCTTCTCAAGAGGCGACTGCCGGGACCGGGTGTCCAGGGTCCCGTTTCACAAAACTCTCGTAAGCCTAAGATCTCGTAACTTTTCTCGTAACATTTGCACCTCCTATGTTACAGTATACAGGTACAAGTGCTACGAGAAAAGTTACAAGATCTTACGGTTATGAGAGTGAAACGGATCCCAGTCTCGCTGACTTGGCTAACACATGTCATCGGTTCCCTACTGATCGATGTTCATGGTACTAAACCCTTCTCTGACATATCTTAATTCACATCAATTTAGGAATATCCCAGCAAATTAAGTTACGAGTGAGCATCGTTTACGTCACTTTAATAAATACTTCAGCAGTATCACAACAAAAACACCAGAACTGGCGTGGCTTGCGATAACTAGTGAATGAGTGTAGTTTTACACCGCTTTCGGCAATATTCCAGCAATATCACGGTGGGGTACACACTGTACCATGTAGGCAATCGAACCCGGGTCGCCGTAACTATTGAACACTTCAACTACCAGGCTACCCCAGCGGAACTTGCACAACTACACCCTACATCCAAGAGACTATTTCACATCATATTTACGTTAACCCACACGACATGGTTTATGTCTGGGATTTTCTTATCTCGTTTGACGAATCAGAATAACATTATACACTTGGACATAAAATCAATGAAATGGAACGCAATGCATGAGGACGATCTTACCATATACTATACTACTCGACAGAAGTCAAAGTATACCGAGTAATTGTATATGTAATTACATGCACGAACTGATTCTTGTCTAGCTTCCTTCAAGCGTTTGCAAGAGGCTACAGGAACAATACTTAACTCGTTATGGTCTTTAAAAGTCATTGACGAAGTTAATACAATATATACATGCACTTTATTGCGATATTCTAAAAACTCTAAACTACATTTCAATTAGGAAATACATCTGTCGACGTTAAAGTAATGTATTTTATTCGATTTCGTGCCATAAGTTTAGGCACATCACAGGTGGGTTACAAAAGCTTGAATAGTATTGATTTTTTTGGATTGAATGCATTATCGGCTTTTGAGCGTTAAAACATTGTAAAACATGCCTCCCATGAATCCGAAACCCCAAGGTTAGCTCCACATGTATCTTACCTGAGATATTCGCTCAATTCGCCGTACATGTACACCTTCAGGTAATATTGAGTTGGGTGTGGTTAACCGTCCATATTGAATACCTTGATCGACCAGTGGTCAAATTCGAACCAGCAGATCAGAGCAAGGGCAAGACACGAAACTCCGTACAGAAAGTACGCAAGCAACAGGTGACTACAGGATATCAACGAAATGGTCAAACAGAACGATCCCGTTACATACATCGCCAGGAGCAGGAGAATGTTCTTATCAAGCGGCACAATTTACCCCAGTTATTATTCATGTGTTGTCGCGACATTAATGAACATTTCCTCACCGTGCTAAGATAATATAACTTATCTTACCAGATAAAACTCAGCTGAATTTCCATTAAATCTGCAGTTGCCGATCACCAGCCTGAAGATTCCAAGCGAGGTACATAGTGGCTTTGAGACAGATAACACGACTGACGGGGAGTACAGTCATTTATTGACTGCCCGGATTAAACAGTCTGCTGGGAGTATATAAAGTATTGACTGCCCGATATATAGCTTGCAGTATTGACACTGTGGATATAAAAGTATTCATGCAGTATCTAGAAGAAGCCACAGCTGTTCACGGTATTGAGGAAATGGAACAATGCAAAGTAGTTACACCGCGCTGCCATGGTAACTCTAACATTCCAAGAGAGCTGCAAGTGCGAGTATGTTTGTAGTCCGCGTTTATCAAGGCAAGGGGGGTGGGGGGTGGGCAGGAACGGGCTTCACACATTGCACCCTTGTAGGGAATATCGAACCCGGGTCTTCGAAGAGAGAGAGAGAGAGTTGTGGGGTGGGGGGTGGGGTGGGGTGTAGTAATATGTTGTTTCGATTTTCAGACATGTGGTTGACTCACGTCGCATGGCTTCGGGTGCATCACGTGATCCAGTTCAACGCCAACGCTGTACGACCATACAGAAAAAATACAAGTAGTCGGCGCAATAGTCGATAAATACTCTACTTTATTTTCAAACATAAACAACATAATCATCCACACACAAATTCCTTACAAAATTGTTTGAAATCTCTCCGGATAAAGTTGATAGCTTTAGGACTCATATATAACCACTCTTATACAATGTACGTAGCAAACTGCAAATTTAAACGTAAGAAAACTTGTGTGTAAAGTCTCATAAGAGTGGTTATTGGAGCAATATTTATGTTTATACTATATTTATACAATGTTTCACTAATACACTGGATATTCACACAAAACTGGCTTAAATCCAACGCTACTTTCATGAGGAGATTAACCTTTATAAGTTCCCCCAGAAATACATTCTACACAGAGAAGGTTTCTGGACTGTTCTGTTTTTCAATTGCAATTATAAAGGGGTTAGCGCGCACGTATATAGTGATATACGTGGCGAAAACCTCAAACTCAATCAAACACTAGACAGCAATTGAAATGATAAATACCACTTAAAATTGGAGCTGTTTGTATCATTTTCAAATACACATAACATAATCATCCACATAATAATAAATTCCTTACAAAATTGTTTAAAATCATTTACGCTGAAGTTGATAGCTCCCGGACTCCTGTACAACCGCTCGTATACAATCTACGTAGGAAACTGCAAGTTTAATTAGGAAAGCTTGGGTGTAAAAGTCTGATACGGGTGGTTGTAGAGAAATATGGGACTTTGCTTATACCATACATATACATACAATCTTTGGGGATTATTAAATGAATACAAATATTATACAATCTCACTACTACACTGGATAGTCACACATCCGAGAAATGTGTGAAAACTAGCCGAAATCCAACGCTACTTTCATGAGGAGATTAACCTTTATACGTTATTCCCGAAATACATTCTACAAAGACAAGGTTTCTGGACTGTTCTGTTTTTCAATTGAAACTATGAAGGGGTTAGCGCGCACGCAAACCCCCACACTTATAAATTACGTACTCGAGTCACCCCTATTTGGCGGTGATCGCAGGGGTCAGCCAAACCAAGGTGCAATGGCAAGGCCTCACCCTGGGAGAACCGAAGCTGAGAACGGTCACCTCCCGTACCAGGTAAGTATGCTAGTTCACATTTTCAACACACAACGTCTTCTGATAGGGGTTCTCACTCAACTGAGGTGGCATCACGAGTCTATCTCCGATTGTTAGAAACACCAGCTAATAACCTCACAGCATTGTCAACAGATATTTCTGTCTCAGTACTTGTTCATATTTTGGTCGATATCATTCACTTCATTTCCTTCCATTTATCACACAGGTACACATTTTCTCACCTTAACCTATCTTGGAGAAGAAACATGCACATTACCGCAGACCTACTTCATACGTCTCTCCACAACTGCATCATCATACATCATACGTATAGAAAACGTTTATTGTAAGTTTCTGATTTTCAAAACTAACATTCAAAATTGTTTCCGTGAGTTCACATCCTCCTGATTTTTTACGAACGTTTAAATATCAAAGTACATACTTCTAGCAGTACTCGATAGCAGGGGCGATGGGGTAGGTATGTGGTTCAAGTCTTTGCTCGTCAAGCTGCACACCCAGGTTCGATTCCCAACATGGATTTAATGTGTGAAGTCCATTTCTGGTGTCTCCCGTCTTGGTATTGATGAGTTAGTGATATACGTGGCGAAAACCTCAAACTCAATCAAACACTAGACAGCAATTGAAATGATAAATACCACTTAAAATTGGAGCTGTTTGTATCATTTTCAAATACACATAACATAATCATAAACATGATAATAAATTCCTGACAAAATTGTTTAAAATCATTTAGGCTGAAGTTGATAGCTCCTGGACTCCTGTACAACCGCTCTTGTACAATGTACGTAGCAAACTGCAAGTTTAATTAGGAAAGCTTGGGTGTAAAAGTCTGATACGGGTGGTTTTGGAGAAATATAGGACTTTGCTTATACCATACATATACATACAATCTTTGGGGATTATTAAATGAATACAAATATTATACAATCTCACTACTACACTGGATAGTCACACATCCGAGAAATGTGTGAAAACTAGCCGAAATCCAACGCTACTTTCATGAGGAGATTAACCTTTATACGTTATTCCCGAAATACATTCTACAAAGACAAGGTTTCTGGACTGTTCTGTTTTTCAATTGATGTTTTAAAGGGGTTAGCGCGCACGCAAACCCCCACACTTATAAATTACGTACTCGAGTCACCCCTATTTGGCGGTGATCGCAGGGGTCAGCCAAACCAAGGTGCAATGGCAAGGCCTCACCCTGGGAGAACCGATGCTGAGAACGGTCACCTCCCGTACCAGGTAAGTATGCTAGTTCACATTTTCAACACACAACGTCTTCTGATAGGGGTTCTCACTCAACTGAGGTGGCATCACGAGTCTATCTCCGATTGTTAGAAACACCAGCTTATAACCTCACAGCATTGTCAACAGATATTTCTGTCTCAGTACTTGTTCATATTTTGGTCGATATCATTCACTTCATTTCCTTCCATTTATCATACAGGTACACATTTTCTCACCTTAACCTATCTTGGAGAAGAAACATGCACATTACCGCAGACGTACTTCATACGTCTCTCCACAACTGCATCATCATACATCATACGTATAGAAAACGTTTATTGTAAGTTTCTGATTTTCAAAACTAACATTCAAAATTGTTTCCGTGAGTTCACACCCTCCTGATTTTTTACGAACGTTTAAATATCAAAGTACATACTTCTAGCAGTACTCGATAGCAGGGGCGATGGGGTAGGGATGTGGTTCAAGTCTTTGCTCGTCAAGCTGCACACCCAGGTTCGATTCCCAACATGGATTTAATGTGTGAAGTCCATTTCTGGTGTCTCCCGTCTTGGTATTGATGAGTTAGTGATATACGTGGCGAAAACCTCAAACTCAATGAAACACTAGACAGCAATTGAAATGATAAATACCACTTAAAATTGGAGCTGTGTGTATCATTTTCAAATACACATAACATAATCATAAACATGATAATAAATTCCTGACAAAATTGTTTAAAATCATTTAGGCTGAAGTTGATAGCTCCTGGACTCCTGTACAACCGCTCTTGTACAATGTACGTAGCAAACTGCAAGTTTAATTAGGAAAGCTTGGGTGTAAAAGTCTGATACGGGTGGTTTTAGAGAAATATAGGACTTTGCTTATACCATACATATACATACAATCTTTGGGGATTATTAAATGAATACAAATATTATACAATCTCACTACTACACTGGATAGTCACACATCCGAGAAATGTGTGAAAACTAGCCGAAATCCAACGCTACTTTCATGAGGAGATTAACCTTTATAAGTTATTCCCGAAATACATTCTACAAAGACAAGGTTTCTGGACTGTTCTGTTTTTCAATTGAAACTATGAAGGGGTTAGCGCGCACGCAAACCCCCACACTTATAAATTACGTACTCGAGTCACCCCTATTTGGCGGTGATCGCAGGGGTCAGCCAAACCAAGGTGCAATGGCAAGGCCTCACCCTGGGAGAACCGAAGCTGAGAACGGTCACCTCCCGTACCAGGTAAGTATGCTAGTTCACATTTTCAACACACAACGTCTTCTGATAGGGGTTCTCACTCAACTGAGGTGGCATCACGAGTCTATCTCCGATTGTTAGAAACACCAGCTAATAACCTCACAGCATTGTCAACAGATATTTCTGTCTCAGTACTTGTTCATATTTTGGTCGATATCATTCACTTCATTTCCTTCCATTTATCACACAGGTACACATTTTCTCACCTTAACCTATCTTGGAGAAGAAACATGCACATTACCGCAGACGTACTTCATACGTCTCTCCACAACTGCATCATCATACATCATACGTATAGAAAACGTTTATTGTAAGTTTCTGATTTTCAAAACTAACATTCAAAATTGTTTCCGTGAGTTCACATCCTCCTGATTTTTTACGAACGTTTAAATATCAAAGTACATACTTCTAGCAGTACTCGATAGCAGGGGCGATGGGGTAGGTATGTGATTCAAGTCTTTGCTCGTCAAGCTGCACACCCAGGTTCGATTCCCAACATGGATTTAATGTGTGAAGTCCATTTCTGGTGTCTCCCGTCTTGGTATTGATGAGTTAGTGATATACGTGGCGAAAACCTCAAACTCAATCAAACACTAGACAGCAATTGAAATGATAAATACCACTTAAAATTGGAGCTGTTTGTATCATTTTCAAATACACATAACATAATCATAAACATGATAATAAATTCCTTACAAAATTGTTTAAAATCATTTAGGCTGAAGTTGATAGCTCCTGGACTCCTGTACAACCGCTCTTGTACAATGTACGTAGCAAACTGCAAGTTTAATTAGGAAAGCTTGGGTGTAAAAGTCTGATACGGGTGGTTTTGGAGAAATATAGGACTTTGCTTATACCATACATATACATACAATCTTTGGGGATTATTAAATGAATACAAATATTATACAATCTCACTACTACACTGGATAGTCACACATCCGAGAAATGTGTGAAAACTAGCCGAAATCCAACGCTACTTTCATGAGGAGATTAACCTTTATAAGTTATTCCCGAAATACATTCTACAAAGACAAGGTTTCTGGACTGTTCTGTTTTTCAATTGAAATTATAAAGGGGTTAGCGCGCACGCAAACCCCAACACTTATAAATTACGTACTCGAGTCACCCCTATTTGGCGGTGATCGCAGGGGTCAGCCAAACCAAGGTGCAATGGCAAGGCCTCACCCTGGGAGAACCGATGCTGAGAAGGTCACCTCCCGTACCAGGTAAGTATGCTAGTTCACATTTTCAACACACAACGTCTTCTGATAGGGGTTCTCACTCAACTGAGGTGGCATCACGAGTCTGTCTCCGATTGTTAGAAACACCAGCTTATAACCTCACAGCATTGTCAACAGATATTTCTGTCTCAGTACTTGTTCATATTTTGGTCGATATCATTCACTTCATTTCCTTCCATTTATCATACAGGTACACATTTTCTCACCTTAACCTATCTTGGAGAAGAAACATGCACATTACCGCAGACGTACTTCATACGTCTCTCCACAACTGCATCATCATACATCATACGTATAGAAAACGTTTATTGTAAGTTTCTGATTTTCAAAACTAACATTCAAAATTGTTTCCGTGAGTTCACACCCTCCTGATTTTTTACGAACGTTTAAATATCAAAGTACATACTTCTAGCAGTACTCGATAGCAGGGGCGATGGGGTAGGTATGTGGTTCAAGTCTTTGCTCGTCAAGCTGCACACCCAGGTTCGATTCCCAACATGGATTTAATGTGTGAAGTCCATTTCTGGTGTCTCCCGTCTTGGTATTGATGAGTTAGTGATATACGTGGCGAAAACCTCAAACTCAATCAAACACTAGACAGCAATTGAAATGATAAATACCACTTAAAATTGGAGCTGTTTGTATCATTTTCAAATACACATAACATAATCATAAACATGATAATAAATTCCTTACAAAATTGTTTAAAATCATTTAGGCTGAAGTTGATAGCTCCTGGACTCCTGTACAACCGCTCTTGTACAATGTACGTAGCAAACTGCAAGTTTAATTAGGAAAGCTTGGGTGTAAAAGTCTGATACGGGTGGTTTTGGAGAAATATAGGACTTTGCTTATACCATACATATACATACAATCTTTGGGGATTATTAAATGAATACAAATATTATACAATCTCACTACTACACTGGATAGTCACACATCCGAGAAATGTGTGAAAACTAGCCGAAATCCAACGCTACTTTCATGAGGAGATTAACCTTTATAAGTTATTCCCGAAATACATTCTACAAAGACAAGGTTTCTGGACTGTTCTGTTTTTCAATTGAAATTATAAAGGGGTTAGCGCGCACGCAAACCCCAACACTTATAAATTACGTACTCGAGTCACCCCTATTTGGCGGTGATCGCAGGGGTCAGCCAAACCAAGGTGCAATGGCAAGGCCTCACCCTGGGAGAACCGATGCTGAGAAGGTCACCTCCAGTACCAGGTAAGTATGCTAGTTCACATTTTCAACACACAACGTCTTCTGATAGGGGTTCTCACTCAACTGAGGTGGCATCACGAGTCTGTCTCCGATTGTTAGAAACACCAGCTTATAACCTCACAGCATTGTCAACAGATATTTCTGTCTCAGTACTTGTTCATATTTTGGTCGATATCATTCACTTCATTTCCTTCCATTTATCATACAGGTACACATTTTCTCACCTTAACCTATCTTGGAGAAGAAACATGCACATTACCGCAGACGTACTTCATACGTCTCTCCACAACTGCATCATCATACATCATACGTATAGAAAACGTTTATTGTAAGTTTCTGATTTTCAAAACTAACATTCAAAATTGTTTCCGTGAGTTCACACCCTCCTGATTTTTTACGAACGTTTAAATATCAAAGTACATACTTCTAGCAGTACTCGATAGCAGGGGCGATGGGGTAGGTATGTGGTTCAAGTCTTTGCTCGTCAAGCTGCACACCCAGGTTCGATTCCCAACATGGATTTAATGTGTGAAGTCCATTTCTGGTGTCTCCCGTCTTGGTATTGATGAGTTAGTGATATACGTGGCGAAAACCTCAAACTCAATCAAACACTAGACAGCAATTGAAATGATAAATACCACTTAAAATTGGAGCTGTTTGTATCATTTTCAAATACACATAACATAATCATAAACATGATAATAAATTCCTTACAAAATTGTTTAAAATCATTTAGGCTGAAGTTGATAGCTCCTGGACTCCTGTACAACCGCTCTTGTACAATGTACGTAGCAAACTGCAAGTTTAATTAGGAAAGCTTGGGTGTAAAAGTCTGATACGGGTGGTTTTGGAGAAATATAGGACTTTGCTTATACCATACATATACATACAATCTTTGGGGATTATTAAATGAATACAAATATTATACAATCTCACTACTACACTGGATAGTCACACATCCGAGAAATGTGTGAAAACTAGCCGAAATCCAACGCTACTTTCATGAGGAGATTAACCTTTATAAGTTATTCCCGAAATACATTCTACAAAGACAAGGTTTCTGGACTGTTCTGTTTTTCAATTGAAATTATAAAGGGGTTAGCGCGCACGCAAACCCCCACACTTATAAATTACGTACTCGAGTCACCCCTATTTGGCGGTGATCGCAGGGGTCAGCCAAACCAAGGTGCAATGGCAAGGCCTCACCCTGGGAGAACCGATGCTGAGAAGGTCACCTCCAGTACCAGGTAAGTATGCTAGTTCACATTTTCAACACACAACGTCTTCTGATAGGGGTTCTCACTCAACTGAGGTGGCATCACGAGTCTGTCTCCGATTGTTAGAAACACCAGCTTATAACCTCACAGCATTGTCAACAGATATTTCTGTCTCAGTACTTGTTCATATTTTGGTCGATATCATTCACTTCATTTCCTTCCATTTATCATACAGGTACACATTTTTTCACCTTAACCTATCTTGGAGAAGAAACATGCACATTACCGCAGACGTACTTCATACGTCTCTCCACAACTGCATCATCATACATCATACGTATAGAAAACGTTTATTGTAAGTTTCTGATTTTCAAAACTAACATTCAAAATTGTTTCCGTGAGTTCACACCCTCCTGATTTTTTACGAACGTTTAAATATCAAAGTACATACTTCTAGCAGTACTCGATAGCAGGGGCGATGGGGTAGGGATGTGGTTCAAGTCTTTGCTCGTCAAGCTGCACACCCAGGTTCGATTCCCAACATGGATTTAATGTGTGAAGTCCATTTCTGGTGTCTCCCGTCTTGGTATTGATGAGTTAGTGATATACGTGGCGAAAACCTCAAACTCAATGAAACACTAGACAGCAATTGAAATGATAAATACCACTTAAAATTGGAGCTGTGTGTATCATTTTCAAATACACATAACATAATCATAAACATGATAATAAATTCCTGACAAAATTGTTTAAAATCATTTAGGCTGAAGTTGATAGCTCCTGGACTCCTGTACAACCGCTCTTGTACAATGTACGTAGCAAACTGCAAGTTTAATTAGGAAAGCTTGGGTGTAAAAGTCTGATACGGGTGGTTTTAGAGAAATATAGGACTTTGCTTATACCATACATATACATACAATCTTTGGGGATTATTAAATGAATACAAATATTATACAATCTCACTACTACACTGGATAGTCACACATCCGAGAAATGTGTGAAAACTAGCCGAAATCCAACGCTACTTTCATGAGGAGATTAACCTTTATAAGTTATTCCCGAAATACATTCTACAAAGACAAGGTTTCTGGACTGTTCTGTTTTTCAATTGAAACTATGAAGGGGTTAGCGCGCACGCAAACCCCCACACTTATAAATTACGTACTCGAGTCACCCCTATTTGGCGGTGATCGCAGGGGTCAGCCAAACCAAGGTGCAATGGCAAGGCCTCACCCTGGGAGAACCGAAGCTGAGAACGGTCACCTCCCGTACCAGGTAAGTATGCTAGTTCACATTTTCAACACACAACGTCTTCTGATAGGGGTTCTCACTCAACTGAGGTGGCATCACGAGTCTATCTCCGATTGTTAGAAACACCAGCTAATAACCTCACAGCATTGTCAACAGATATTTCTGTCTCAGTACTTGTTCATATTTTGGTCGATATCATTCACTTCATTTCCTTCCATTTATCACACAGGTACACATTTTCTCACCTTAACCTATCTTGGAGAAGAAACATGCACATTACCGCAGACGTACTTCATACGTCTCTCCACAACTGCATCATCATACATCATACGTATAGAAAACGTTTATTGTAAGTTTCTGATTTTCAAAACTAACATTCAAAATTGTTTCCGTGAGTTCACATCCTCCTGATTTTTTACGAACGTTTAAATATCAAAGTACATACTTCTAGCAGTACTCGATAGCAGGGGCGATGGGGTAGGTATGTGGTTCAAGTCTTTGCTCGTCAAGCTGCACACCCAGGTTCGATTCCCAACATGGATTTAATGTGTGAAGTCCATTTCTGGTGTCTCCCGTCTTGGTATTGATGAGTTAGTGATATACGTGGCGAAAACCTCAAACTCAATCAAACACTAGACAGCAATTGAAATGATAAATACCACTTAAAATTGGAGCTGTTTGTATCATTTTCAAATACACATAACATAATCATAAACATGATAATAAATTCCTTACAAAATTGTTTAAAATCATTTAGGCTGAAGTTGATAGCTCCTGGACTCCTGTACAACCGCTCTTGTACAATGTACGTAGCAAACTGCAAGTTTAATTAGGAAAGCTTGGGTGTAAAAGTCTGATACGGGTGGTTTTGGAGAAATATAGGACTTTGCTTATACCATACATATACATACAATCTTTGGGGATTATTAAATGAATACAAATATTATACAATCTCACTACTACACTGGATAGTAACACATCCGAGAAATGTGTGAAAACTAGCCGAAATCCAACGCTACTTTCATGAGGAGATTAACCTTTATAAGTTATTCCCGAAATACATTCTACAAAGACAAGGTTTCTGGACTGTTCTGTTTTTCAATTGAAATTATAAAGGGGTTAGCGCGCACGCAAACCCCAACACTTATAAATTACGTACTCGAGTCACCCCTATTTGGCGGTGATCGCAGGGGTCAGCCAAACCAAGGTGCAATGGCAAGGCCTCACCCTGGGAGAACCGATGCTGAGAAGGTCACCTCCCGTACCAGGTAAGTATGCTAGTTCACATTTTCAACACACAACGTCTTCTGATAGGGGTTCTCACTCAACTGAGGTGGCATCACGAGTCTGTCTCCGATTGTTAGAAACACCAGCTTATAACCTCACAGCATTGTCAACAGATATTTCTGTCTCAGTACTTGTTCATATTTTGGTCGATATCATTCACTTCATTTCCTTCCATTTATCATACAGGTACACATTTTCTCACCTTAACCTATCTTGGAGAAGAAACATGCACATTACCGCAGACGTACTTCATACGTCTCTCCACAACTGCATCATCATACATCATACGTATAGAAAACGTTTATTGTAAGTTTCTGATTTTCAAAACTAACATTCAAAATTGTTTCCGTGAGTTCACATCCTCCTGATTTTTTACGAACGTTTAAATATCAAAGTACATACTTCTAGCAGTACTCGATAGCAGGGGCGATGGGGTAGGTATGTGGTTCAAGTCTTTGCTCGTCAAGCTGCACACCCAGGTTCGATTCCCAACATGGATTTAATGTGTGAAGTCCATTTCTGGTGTCTCCCGTCTTGGTATTGATGAGTTAGTGATATACGTGGCGAAAACCTCAAACTCAATCAAACACTAGACAGCAATTGAAATGATAAATACCACTTAAAATTGGAGCTGTTTGTATCATTTTCAAATACACATAACATAATCATAAACATGATAATAAATTCCTTACAAAATTGTTTAAAATCATTTAGGCTGAAGTTGATAGCTCCTGGACTCCTGTACAACCGCTCTTGTACAATGTACGTAGCAAACTGCAAGTTTAATTAGGAAAGCTTGGGTGTAAAAGTCTGATACGGGTGGTTTTGGAGAAATATAGGACTTTGCTTATACCATACATATACATACAATCTTTGGGGATTATTAAATGAATACAAATATTATACAATCTCACTACTACACTGGATAGTCACACATCCGAGAAATGTGTGAAAACTAGCCGAAATCCAACGCTACTTTCATGAGGAGATTAACCTTTATAAGTTATTCCCGAAATACATTCTACAAAGACAAGGTTTCTGGACTGTTCTGTTTTTCAATTGAAATTATAAAGGGGTTAGCGCGCACGCAAACCCCAACACTTATAAATTACGTACTCGAGTCACCCCTATTTGGCGGTGATCGCAGGGGTCAGCCAAACCAAGGTGCAATGGCAAGGCCTCACCCTGGGAGAACCGATGCTGAGAAGGTCACCTCCAGTACCAGGTAAGTATGCTAGTTCACATTTTCAACACACAACGTCTTCTGATAGGGGTTCTCACTCAACTGAGGTGGCATCACGAGTCTGTCTCCGATTGTTAGAAACACCAGCTTATAACCTCACAGCATTGTCAACAGATATTTCTGTCTCAGTACTTGTTCATATTTTGGTCGATATCATTCACTTCATTTCCTTCCATTTATCATACAGGTACACATTTTCTCACCTTAACCTATCTTGGAGAAGAAACATGCACATTACCGCAGACGTACTTCATACGTCTCTCCACAACTGCATCATCATACATCATACGTATAGAAAACGTTTATTGTAAGTTTCTGATTTTCAAAACTAACATTCAAAATTGTTTCCGTGAGTTCACACCCTCCTGATTTTTTACGAACGTTTAAATATCAAAGTACATACTTCTAGCAGTACTCGATAGCAGGGGCGATGGGGTAGGTATGTGGTTCAAGTCTTTGCTCGTCAAGCTGCACACCCAGGTTCGATTCCCAACATGGATTTAATGTGTGAAGTCCATTTCTGGTGTCTCCCGTCTTGGTATTGATGAGTTAGTGATATACGTGGCGAAAACCTCAAACTCAATCAAACACTAGACAGCAATTGAAATGATAAATACCACTTAAAATTGGAGCTGTTTGTATCATTTTCAAATACACATAACATAATCATAAACATGATAATAAATTCCTTACAAAATTGTTTAAAATCATTTAGGCTGAAGTTGATAGCTCCTGGACTCCTGTACAACCGCTCTTGTACAATGTACGTAGCAAACTGCAAGTTTAATTAGGAAAGCTTGGGTGTAAAAGTCTGATACGGGTGGTTTTGGAGAAATATAGGACTTTGCTTATACCATACATATACATACAATCTTTGGGGATTATTAAATGAATACAAATATTATACAATCTCACTACTACACTGGATAGTCACACATCCGAGAAATGTGTGAAAACTAGCCGAAATCCAACGCTACTTTCATGAGGAGATTAACCTTTATAAGTTATTCCCGAAATACATTCTACAAAGACAAGGTTTCTGGACTGTTCTGTTTTTCAATTGAAATTATAAAGGGGTTAGCGCGCACGCAAACCCCAACACTTATAAATTACGTACTCGAGTCACCCCTATTTGGCGGTGATCGCAGGGGTCAGCCAAACCAAGGTGCAATGGCAAGGCCTCACCCTGGGAGAACCGATGCTGAGAAGGTCACCTCCAGTACCAGGTAAGTATGCTAGTTCACATTTTCAACACACAACGTCTTCTGATAGGGGTTCTCACTCAACTGAGGTGGCATCACGAGTCTGTCTCCGATTGTTAGAAACACCAGCTTATAACCTCACAGCATTGTCAACAGATATATCTGTCTCAGTACTTGTTCATATTTTGGTCGATATCATTCACTTCATTTCCTTCCATTTATCATACAGGTACACATTTTCTCACCTTAACCTATCTTGGAGAAGAAACATGCACATTACCGCAGACGTACTTCATACGTCTCTCCACAACTGCATCATCATACATCATACGTATAGAAAACGTTTATTGTAAGTTTCTGATTTTCAAAACTAACATTCAAAATTGTTTCCGTGAGTTCACATCCTCCTGATTTTTTACGAACGTTTAAATATCAAAGTACATACTTCTAGCAGTACTCGATAGCAGGGGCGATGGGGTAGGTATGTGATTCAAGTCTTTGCTCGTCAAGCTGCACACCCAGGTTCGATTCCCAACATGGATTTAATGTGTGAAGTCCATTTCTGGTGTCTCCCGTCTTGGTATTGATGAGTTAGTGATATACGTGGCGAAAACCTCAAACTCAATCAAACACTAGACAGCAATTGAAATGATAAATACCACTTAAAATTGGAGCTGTTTGTATCATTTTCAAATACACATAACATAATCATAAACATGATAATAAATTCCTTACAAAATTGTTTAAAATCATTTAGGCTGAAGTTGATAGCTCCTGGACTCCTGTACAACCGCTCTTGTACAATGTACGTAGCAAACTGCAAGTTTAATTAGGAAAGCTTGGGTGTAAAAGTCTGATACGGGTGGTTTTGGAGAAATATAGGACTTTGCTTATACCATACATATACATACAATCTTTGGGGATTATTAAATGAATACAAATATTATACAATCTCACTACTACACTGGATAGTCACACATCCGAGAAATGTGTGAAAACTAGCCGAAATCCAACGCTACTTTCATGAGGAGATTAACCTTTATAAGTTATTCCCGAAATACATTCTACAAAGACAAGGTTTCTGGACTGTTCTGTTTTTCAATTGAAATTATTAAGGGGTTAGCGCGCACGCAAACCCCCACACTTATAAATTACGTACTCGAGTCACCCCTATTTGGCGGTGATCGCAGGGGTCAGCCAAACCAAGGTGCAATGGCAAGGCCTCACCCTGGGAGAACCGATGCTGAGAACGGTCACCTCCCGTACCAGGTAAGTATGCTAGTTCACATTTTCAACACACAACGTCTTCTGATAGGGGTTCTCACTCAACTGAGGTGGCATCACGAGTCTGTCTCCGATTGTTAGAAACACCAGCTAATAACCTCACAGCATTGTCAACAGACATTTCTGTCTCAGTACTTGTTCATATTTTGGTCGATATCATTCACTTCATTTCCTTCCATTTATCATACAGGTACACATTTTCTCACCTTAACCTATCTTGGAGAAGAAACATGCACATTACCGCAGACGTACTTCATACGTCTCTCCACAACTGCATCATCATACATCATACGTATAGAAAACGTTTATTGTAAGTTTCTGATTTTCAAAACTAACATTCAAAATTGTTTCCGTGAGTTCACATCCTCCTGATTTTTTACGAACGTTTAAATATCAAAGTACATACTTCTAGCAGTACTCGATAGCAGGGGCGATGGGGTAGGTATGTGGTTCAAGTCTTTGCTCGTCAAGCTGCACACCCAGGTTCGATTCCCAACATGGATTTAATGTGTGAAGTCCATTTCTGGTGTCTCCCGTCTTGGTATTGATGAGTTAGTGATATACGTGGCGAAAACCTCAAACTCAATCAAACACTAGACAGCAATTGAAATGATAAATACCACTTAAAATTGGAGCTGTTTGTATCATTTTCAAATACACATAACATAATCATAAACATGATAATAAATTCCTTACAAAATTGTTTAAAATCATTTAGGCTGAAGTTGATAGCTCCTGGACTCCTGTACAACCGCTCTTGTACAATGTACGTAGCAAACTGCAAGTTTAATTAGGAAAGCTTGGGTGTAAAAGTCTGATACGGGTGGTTTTGGAGAAATATAGGACTTTGCTTATACCATACATATACATACAATCTTTGGGGATTATTAAATGAATACAAATATTATACAATCTCACTACTACACTGGATAGTCACACATCCGAGAAATGTGTGAAAACTAGCCGAAATCCAACGCTACTTTCATGAGGAGATTAACCTTTATAAGTTATTCCCGAAATACATTCTACAAAGACAAGGTTTCTGGACTGTTCTGTTTTTCAATTGAAATTATAAAAGGGTTAGCGCGCACGCAAACCCCCACACTTATAAATTACGTACTCGAGTCACCCCTATTTGGCGGTGATCGCAGGGGTCAGCCAAACCAAGGTGCAATGGCAAGGCCTCACCCTGGGAGAACCGATGCTGAGAACGGTCACCTCCCGTACCAGGTAAGTATGCTAGTTCACATTTTCAACACACAACGTCTTCTGATAGGGGTTCTCACTCAACTGAGGTGGCATCACGAGTCTGTCTCCGATTGTTAGAAACACCAGCTAATAACCTCACAGCATTGTCAACAGATATTTCTGTCTCAGTACTTGTTCATATTTTGGTCGATATCATTCACTTCATTTCCTTCCATTTATCATACAGGTACACATTTTCTCACCTTAACCTATCTTGGAGAAGAAACATGCACATTACCGCAGACGTACTTCATACGTCTCTCCACAACTGCATCATCATACATCATACGTATAGAAAACGTTTATTGTAAGTTTCTGATTTTCAAAACTAACATTCAAAATTGTTTCCGTGAGTTCACATCCTCCTGATTTTTTACGAACGTTTAAATATCAAAGTACATACTTCTAGCAGTACTCGATAGCAGGGGCGATGGGGTAGGTATGTGGTTCAAGTCTTTGCTCGTCAAGCTGCACACCCAGGTTCGATTCCCAACATGGATTTAATGTGTGAAGTCCATTTCTGGTGTCTCCCGTCTTGGTATTGATGAGTTAGTGATATACGTGGCGAAAACCTCAAACTCAATCAAACACTAGACAGCAATTGAAATGATAAATACCACTTAAAATTGGAGCTGTTTGTATCATTTTCAAATACACATAACATAATCATAAACATGATAATAAATTCCTTACAAAATTGTTTAAAATCATTTAGGCTGAAGTTGATAGCTCCTGGACTCCTGTACAACCGCTCTTGTACAATGTACGTAGCAAACTGCAAGTTTAATTAGGAAAGCTTGGGTGTAAAAGTCTGATACGGGTGGTTTTGGAGAAATATAGGACTTTGCTTATACCATACATATACATACAATCTTTGGGGATTATTAAATGAATACAAATATTATACAATCTCACTACTACACTGGATAGTCACACATCCGAGAAATGTGTGAAAACTAGCCGAAATCCAACGCTACTTTCATGAGGAGATTAACCTTTATAAGTTATTCCCGAAATACATTCTACAAAGACAAGGTTTCTGGACTGTTCTGTTTTTCAATTGAAATTATAAAGGGGTTAGCGCGCACGCAAACCCCCACACTTATAAATTACGTACTCGAGTCACCCCTATTTGGCGGTGATCGCAGGGGTCAGCCAAACCAAGGTGCAATGGCAAGGCCTCACCCTGGGAGAACCGATGCTGAGAACGGTCACCTCCCGTACCAGGTAAGTATGCTAGTTCACATTTTCAACACACAACGTCTTCTGATAGGGGTTCTCACTCAACTGAGGTGGCATCACGAGTCTATCTCCGATTGTTAGAAACACCAGCTTATAACCTCACAGCATTGTCAACAGATATTTCTGTCTCAGTACTTGTTCATATTTTGGTCGATATCATTCACTTCATTTCCTTCCATTTATCATACAGGTACACATTTTCTCACCTTAACCTATCATGGAGAAGAAACATGCACATTACCGCAGACGTACTTCATACGTCTCTCCACAACTGCATCATCATACATCATACGTATAGAAAACGTTTATTGTAAGTTTCTGATTTTCAAAACTAACATTCAAAATTGTTTCCGTGAGTTCACGCCCTCCTGATTTTTTACGAACGTTTAAATATCAAAGTACATACTTCTAGCAGTACTCGATAGCAGGGGCGATGGGGTAGGTATGTGGTTCAAGTCTTTGCTCGTCAAGCTGCACACCCAGGTTCGATTCCCAACATGGATTTAATGTGTGAAGTCCATTTCTGGTGTCTCCCGTCTTGGTATTGATGAGTTAGTGATATACGTGGCGAAAACCTCAAACTCAATCAAACACTAGACAGCAATTGAAATGATAAATACCACTTAAAATTGGAGCTGTTTGTATCATTTTCAAATACACATAACATAATCATAAACATGATAATAAATTCCTTACAAAATTGTTTAAAATCATTTAGGCTGAAGTTGATAGCTCCTGGACTCCTGTACAACCGCTCTTGTACAATGTACGTAGCAAACTGCAAGTTTAATTAGGAAAGCTTGGGTGTAAAAGTCTGATACGGGTGGTTTTGGAGAAATATAGGACTTTGCTTATACCATACATATACATACAATCTTTGGGGATTATTAAATGAATACAAATATTATACAATCTCACTACTACACTGGATAGTCACACATCCGAGAAATGTGTGAAAACTAGCCGAAATCCAACGCTACTTTCATGAGGAGATTAACCTTTATAAGTTATTCCCGAAATACATTCTACAAAGACAAGGTTTCTGGACTGTTCTGTTTTTCAATTGAAATTATAAAAGGGTTAGCGCGCACGCAAACCCCCACACTTATAAATTACGTACTCGAGTCACCCCTATTTGGCGGTGATCGCAGGGGTCAGCCAAACCAAGGTGCAATGGCAAGGCCTCACCCTGGGAGAACCGATGCTGAGAACGGTCACCTCCCGTACCAGGTAAGTATGCTAGTTCACATTTTCAACACACAACGTCTTCTGATAGGGGTTCTCACTCAACTGAGGTGGCATCACGAGTCTGTCTCCGATTGTTAGAAACACCAGCTAATAACCTCACAGCATTGTCAACAGATATTTCTGTCTCAGTACTTGTTCATATTTTGGTCGATATCATTCACTTCATTTCCTTCCATTTATCATACAGGTACACATTTTCTCACCTTAACCTATCTTGGAGAAGAAACATGCACATTACCGCAGACGTACTTCATACGTCTCTCCACAACTGCATCATCATACATCATACGTATAGAAAACGTTTATTGTAAGTTTCTGATTTTCAAAACTAACATTCAAAATTGTTTCCGTGAGTTCACATCCTCCTGATTTTTTACGAACGTTTAAATATCAAAGTACATACTTCTAGCAGTACTCGATAGCAGGGGCGATGGGGTAGGTATGTGGTTCAAGTCTTTGCTCGTCAAGCTGCACACCCAGGTTCGATTCCCAACATGGATTTAATGTGTGAAGTCCATTTCTGGTGTCTCCCGTCTTGGTATTGATGAGTTAGTGATATACGTGGCGAAAACCTCAAACTCAATCAAACACTAGACAGCAATTGAAATGATAAATACCACTTAAAATTGGAGCTGTTTGTATCATTTTCAAATACACATAACATAATCATAAACATGATAATAAATTCCTTACAAAATTGTTTAAAATCATTTAGGCTGAAGTTGATAGCTCCTGGACTCCTGTACAACCGCTCTTGTACAATGTACGTAGCAAACTGCAAGTTTAATTAGGAAAGCTTGGGTGTAAAAGTCTGATACGGGTGGTTTTGGAGAAATATAGGACTTTGCTTATACCATACATATACATACAATCTTTGGGGATTATTAAATGAATACAAATATTATACAATCTCACTACTACACTGGATAGTCACACATCCGAGAAATGTGTGAAAACTAGCCGAAATCCAACGCTACTTTCATGAGGAGATTAACCTTTATAAGTTATTCCCGAAATACATTCTACAAAGACAAGGTTTCTGGACTGTTCTGTTTTTCAATTGAAATTATAAAGGGGTTAGCGCGCACGCAAACCCCCACACTTATAAATTACGTACTCGAGTCACCCCTATTTGGCGGTGATCGCAGGGGTCAGCCAAACCAAGGTGCAATGGCAAGGCCTCACCCTGGGAGAACCGATGCTGAGAACGGTCACCTCCCGTACCAGGTAAGTATGCTAGTTCACATTTTCAACACACAACGTCTTCTGATAGGGGTTCTCACTCAACTGAGGTGGCATCACGAGTCTATCTCCGATTGTTAGAAACACCAGCTTATAACCTCACAGCATTGTCAACAGATATTTCTGTCTCAGTACTTGTTCATATTTTGGTCGATATCATTCACTTCATTTCCTTCCATTTATCATACAGGTACACATTTTCTCACCTTAACCTATCATGGAGAAGAAACATGCACATTACCGCAGACGTACTTCATACGTCTCTCCACAACTGCATCATCATACATCATACGTATAGAAAACGTTTATTGTAAGTTTCTGATTTTCAAAACTAACATTCAAAATTGTTTCCGTGAGTTCACACCCTCCTGATTTTTTACGAACGTTTAAATATCAAAGTACATACTTCTAGCAGTACTCGATAGCAGGGGCGATGGGGTAGGTATGTGGTTCAAGTCTTTGCTCGTCAAGCTGCACACCCAGGTTCGATTCCCAACATGGATTTAATGTGTGAAGTCCATTTCTGGTGTCTCCCGTCTTGGTATTGATGAGTTAGTGATATACGTGGCGAAAACCTCAAACTCAATCAAACACTAGACAGCAATTGAAATGATAAATACCACTTAAAATTGGAGCTGTTTGTATCATTTTCAAATACACATAACATAATCATAAACATGATAATAAATTCCTTACAAAATTGTTTAAAATCATTTAGGCTGAAGTTGATAGCTCCTGGACTCCTGTACAACCGCTCTTGTACAATGTACGTAGCAAACTGCAAGTTTAATTAGGAAAGCTTGGGTGTAAAAGTCTGATACGGGTGGTTTTGGAGAAATATAGGACTTTGCTTATACCATACATATACATACAATCTTTGGGGATTATTAAATGAATACAAATATTATACAATCTCACTACTACACTGGATAGTCACACATCCGAGAAATGTGTGAAAACTAGCCGAAATCCAACGCTACTTTCATGAGGAGATTAACCTTTATAAGTTATTCCCGAAATACATTCTACAAAGACAAGGTTTCTGGACTGTTCTGTTTTTCAATTGAAATTATAAAGGGGTTAGCGCGCACGCAAACCCCAACACTTATAAATTACGTACTCGAGTCACCCCTATTTGGCGGTGATCGCAGGGGTCAGCCAAACCAAGGTGCAATGGCAAGGCCTCACCCTGGGAGAACCGATGCTGAGAAGGTCACCTCCAGTACCAGGTAAGTATGCTAGTTCACATTTTCAACACACAACGTCTTCTGATAGGGGTTCTCACTCAACTGAGGTGGCATCACGAGTCTGTCTCCGATTGTTAGAAACACCAGCTTATAACCTCACAGCATTGTCAACAGATATTTCTGTCTCAGTACTTGTTCATATTTTGGTCGATATCATTCACTTCATTTCCTTCCATTTATCATACAGGTACACATTTTCTCACCTTAACCTATCTTGGAGAAGAAACATGCACATTACCGCAGACGTACTTCATACGTCTCTCCACAACTGCATCATCATACATCATACGTATAGAAAACGTTTATTGTAAGTTTCTGATTTTCAAAACTAACATTCAAAATTGTTTCCGTGAGTTCACATCCTCCTGATTTTTTACGAACGTTTAAATATCAAAGTACATACTTCTAGCAGTACTCGATAGCAGGGGCGATGGGGTAGGTATGTGGTTCAAGTCTTTGCTCGTCAAGCTGCACACCCAGGTTCGATTCCCAACATGGATTTAATGTGTGAAGTCCATTTCTGGTGTCTCCCGTCTTGGTATTGATGAGTTAGTGATATACGTGGCGAAAACCTCAAACTCAATCAAACACTAGACAGCAATTGAAATGATAAATACCACTTAAAATTGGAGCTGTTTGTATCATTTTCAAATACACATAACATAATCATAAACATGATAATAAATTCCTTACAAAATTGTTTAAAATCATTTAGGCTGAAGTTGATAGCTCCTGGACTCCTGTACAACCGCTCTTGTACAATGTACGTAGCAAACTGCAAGTTTAATTAGGAAAGCTTGGGTGTAAAAGTCTGATACGGGTGGTTTTGGAGAAATATAGGACTTTGCTTATACCATACATATACATACAATCTTTGGGGATTATTAAATGAATACAAATATTATACAATCTCACTACTACACTGGATAGTCACACATCCGAGAAATGTGTGAAAACTAGCCGAAATCCAACGCTACTTTCATGAGGAGATTAACCTTTATAAGTTATTCCCGAAATACATTCTACAAAGACAAGGTTTCTGGACTGTTCTGTTTTTCAATTGAAATTATAAAGGGGTTAGCGCGCACGCAAACCCCCACACTTATAAATTACGTACTCGAGTCACCCCTATTTGGCGGTGATCGCAGGGGTCAGCCAAACCAAGGTGCAATGGCAAGGCCTCACCCTGGGAGAACCGATGCTGAGAACGGTCACCTCCCGTACCAGGTAAGTATGCTAGTTCACATTTTCAACACACAACGTCTTCTGATAGGGGTTCTCACTCAACTGAGGTGGCATCACGAGTCTATCTCCGATTGTTAGAAACACCAGCTTATAACCTCACAGCATTGTCAACAGATATTTCTGTCTCAGTACTTGTTCATATTTTGGTCGATATCATTCACTTCATTTCCTTCCATTTATCATACAGGTACACATTTTCTCACCTTAACCTATCTTGGAGAAGAAACATGCACATTACCGCAGACGTACTTCATACGTCTCTCCACAACTGCATCATCATACATCATACGTATAGAAAACGTTTATTGTAAGTTTCTGATTTTCAAAACTAACATTCAAAATTGTTTCCGTGAGTTCACACCCTCCTGATTTTTTACGAACGTTTAAATATCAAAGTACATACTTCTAGCAGTACTCGATAGCAGGGGCGATGGGGTAGGTATGTGGTTCAAGTCTTTGCTCGTCAAGCTGCACACCCAGGTTCGATTCCCAACATGGATTTAATGTGTGAAGTCCATTTCTGGTGTCTCCCGTCTTGGTATTGATGAGTTAGTGATATACGTGGCGAAAACCTCAAACTCAATCAAACACTAGACAGCAATTGAAATGATAAATACCACTTAAAATTGGAGCTGTTTGTATCATTTTCAAATACACATAACATAATCATAAACATGATAATAAATTCCTTACAAAATTGTTTAAAATCATTTAGGCTGAAGTTGATAGCTCCTGGACTCCTGTACAACCGCTCTTGTACAATGTACGTAGCAAACTGCAAGTTTAATTAGGAAAGCTTGGGTGTAAAAGTCTGATACGGGTGGTTTTGGAGAAATATAGGACTTTGCTTATACCATACATATACATACAATCTTTGGGGATTATTAAATGAATACAAATATTATACAATCTCACTACTACACTGGATAGTCACACATCCGAGAAATGTGTGAAAACTAGCCGAAATCCAACGCTACTTTCATGAGGAGATTAACCTTTATAAGTTATTCCCGAAATACATTCTACAAAGACAAGGTTTCTGGACTGTTCTGTTTTTCAATTGAAATTATAAAGGGGTTAGCGCGCACGCAAACCCCCACACTTATAAATTACGTACTCGAGTCACCCCTATTTGGCGGTGATCGCAGGGGTCAGCCAAACCAAGGTGCAATGGCAAGGCCTCACCCTGGGAGAACCGATGCTGAGAACGGTCACCTCCCGTACCAGGTAAGTATGCTAGTTCACATTTTCAACACACAACGTCTTCTGATAGGGGTTCTCACTCAACTGAGGTGGCATCACGAGTCTGTCTCCGATTGTTAGAAACACCAGCTTATAACCTCACAGCATTGTCAACAGATATTTCTGTCTCAGTACTTGTTCATATTTTGGTCGATATCATTCACTTCATTTCCTTCCATTTATCATACAGGTACACATTTTCTCACCTTAACCTATCTTGGAGAAGAAACATGCACATTACCGCAGACGTACTTCATACGTCTCTCCACAACTGCATCATCATACATCATACGTATAGAAAACGTTTATTGTAAGTTTCTGATTTTCAAAACTAACATTCAAAATTGTTTCCGTGAGTTCACATCCTCCTGATTTTTTACGAACGTTTAAATATCAAAGTACATACTTCTAGCAGTACTCGATAGCAGGGGCGATGGGGTAGGTATGTGGTTCAAGTCTTTGCTCGTCAAGCTGCACACCCAGGTTCGATTCCCAACATGGATTTAATGTGTGAAGTCCATTTCTGGTGTCTCCCGTCTTGGTATTGATGAGTTAGTGATATACGTGGCGAAAACCTCAAACTCAATCAAACACTAGACAGCAATTGAAATGATAAATACCACTTAAAATTGGAGCTGTTTGTATCATTTTCAAATACACATAACATAATCATAAACATGATAATAAATTCCTTACAAAATTGTTTAAAATCATTTAGGCTGAAGTTGATAGCTCCTGGACTCCTGTACAACCGCTCTTGTACAATGTACGTAGCAAACTGCAAGTTTAATTAGGAAAGCTTGGGTGTAAAAGTCTGATACGGGTGGTTTTGGAGAAATATAGGACTTTGCTTATACCATACATATACATACAATCTTTGGGGATTATTAAATGAATACAAATATTATACAATCTCACTACTACACTGGATAGTCACACATCCGAGAAATGTGTGAAAACTAGCCGAAATCCAACGCTACTTTCATGAGGAGATTAACCTTTATAAGTTATTCCCGAAATACATTCTACAAAGACAAGGTTTCTGGACTGTTCTGTTTTTCAATTGAAATTATAAAGGGGTTAGCGCGCACGCAAACCCCCACACTTATAAATTACGTACTCGAGTCACCCCTATTTGGCGGTGATCGCAGGGGTCAGCCAAACCAAGGTGCAATGGCAAGGCCTCACCCTGGGAGAACCGATGCTGAGAACGGTCACCTCCCGTACCAGGTAAGTATGCTAGTTCACATTTTCAACACACAACGTCTTCTGATAGGGGTTCTCACTCAACTGAGGTGGCATCACGAGTCTATCTCCGATTGTTAGAAACACCAGCTTATAACCTCACAGCATTGTCAACAGATATATCTGTCTCAGTACTTGTTCATATTTTGGTCGATATCATTCACTTCATTTCCTTCCATTTATCATACAGGTACACATTTTCTCACCTTAACCTATCATGGAGAAGAAACATGCACATTACCGCAGACGTACTTCATACGTCTCTCCACAACTGCATCATCATACATCATACGTATAGAAAACGTTTATTGTAAGTTTCTGATTTTCAAAACTAACATTCAAAATTGTTTCCGTGAGTTCACACCCTCCTGATTTTTTACGAACGTTTAAATATCAAAGTACATACTTCTAGCAGTACTCGATAGCAGGGGCGATGGGGTAGGTATGTGGTTCAAGTCTTTGCTCGTCAAGCTGCACACCCAGGTTCGATTCCCAACATGGATTTAATGTGTGAAGTCCATTTCTGGTGTCTCCCGTCTTGGTATTGATGAGTTAGTGATATACGTGGCGAAAACCTCAAACTCAATCAAACACTAGACAGCAATTGAAATGATAAATACCACTTAAAATTGGAGCTGTTTGTATCATTTTCAAATACACATAACATAATCATAAACATGATAATAAATTCCTTACAAAATTGTTTAAAATCATTTAGGCTGAAGTTGATAGCTCCTGGACTCCTGTACAACCGCTCTTGTACAATGTACGTAGCAAACTGCAAGTTTAATTAGGAAAGCTTGGGTGTAAAAGTCTGATACGGGTGGTTTTGGAGAAATATAGGACTTTGCTTATACCATACATATACATACAATCTTTGGGGATTATTAAATGAATACAAATATTATACAATCTCACTACTACACTGGATAGTCACACATCCGAGAAATGTGTGAAAACTAGCCGAAATCCAACGCTACTTTCATGAGGAGATTAACCTTTATAAGTTATTCCCGAAATACATTCTACAAAGACAAGGTTTCTGGACTGTTCTGTTTTTCAATTGAAATTATAAAGGGGTTAGCGCGCACGCAAACCCCCACACTTATAAATTACGTACTCGAGTCACCCCTATTTGGCGGTGATCGCAGGGGTCAGCCAAACCAAGGTGCAATGGCAAGGCCTCACCCTGGGAGAACCGATGCTGAGAACGGTCACCTCCCGTACCAGGTAAGTATGCTAGTTCACATTTTCAACACACAACGTCTTCTGATAGGGGTTCTCACTCAACTGAGGTGGCATCACGAGTCTGTCTCCGATTGTTAGAAACACCAGCTAATAACCTCACAGCATTGTCAACAGATATTTCTGTCTCAGTACTTGTTCATATTTTGGTCGATATCATTCACTTCATTTCCTTCCATTTATCATACAGGTACACATTTTCTCACCTTAACCTATCTTGGAGAAGAAACATGCACATTACCGCAGACGTACTTCATACGTCTCTCCACAACTGCATCATCATACATCATACGTATAGAAAACGTTTATTGTAAGTTTCTGATTTTCAAAACTAACATTCAAAATTGTTTCCGTGAGTTCACATCCTCCTGATTTTTTACGAACGTTTAAATATCAAAGTACATACTTCTAGCAGTACTCGATAGCAGGGGCGATGGGGTAGGTATGTGGTTCAAGTCTTTGCTCGTCAAGCTGCACACCCAGGTTCGATTCCCAACATGGATTTAATGTGTGAAGTCCATTTCTGGTGTCTCCCGTCTTGGTATTGATGAGTTAGTGATATACGTGGCGAAAACCTCAAACTCAATCAAACACTAGACAGCAATTGAAATGATAAATACCACTTAAAATTGGAGCTGTTTGTATCATTTTCAAATACACATAACATAATCATAAACATGATAATAAATTCCTTACAAAATTGTTTAAAATCATTTAGGCTGAAGTTGATAGCTCCTGGACTCCTGTACAACCGCTCTTGTACAATGTACGTAGCAAACTGCAAGTTTAATTAGGAAAGCTTGGGTGTAAAAGTCTGATACGGGTGGTTTTGGAGAAATATAGGACTTTGCTTATACCATACATATACATACAATCTTTGGGGATTATTAAATGAATACAAATATTATACAATCTCACTACTACACTGGATAGTCACACATCCGAGAAATGTGTGAAAACTAGCCGAAATCCAACGCTACTTTCATGAGGAGATTAACCTTTATAAGTTATTCCCGAAATACATTCTACAAAGACAAGGTTTCTGGACTGTTCTGTTTTTCAATTGAAATTATAAAGGGGTTAGCGCGCACGCAAACCCCCACACTTATAAATTACGTACTCGAGTCACCCCTATATGGCGGTGATCGCAGGGGTCAGCCAAACCAAGGTGCAATGGCAAGGCCTCACCCTGGGAGAACCGATGCTGAGAACGGTCACCTCCCGTACCAGGTAAGTATGCTAGTTCACATTTTCAACACACAACGTCTTCTGATAGGGGTTCTCACTCAACTGAGGTGGCATCACGAGTCTATCTCCGATTGTTAGAAACACCAGCTTATAACCTCACAGCATTGTCAACAGATATTTCTGTCTCAGTACTTGTTCATATTTTGGTCGATATCATTCACTTCATTTCCTTCCATTTATCATACAGGTACACATTTTCTCACCTTAACCTATCATGGAGAAGAAACATGCACATTACCGCAGACGTACTTCATACGTCTCTCCACAACTGCATCATCATACATCATACGTATAGAAAACGTTTATTGTAAGTTTCTGATTTTCAAAACTAACATTCAAAATTGTTTCCGTGAGTTCACACCCTCCTGATTTTTTACGAACGTTTAAATATCAAAGTACATACTTCTAGCAGTACTCGATAGCAGGGGCGATGGGGTAGGTATGTGGTTCAAGTCTTTGCTCGTCAAGCTGCACACCCAGGTTCGATTCCCAACATGGATTTAATGTGTGAAGTCCATTTCTGGTGTCTCCCGTCTTGGTATTGATGAGTTAGTGATATACGTGGCGAAAACCTCAAACTCAATCAAACACTAGACAGCAATTGAAATGATAAATACCACTTAAAATTGGAGCTGTTTGTATCATTTTCAAATACACATAACATAATCATAAACATGATAATAAATTCCTTACAAAATTGTTTAAAATCATTTAGGCTGAAGTTGATAGCTCCTGGACTCCTGTACAACCGCTCTTGTACAATGTACGTAGCAAACTGCAAGTTTAATTAGGAAAGCTTGGGTGTAAAAGTCTGATACGGGTGGTTTTGGAGAAATATAGGACTTTGCTTATACCATACATATACATACAATCTTTGGGGATTATTAAATGAATACAAATATTATACAATCTCACTACTACACTGGATAGTCACACATCCGAGAAATGTGTGAAAACTAGCCGAAATCCAACGCTACTTTCATGAGGAGATTAACCTTTATAAGTTATTCCCGAAATACATTCTACAAAGACAAGGTTTCTGGACTGTTCTGTTTTTCAATTGAAATTATAAAGGGGTTAGCGCGCACGCAAACCCCCACACTTATAAATTACGTACTCGAGTCACCCCTATTTGGCGGTGATCGCAGGGGTCAGCCAAACCAAGGTGCAATGGCAAGGCCTCACCCTGGGAGAACCGATGCTGAGAACGGTCACCTCCCGTACCAGGTAAGTATGCTAGTTCACATTTTCAACACACAACGTCTTCTGATAGGGGTTCTCACTCAACTGAGGTGGCATCACGAGTCTGTCTCCGATTGTTAGAAACACCAGCTAATAACCTCACAGCATTGTCAACAGATATTTCTGTCTCAGTACTTGTTCATATTTTGGTCGATATCATTCACTTCATTTCCTTCCATTTATCATACAGGTACACATTTTCTCACCTTAACCTATCTTGGAGAAGAAACATGCACATTACCGCAGACGTACTTCATACGTCTCTCCACAACTGCATCATCATACATCATACGTATAGAAAACGTTTATTGTAAGTTTCTGATTTTCAAAACTAACATTCAAAATTGTTTCCGTGAGTTCACATCCTCCTGATTTTTTACGAACGTTTAAATATCAAAGTACATACTTCTAGCAGTACTCGATAGCAGGGGCGATGGGGTAGGTATGTGGTTCAAGTCTTTGCTCGTCAAGCTGCACACCCAGGTTCGATTCCCAACATGGATTTAATGTGTGAAGTCCATTTCTGGTGTCTCCCGTCTTGGTATTGATGAGTTAGTGATATACGTGGCGAAAACCTCAAACTCAATCAAACACTAGACAGCAATTGAAATGATAAATACCACTTAAAATTGGAGCTGTTTGTATCATTTTCAAATACACATAACATAATCATAAACATGATAATAAATTCCTTACAAAATTGTTTAAAATCATTTAGGCTGAAGTTGATAGCTCCTGGACTCCTGTACAACCGCTCTTGTACAATGTACGTAGCAAACTGCAAGTTTAATTAGGAAAGCTTGGGTGTAAAAGTCTGATACGGGTGGTTTTGGAGAAATATAGGACTTTGCTTATACCATACATATACATACAATCTTTGGGGATTATTAAATGAATACAAATATTATACAATCTCACTACTACACTGGATAGTCACACATCCGAGAAATGTGTGAAAACTAGCCGAAATCCAACGCTACTTTCATGAGGAGATTAACCTTTATAAGTTATTCCCGAAATACATTCTACAAAGACAAGGTTTCTGGACTGTTCTGTTTTTCAATTGAAATTATAAAGGGGTTAGCGCGCACGCAAACCCCCACACTTATAAATTACGTACTCGAGTCACCCCTATATGGCGGTGATCGCAGGGGTCAGCCAAACCAAGGTGCAATGGCAAGGCCTCACCCTGGGAGAACCGATGCTGAGAACGGTCACCTCCCGTACCAGGTAAGTATGCTAGTTCACATTTTCAACACACAACGTCTTCTGATAGGGGTTCTCACTCAACTGAGGTGGCATCACGAGTCTATCTCCGATTGTTAGAAACACCAGCTTATAACCTCACAGCATTGTCAACAGATATTTCTGTCTCAGTACTTGTTCATATTTTGGTCGATATCATTCACTTCATTTCCTTCCATTTATCATACAGGTACACATTTTCTCACCTTAACCTATCATGGAGAAGAAACATGCACATTACCGCAGACGTACTTCATACGTCTCTCCACAACTGCATCATCATACATCATACGTATAGAAAACGTTTATTGTAAGTTTCTGATTTTCAAAACTAACATTCAAAATTGTTTCCGTGAGTTCACACCCTCCTGATTTTTTACGAACGTTTAAATATCAAAGTACATACTTCTAGCAGTACTCGATAGCAGGGGCGATGGGGTAGGTATGTGGTTCAAGTCTTTGCTCGTCAAGCTGCACACCCAGGTTCGATTCCCAACATGGATTTAATGTGTGAAGTCCATTTCTGGTGTCTCCCGTCTTGGTATTGATGAGTTAGTGATATACGTGGCGAAAACCTCAAACTCAATCAAACACTAGACAGCAATTGAAATGATAAATACCACTTAAAATTGGAGCTGTTTGTATCATTTTCAAATACACATAACATAATCATAAACATGATAATAAATTCCTTACAAAATTGTTTAAAATCATTTAGGCTGAAGTTGATAGCTCCTGGACTCCTGTACAACCGCTCTTGTACAATGTACGTAGCAAACTGCAAGTTTAATTAGGAAAGCTTGGGTGTAAAAGTCTGATACGGGTGGTTTTGGAGAAATATAGGACTTTGCTTATACCATACATATACATACAATCTTTGGGGATTATTAAATGAATACAAATATTATACAATCTCACTACTACACTGGATAGTCACACATCCGAGAAATGTGTGAAAACTAGCCGAAATCCAACGCTACTTTCATGAGGAGATTAACCTTTATAAGTTATTCCCGAAATACATTCTACAAAGACAAGGTTTCTGGACTGTTCTGTTTTTCAATTGAAATTATAAAAGGGTTAGCGCGCACGCAAACCCCCACACTTATAAATTACGTACTCGAGTCACCCCTATTTGGCGGTGATCGCAGGGGTCAGCCAAACCAAGGTGCAATGGCAAGGCCTCACCCTGGGAGAACCGATGCTGAGAACGGTCACCTCCCGTACCAGGTAAGTATGCTAGTTCACATTTTCAACACACAACGTCTTCTGATAGGGGTTCTCACTCAACTGAGGTGGCATCACGAGTCTGTCTCCGATTGTTAGAAACACCAGCTAATAACCTCACAGCATTGTCAACAGATATTTCTGTCTCAGTACTTGTTCATATTTTGGTCGATATCATTCACTTCATTTCCTTCCATTTATCATACAGGTACACATTTTCTCACCTTAACCTATCTTGGAGAAGAAACATGCACATTACCGCAGACGTACTTCATACGTCTCTCCACAACTGCATCATCATACATCATACGTATAGAAAACGTTTATTGTAAGTTTCTGATTTTCAAAACTAACATTCAAAATTGTTTCCGTGAGTTCACATCCTCCTGATTTTTTACGAACGTTTAAATATCAAAGTACATACTTCTAGCAGTACTCGATAGCAGGGGCGATGGGGTAGGTATGTGGTTCAAGTCTTTGCTCGTCAAGCTGCACACCCAGGTTCGATTCCCAACATGGATTTAATGTGTGAAGTCCATTTCTGGTGTCTCCCGTCTTGGTATTGATGAGTTAGTGATATACGTGGCGAAAACCTCAAACTCAATCAAACACTAGACAGCAATTGAAATGATAAATACCACTTAAAATTGGAGCTGTTTGTATCATTTTCAAATACACATAACATAATCATAAACATGATAATAAATTCCTTACAAAATTGTTTAAAATCATTTAGGCTGAAGTTGATAGCTCCTGGACTCCTGTACAACCGCTCTTGTACAATGTACGTAGCAAACTGCAAGTTTAATTAGGAAAGCTTGGGTGTAAAAGTCTGATACGGGTGGTTTTGGAGAAATATAGGACTTTGCTTATACCATACATATACATACAATCTTTGGGGATTATTAAATGAATACAAATATTATACAATCTCACTACTACACTGGATAGTCACACATCCGAGAAATGTGTGAAAACTAGCCGAAATCCAACGCTACTTTCATGAGGAGATTAACCTTTATAAGTTATTCCCGAAATACATTCTACAAAGACAAGGTTTCTGGACTGTTCTGTTTTTCAATTGAAATTATAAAAGGGTTAGCGCGCACGCAAACCCCCACACTTATAAATTACGTACTCGAGTCACCCCTATTTGGCGGTGATCGCAGGGGTCAGCCAAACCAAGGTGCAATGGCAAGGCCTCACCCTGGGAGAACCGATGCTGAGAACGGTCACCTCCCGTACCAGGTAAGTATGCTAGTTCACATTTTCAACACACAACGTCTTCTGATAGGGGTTCTCACTCAACTGAGGTGGCATCACGAGTCTGTCTCCGATTGTTAGAAACACCAGCTAATAACCTCACAGCATTGTCAACAGATATTTCTGTCTCAGTACTTGTTCATATTTTGGTCGATATCATTCACTTCATTTCCTTCCATTTATCATACAGGTACACATTTTCTCACCTTAACCTATCTTGGAGAAGAAACATGCACATTACCGCAGACGTACTTCATACGTCTCTCCACAACTGCATCATCATACATCATACGTATAGAAAACGTTTATTGTAAGTTTCTGATTTTCAAAACTAACATTCAAAATTGTTTCCGTGAGTTCACATCCTCCTGATTTTTTACGAACGTTTAAATATCAAAGTACATACTTCTAGCAGTACTCGATAGCAGGGGCGATGGGGTAGGTATGTGGTTCAAGTCTTTGCTCGTCAAGCTGCACACCCAGGTTCGATTCCCAACATGGATTTAATGTGTGAAGTCCATTTCTGGTGTCTCCCGTCTTGGTATTGATGAGTTAGTGATATACGTGGCGAAAACCTCAAACTCAATCAAACACTAGACAGCAATTGAAATGATAAATACCACTTAAAATTGGAGCTGTTTGTATCATTTTCAAATACACATAACATAATCATAAACATGATAATAAATTCCTTACAAAATTGTTTAAAATCATTTAGGCTGAAGTTGATAGCTCCTGGACTCCTGTACAACCGCTCTTGTACAATGTACGTAGCAAACTGCAAGTTTAATTAGGAAAGCTTGGGTGTAAAAGTCTGATACGGGTGGTTTTGGAGAAATATAGGACTTTGCTTATACCATACATATACATACAATCTTTGGGGATTATTAAATGAATACAAATATTATACAATCTCACTACTACACTGGATAGTCACACATCCGAGAAATGTGTGAAAACTAGCCGAAATCCAACGCTACTTTCATGAGGAGATTAACCTTTATAAGTTATTCCCGAAATACATTCTACAAAGACAAGGTTTCTGGACTGTTCTGTTTTTCAATTGAAATTATAAAGGGGTTAGCGCGCACGCAAACCCCCACACTTATAAATTACGTACTCGAGTCACCCCTATATGGCGGTGATCGCAGGGGTCAGCCAAACCAAGGTGCAATGGCAAGGCCTCACCCTGGGAGAACCGATGCTGAGAACGGTCACCTCCCGTACCAGGTAAGTATGCTAGTTCACATTTTCAACACACAACGTCTTCTGATAGGGGTTCTCACTCAACTGAGGTGGCATCACGAGTCTATCTCCGATTGTTAGAAACACCAGCTTATAACCTCACAGCATTGTCAACAGATATTTCTGTCTCAGTACTTGTTCATATTTTGGTCGATATCATTCACTTCATTTCCTTCCATTTATCATACAGGTACACATTTTCTCACCTTAACCTATCATGGAGAAGAAACATGCACATTACCGCAGACGTACTTCATACGTCTCTCCACAACTGCATCATCATACATCATACGTATAGAAAACGTTTATTGTAAGTTTCTGATTTTCAAAACTAACATTCAAAATTGTTTCCGTGAGTTCACACCCTCCTGATTTTTTACGAACGTTTAAATATCAAAGTACATACTTCTAGCAGTACTCGATAGCAGGGGCGATGGGGTAGGTATGTGGTTCAAGTCTTTGCTCGTCAAGCTGCACACCCAGGTTCGATTCCCAACATGGATTTAATGTGTGAAGTCCATTTCTGGTGTCTCCCGTCTTGGTATTGATGAGTTAGTGATATACGTGGCGAAAACCTCAAACTCAATCAAACACTAGACAGCAATTGAAATGATAAATACCACTTAAAATTGGAGCTGTTTGTATCATTTTCAAATACACATAACATAATCATAAACATGATAATAAATTCCTTACAAAATTGTTTAAAATCATTTAGGCTGAAGTTGATAGCTCCTGGACTCCTGTACAACCGCTCTTGTACAATGTACGTAGCAAACTGCAAGTTTAATTAGGAAAGCTTGGGTGTAAAAGTCTGATACGGGTGGTTTTGGAGAAATATAGGACTTTGCTTATACCATACATATACATACAATCTTTGGGGATTATTAAATGAATACAAATATTATACAATCTCACTACTACACTGGATAGTCACACATCCGAGAAATGTGTGAAAACTAGCCGAAATCCAACGCTACTTTCATGAGGAGATTAACCTTTATAAGTTATTCCCGAAATACATTCTACAAAGACAAGGTTTCTGGACTGTTCTGTTTTTCAATTGAAATTATAAAAGGGTTAGCGCGCACGCAAACCCCCACACTTATAAATTACGTACTCGAGTCACCCCTATTTGGCGGTGATCGCAGGGGTCAGCCAAACCAAGGTGCAATGGCAAGGCCTCACCCTGGGAGAACCGATGCTGAGAACGGTCACCTCCCGTACCAGGTAAGTATGCTAGTTCACATTTTCAACACACAACGTCTTCTGATAGGGGTTCTCACTCAACTGAGGTGGCATCACGAGTCTGTCTCCGATTGTTAGAAACACCAGCTAATAACCTCACAGCATTGTCAACAGATATTTCTGTCTCAGTACTTGTTCATATTTTGGTCGATATCATTCACTTCATTTCCTTCCATTTATCATACAGGTACACATTTTCTCACCTTAACCTATCTTGGAGAAGAAACATGCACATTACCGCAGACGTACTTCATACGTCTCTCCACAACTGCATCATCATACATCATACGTATAGAAAACGTTTATTGTAAGTTTCTGATTTTCAAAACTAACATTCAAAATTGTTTCCGTGAGTTCACATCCTCCTGATTTTTTACGAACGTTTAAATATCAAAGTACATACTTCTAGCAGTACTCGATAGCAGGGGCGATGGGGTAGGTATGTGGTTCAAGTCTTTGCTCGTCAAGCTGCACACCCAGGTTCGATTCCCAACATGGATTTAATGTGTGAAGTCCATTTCTGGTGTCTCCCGTCTTGGTATTGATGAGTTAGTGATATACGTGGCGAAAACCTCAAACTCAATCAAACACTAGACAGCAATTGAAATGATAAATACCACTTAAAATTGGAGCTGTTTGTATCATTTTCAAATACACATAACATAATCATAAACATGATAATAAATTCCTTACAAAATTGTTTAAAATCATTTAGGCTGAAGTTGATAGCTCCTGGACTCCTGTACAACCGCTCTTGTACAATGTACGTAGCAAACTGCAAGTTTAATTAGGAAAGCTTGGGTGTAAAAGTCTGATACGGGTGGTTTTGGAGAAATATAGGACTTTGCTTATACCATACATATACATACAATCTTTGGGGATTATTAAATGAATACAAATATTATACAATCTCACTACTACACTGGATAGTCACACATCCGAGAAATGTGTGAAAACTAGCCGAAATCCAACGCTACTTTCATGAGGAGATTAACCTTTATAAGTTATTCCCGAAATACATTCTACAAAGACAAGGTTTCTGGACTGTTCTGTTTTTCAATTGAAATTATAAAAGGGTTAGCGCGCACGCAAACCCCCACACTTATAAATTACGTACTCGAGTCACCCCTATTTGGCGGTGATCGCAGGGGTCAGCCAAACCAAGGTGCAATGGCAAGGCCTCACCCTGGGAGAACCGATGCTGAGAACGGTCACCTCCCGTACCAGGTAAGTATGCTAGTTCACATTTTCAACACACAACGTCTTCTGATAGGGGTTCTCACTCAACTGAGGTGGCATCACGAGTCTGTCTCCGATTGTTAGAAACACCAGCTAATAACCTCACAGCATTGTCAACAGATATTTCTGTCTCAGTACTTGTTCATATTTTGGTCGATATCATTCACTTCATTTCCTTCCATTTATCATACAGGTACACATTTTCTCACCTTAACCTATCTTGGAGAAGAAACATGCACATTACCGCAGACGTACTTCATACGTCTCTCCACAACTGCATCATCATACATCATACGTATAGAAAACGTTTATTGTAAGTTTCTGATTTTCAAAACTAACATTCAAAATTGTTTCCGTGAGTTCACATCCTCCTGATTTTTTACGAACGTTTAAATATCAAAGTACATACTTCTAGCAGTACTCGATAGCAGGGGCGATGGGGTAGGTATGTGGTTCAAGTCTTTGCTCGTCAAGCTGCACACCCAGGTTCGATTCCCAACATGGATTTAATGTGTGAAGTCCATTTCTGGTGTCTCCCGTCTTGGTATTGATGAGTTAGTGATATACGTGGCGAAAACCTCAAACTCAATCAAACACTAGACAGCAATTGAAATGATAAATACCACTTAAAATTGGAGCTGTTTGTATCATTTTCAAATACACATAACATAATCATAAACATGATAATAAATTCCTTACAAAATTGTTTAAAATCATTTAGGCTGAAGTTGATAGCTCCTGGACTCCTGTACAACCGCTCTTGTACAATGTACGTAGCAAACTGCAAGTTTAATTAGGAAAGCTTGGGTGTAAAAGTCTGATACGGGTGGTTTTGGAGAAATATAGGACTTTGCTTATACCATACATATACATACAATCTTTGGGGATTATTAAATGAATACAAATATTATACAATCTCACTACTACACTGGATAGTCACACATCCGAGAAATGTGTGAAAACTAGCCGAAATCCAACGCTACTTTCATGAGGAGATTAACCTTTATAAGTTATTCCCGAAATACATTCTACAAAGACAAGGTTTCTGGACTGTTCTGTTTTTCAATTGAAATTATAAAGGGGTTAGCGCGCACGCAAACCCCCACACTTATAAATTACGTACTCGAGTCACCCCTATTTGGCGGTGATCGCAGGGGTCAGCCAAACCAAGGTGCAATGGCAAGGCCTCACCCTGGGAGAACCGATGCTGAGAACGGTCACCTCCCGTACCAGGTAAGTATGCTAGTTCACATTTTCAACACACAACGTCTTCTGATAGGGGTTCTCACTCAACTGAGGTGGCATCACGAGTCTATCTCCGATTGTTAGAAACACCAGCTTATAACCTCACAGCATTGTCAACAGATATTTCTGTCTCAGTACTTGTTCATATTTTGGTCGATATCATTCACTTCATTTCCTTCCATTTATCATACAGGTACACATTTTCTCACCTTAACCTATCATGGAGAAGAAACATGCACATTACCGCAGACGTACTTCATACGTCTCTCCACAACTGCATCATCATACATCATACGTATAGAAAACGTTTATTGTAAGTTTCTGATTTTCAAAACTAACATTCAAAATTGTTTCCGTGAGTTCACACCCTCCTGATTTTTTACGAACGTTTAAATATCAAAGTACATACTTCTAGCAGTACTCGATAGCAGGGGCGATGGGGTAGGTATGTGGTTCAAGTCTTTGCTCGTCAAGCTGCACACCCAGGTTCGATTCCCAACATGGATTTAATGTGTGAAGTCCATTTCTGGTGTCTCCCGTCTTGGTATTGATGAGTTAGTGATATACGTGGCGAAAACCTCAAACTCAATCAAACACTAGACAGCAATTGAAATGATAAATACCACTTAAAATTGGAGCTGTTTGTATCATTTTCAAATACACATAACATAATCATAAACATGATAATAAATTCCTTACAAAATTGTTTAAAATCATTTAGGCTGAAGTTGATAGCTCCTGGACTCCTGTACAACCGCTCTTGTACAATGTACGTAGCAAACTGCAAGTTTAATTAGGAAAGCTTGGGTGTAAAAGTCTGATACGGGTGGTTTTGGAGAAATATAGGACTTTGCTTATACCATACATATACATACAATCTTTGGGGATTATTAAATGAATACAAATATTATACAATCTCACTACTACACTGGATAGTCACACATCCGAAAAATGTGTGAAAACTAGCCGAAATCCAACGCTACTTTCATGAGGAGATTAACCTTTATAAGTTATTCCCGAAATACATTCTACAAAGACAAGGTTTCTGGACTGTTCTGTTTTTCAATTGAAATTATAAAGGGGTTAGCGCGCACGCAAACCCCCACACTTATAAATTACGTACTCGAGTCACCCCTATTTGGCGGTGATCGCAGGGGTCAGCCAAACCAAGGTGCAATGGCAAGGCCTCACCCTGGGAGAACCGATGCTGAGAACGGTCACCTCCCGTACCAGGTAAGTATGCTAGTTCACATTTTCAACACACAACGTCTTCTGATAGGGGTTCTCACTCAACTGAGGTGGCATCACGAGTCTATCTCCGATTGTTAGAAACACCAGCTAATAACCTCACAGCATTGTCAACAGATATTTCTGTCTCAGTACTTGTTCATATTTTGGTCGATATCATTCACTTCATTTCCTTCCATTTATCATACAGGTACACATTTTCTCACCTTAACCTATCTTGGAGAAGAAACATGCACATTACCGCAGACGTACTTCATACGTCTCTCCACAACTGCATCATCATACATCATACGTATAGAAAACGTTTATTGTAAGTTTCTGATTTTCAAAACTAACATTCAAAATTGTTTCCGTGAGTTCACATCCTCCTGATTTTTTACGAACGTTTAAATATCAAAGTACATACTTCTAGCAGTACTCGATAGCAGGGGCGATGGGGTAGGTATGTGGTTCAAGTCTTTGCTCGTCAAGCTGCACACCCAGGTTCGATTCCCAACATGGATTTAATGTGTGAAGTCCATTTCTGGTGTCTCCCGTCTTGGTATTGATGAGTTAGTGATATACGTGGCGAAAACCTCAAACTCAATCAAACACTAGACAGCAATTGAAATGATAAATACCACTTAAAATTGGAGCTGTTTGTATCATTTTCAAATACACATAACATAATCATAAACATGATAATAAATTCCTTACAAAATTGTTTAAAATCATTTAGGCTGAAGTTGATAGCTCCTGGACTCCTGTACAACCGCTCTTGTACAATGTACGTAGCAAACTGCAAGTTTAATTAGGAAAGCTTGGGTGTAAAAGTCTGATACGGGTGGTTTTGGAGAAATATAGGACTTTGCTTATACCATACATATACATACAATCTTTGGGGATTATTAAATGAATACAAATATTATACAATCTCACTACTACACTGGATAGTCACACATCCGAGAAATGTGTGAAAACTAGCCGAAATCCAACGCTACTTTCATGAGGAGATTAACCTTTATAAGTTATTCCCGAAATACATTCTACAAAGACAAGGTTTCTGGACTGTTCTGTTTTTCAATTGAAATTATAAAGGGGTTAGCGCGCACGCAAACCCCCACACTTATAAATTACGTACTCGAGTCACCCCTATTTGGCGGTGATCGCAGGGGTCAGCCAAACCAAGGTGCAATGGCAAGGCCTCACCCTGGGAGAACCGATGCTGAGAACGGTCACCTCCCGTACCAGGTAAGTATGCTAGTTCACATTTTCAACACACAACGTCTTCTGATAGGGGTTCTCACTCAACTGAGGTGGCATCACGAGTCTATCTCCGATTGTTAGAAACACCAGCTTATAACCTCACAGCATTGTCAACAGATATTTCTGTCTCAGTACTTGTTCATATTTTGGTCGATATCATTCACTTCATTTCCTTCCATTTATCATACAGGTACACATTTTCTCACCTTAACCTATCATGGAGAAGAAACATGCACATTACCGCAGACGTACTTCATACGTCTCTCCACAACTGCATCATCATACATCATACGTATAGAAAACGTTTATTGTAAGTTTCTGATTTTCAAAACTAACATTCAAAATTGTTTCCGTGAGTTCACACCCTCCTGATTTTTTACGAACGTTTAAATATCAAAGTACATACTTCTAGCAGTACTCGATAGCAGGGGCGATGGGGTAGGTATGTGGTTCAAGTCTTTGCTCGTCAAGCTGCACACCCAGGTTCGATTCCCAACATGGATTTAATGTGTGAAGTCCATTTCTGGTGTCTCCCGTCTTGGTATTGATGAGTTAGTGATATACGTGGCGAAAACCTCAAACTCAATCAAACACTAGACAGCAATTGAAATGATAAATACCACTTAAAATTGGAGCTGTTTGTATCATTTTCAAATACACATAACATAATCATAAACATGATAATAAATTCCTTACAAAATTGTTTAAAATCATTTAGGCTGAAGTTGATAGCTCCTGGACTCCTGTACAACCGCTCTTGTACAATGTACGTAGCAAACTGCAAGTTTAATTAGGAAAGCTTGGGTGTAAAAGTCTGATACGGGTGGTTTTGGAGAAATATAGGACTTTGCTTATACCATACATATACATACAATCTTTGGGGATTATTAAATGAATACAAATATTATACAATCTCACTACTACACTGGATAGTCACACATCCGAGAAATGTGTGAAAACTAGCCGAAATCCAACGCTACTTTCATGAGGAGATTAACCTTTATAAGTTATTCCCGAAATACATTCTACAAAGACAAGGTTTCTGGACTGTTCTGTTTTTCAATTGAAATTATAAAAGGGTTAGCGCGCACGCAAACCCCCACACTTATAAATTACGTACTCGAGTCACCCCTATTTGGCGGTGATCGCAGGGGTCAGCCAAACCAAGGTGCAATGGCAAGGCCTCACCCTGGGAGAACCGATGCTGAGAACGGTCACCTCCCGTACCAGGTAAGTATGCTAGTTCACATTTTCAACACACAACGTCTTCTGATAGGGGTTCTCACTCAACTGAGGTGGCATCACGAGTCTGTCTCCGATTGTTAGAAACACCAGCTAATAACCTCACAGCATTGTCAACAGATATTTCTGTCTCAGTACTTGTTCATATTTTGGTCGATATCATTCACTTCATTTCCTTCCATTTATCATACAGGTACACATTTTCTCACCTTAACCTATCTTGGAGAAGAAACATGCACATTACCGCAGACGTACTTCATACGTCTCTCCACAACTGCATCATCATACATCATACGTATAGAAAACGTTTATTGTAAGTTTCTGATTTTCAAAACTAACATTCAAAATTGTTTCCGTGAGTTCACATCCTCCTGATTTTTTACGAACGTTTAAATATCAAAGTACATACTTCTAGCAGTACTCGATAGCAGGGGCGATGGGGTAGGTATGTGGTTCAAGTCTTTGCTCGTCAAGCTGCACACCCAGGTTCGATTCCCAACATGGATTTAATGTGTGAAGTCCATTTCTGGTGTCTCCCGTCTTGGTATTGATGAGTTAGTGATATACGTGGCGAAAACCTCAAACTCAATCAAACACTAGACAGCAATTGAAATGATAAATACCACTTAAAATTGGAGCTGTTTGTATCATTTTCAAATACACATAACATAATCATAAACATGATAATAAATTCCTTACAAAATTGTTTAAAATCATTTAGGCTGAAGTTGATAGCTCCTGGACTCCTGTACAACCGCTCTTGTACAATGTACGTAGCAAACTGCAAGTTTAATTAGGAAAGCTTGGGTGTAAAAGTCTGATACGGGTGGTTTTGGAGAAATATAGGACTTTGCTTATACCATACATATACAAACAATCTTTGGGGATTATTAAATGAATACAAATATTATACAATCTCACTACTACACTGGATAGTCACACATCCGAGAAATGTGTGAAAACTAGCCGAAATCCAACGCTACTTTCATGAGGAGATTAACCTTTATAAGTTATTCCCGAAATACATTCTACAAAGACAAGGTTTCTGGACTGTTCTGTTTTTCAATTGAAATTATAAAGGGGTTAGCGCGCACGCAAACCCCCACACTTATAAATTACGTACTCGAGTCACCCCTATTTGGCGGTGATCGCAGGGGTCAGCCAAACCAAGGTGCAATGGCAAGGCCTCACCCTGGGAGAACCGATGCTGAGAACGGTCACCTCCCGTACCAGGTAAGTATGCTAGTTCACATTTTCAACACACAACGTCTTCTGATAGGGGTTCTCACTCAACTGAGGTGGCATCACGAGTCTGTCTCCGATTGTTAGAAACACCAGCTAATAACCTCACAGCATTGTCAACAGATATTTCTGTCTCAGTACTTGTTCATATTTTGGTCGATATCATTCACTTCATTTCCTTCCATTTATCATACAGGTACACATTTTCTCACCTTAACCTATCTTGGAGAAGAAACATGCACATTACCGCAGACGTACTTCATACGTCTCTCCACAACTGCATCATCATACATCATACGTATAGAAAACGTTTATTGTAAGTTTCTGATTTTCAAAACTAACATTCAAAATTGTTTCCGCGAGTTCACACCCTCCTGATATTTTACGAACGTTTAAATATCAAAGTACATACTTCTAGCAGTACTCGATAGCAGGGGCGATGGGGTAGGTATGTGGTTCAAGTCTTTGCTCGTCAAGCTGCACACCCAGGTTCGATTCCCAACATGGATTTAATGTGTGAAGTCCATTTCTGGTGTCTCCCGTTTTGGTATTGATGAGTTAGTGATATACGTGGCGAAAACCTCAAACTCAATCAAACACTAGACAGCAATTGAAATGATAAATACCACTTAAAATTGGAGCTGTTTGTATGACTCAAACTCACTCAACTGAGGTGGCATCACGAGTCCATCTGCGATTGTATAGAAACACTAGGTAATAATAATTTTTGTGAAGAGGGATTTTTTTGTCAGCACTTGATGAATTTGTTTTGAAAGAGGCAATCATGCGCAAATACATTACCTAATGTGATAGGCATAGAAAATGTAGAACAAAATGTTTTCTGGTTTTCAAGCGTCACGTTTGCCCCTATGTGCTTATAGAGAATAGATATTCATGGACGCTTTATGTGAAATTAGGCCATGTTATGAGGTCTCCGAATGCGTACGGAAAACCCATTTCTTACGTTCACCGGTTTCATTACCCTGACTCTGCCGAAAAGACGTATTCTGACGTCAAATGTGATTTTCAATCTCCACATTGCAAATAAAATATTAGAAGAAAACAAAGAGTGTGTTTTAGCAGAGCGTCTCCATGTGAGGACGCAATGTTTGGATGGAGTCTCCACTTTATTATAACTACAACGACACTTAACAGTATGTACAGTAGTTAACCACAGCAGCATGAGAAACGATGTTCATCTATGCATGTATGAGCTCTTTTCTTTGGTTTGAGTTTTCAGGGGTTAGCGCGGACGCAGACCCCCACACTTATAAATTACGTACTCGAGTCACCCGCATTTGGGGTGATCGCAGGGGTCAGCCAAACCGAGGTGCAATGGAAAGGCCTCGCCCTGGGAGGACCGCCTTGCGGATCACGGTAACCTCCCGTACCAGGTAAGTATGCTTGGACTTTCTTCAAATCAGTACTAATACTTGGTCTGTAATGACTCACCTTAAGTGTGGCGGTTTATATATCGAACCTATATAAACAGCAGAGCTATAAGTATTACATCCACGATGCGGTACAAAAATCAAATTTGTTGTGCATTTTGTGATATTTCCTGTTTTTTATACGACTAATCCTGTTGAATGCAGTGTTCCCTTGAGATCATATCAGATAGCAATTATGTATGGGCACAGTCAACGTATTCCTTCTAATCTCCGTGCAGGGTTGTGAGGACGCAAACATTTATTGAAAGATACGCTAGCCTAAAGTCTTAGTGGTATTATCTACCCCAAATAACTCTGCTAACTGTGACTGAAAGTCTCCGTTTCACTTCCTATGTCTTGAACACCTAGTTAGTAAGAAGGATAATCAACACTGGAGTCTCAATATCAGAGGCGAAATCTCAAAGGACGCTGTTGAGAGTTTGCAAACAGTGAAAAGTGAAGGTCACATACACCGACCAATCAAACACTAGCATTTGAACCTGTTAGGTCGCGCTGTCTTTCCTTCTGTCTCTACACGAGATGTGGAGTGTTGATATTGATTTACCGCAGTAGGTCACAAAACCTTGAAAGTCTCGTCACTGCCATTGTGGCTGAAAATGCTGACTTCAGACTTCAGGGTCTGCCTAGCAGGTATACTGTAAAAAGAAAAGCATTCATTGCTTATTAAAGGCTAAGCAATCTCCCACCCTCTCCTGGATCCGTCCACGTCTCTCTCTCTCTAAAATATGAATAGTTTCTGTGATTAAAATTACCAAAAAAGTGATAAATTACATTTCACATTTTTCTGGGGAATATAATTTCGATCTCAAAAGAAAGAGAGCGAGTGCAAGTAATATAAGGGCGCGTCCGGTAAATTTACAGTTTTACCTACTTCATCAAGTGTAGCAAATCAAAGCAACTATTTGACCCAGTGTGTAAATATGTAATCTTTTGGCAAGTTTGATTGTTTATGTTCTACTACACCCTAACCTGTATTTAGTGTGCATTTATACTCGGTAGGAGCAAGCGATAAGCATGTGCAACTCGTAACCAAATGCAAGCTATGCATCATCTGTTTCACGGCGCCTGAAAATAATATGGTTTAAACCAAACAATCCAGTGCTTGTTATTGGGGAAAATACCGACGAGACACACAAACATGTCTTCAAGGGTGATCCCATCATATAACTATCACGATAAGACTCACGCTAACGTTAAATAACTGATTTTCAAGCTCCCAATTTGTGTTGAAGCAACTGAATAAAAAGAGGATGTGCTGTTAGTAGACTTGCACTAGTCCACAAAGAAAAATATATTAATTTAAATGATAATATCTAATAAATATTAAATATATAGTGCACTCATCAAGACTTGCTTCTATGAAGTATAGAATTAATATGCTTCCATGGGTTCAGCATTCAGTACAGCCTTGGAACAAGGTTATGCTTTCAGCACTGCGTCCAAATGTGAGGACACCGTGCTTGTTTGGTTAGATAATCTTCTCTGTAATACTACTACTGCGACAGATATTTACGTGCAGTCCGTTCTCGGAAGCAGCCATAAGAAGCGACGACGGTCTCATCTCCAAACTTAAGAAAGTTCTATTCTTTGATTTGAGTTTTCAGGGGTTAGCGCGGACGCAGACCCCCACACTTATAAATTACGTACTCGAGTCACCCGCATTTGGGGTGATCGCAGGGGTCAGCCAAACCGAGGTGCAATGGAAAGGCCTCGCCCTGGGAGGACCGCCTTGCGGATCACGGTAACCTCCCGTACCAGGTAAGTATGCTTGTACTTTCTACAAATCAGTACTAATACTTGGTCTGTAATGACTCACCTTTGGTGTGGCGGTTTATATATCGAACCTATATAAATAGCAGAATAATAAGATAACATACACTTCTTCTGCTATCAAAATACAAATTAAACTTAATTTTGTGGTTACTATGTTTTTTCTACACATTGTGTGTGTTTAGAGTCTGCTTTGTCTAAAGGAACAAAACTAACAACATAGGTTAACGGCACATCCAGCGTATACTGTCTATTCTCCATACAGGGATGAGAGAGGGCGAACATTTGTTGATGGATACGCGAGTCCGTAAAACTGATATCAGCTATTCACATCAAATAACTAACTCCATCCTAAGTAGCCAACACCAACCTCAATCTTCATTTCCTTACTGCTTGTAATGAATACGGTGATAGTAAGCCACAGAGTCTATTTCTGAGCTTGCAACCGAATTCGGAGTGGCGATGTTCAGAGCTTGCAAACAACCATGAATGGCACAACAGCCAATCAAATCCACGCCCGCGAAAACAAAGCTTGTTCACTGTTCAGACAAAATCGGAGGAGTGCAGTTTATCTGGACTTAGTGTTGTCATACTATTAAGTCACATTTCAGGCATCTTTATCAGTATTTAACATTCCATTTTTACAAGTAACAGCGATGGTTCAGGAAGGATGGTTGTTTCACTTCTCTACAAATATAAAACAGGCGCGGATCGGTGAAACAGATCTCCTTGATCGAAGAGTTATTACCCCCGTACCAGATAAGCATGCTATAACACCGTAATTGCCCAAGCATTAATACGTGATAGGGAAAAACTGAATTGCGGTGTCCTTACAAAAAAGGAATAAGGGAATTTTTAACATGCTTATTTTTTATGTACTGCAGGCAGAAGTTGTGTTTATTCTTTTAAATACTTTCTGATCAACACATACATATTTTGGTGGTGTATAACATATCGTCCTATAATTCTACATATAACCAACACAATGTACATATTGGTTTGATCGATCGCATCCTAACGTCACCCACACTGTTACGAGTTTGCAAAGGGCCAAAGTAACAACCAATCAAGTCGTACCTTTGGCGCCCGCACCCAACAGACAAGCATTTATTTCATGTTGCGCGTACGAAAAGATACTCAATCTGTGTCACAAACTAACAGTACGGGTACCAGTTGCCAACACATATGTGCACTATCCATGAGAAAACCTAATAAATCTTGAGCGAATTTAGCTTTGCCTTTAGCAATATTCCTGTATTATCAAGACGGGGGACACCAGAAATGGGCTGCAAACATTGTACCCATGTGGGGAATTGAACCCGGGTCATCGTCGTGACGAGCGAACGCTTTAACTCCATGGCAAACCTGATGCAACTGACTTCTCAATCTGGACAGATCATTCTGTCATAAGTATGAGAACTGTAATGCCGCGTGTCCCCAACAACGGAAAATAGCACAAGCACAGTGAAAAGTTAAGCCAAGCAAACACTTGAGGAGAAACTATTTGGACAATTGAAGACTCCGCCAAGGAGTGACAAAATATTCTCACCGCAGTCACCATTTAACTCGCATATAACTCTGGCACTCTCTAAATCCACATTCAAAGATACACAGCTTCGAGGAGAAGGATAATAAATTATTAACTGTGAAATACCTGAAAATTGAAAATACCCTCGAAGCTCCGGGCTAATTAGACTTATTCTTCCTTACCCACGTTTGTCGTAAGCGGCGACTAACGGGATCGGGTGGTCAGTCTCGCTTATTTTGTTGACAAATTTGATCTTCAAAACTGCAGAAATCGATGCTCATGCTATTGATCACATGATAGTCTGGTACAGACTTATTTATAGACGCTGTTTACCTATAGAAAATTGCTGAGAGCGGTGATAAACAACAATCAAAACGAAACCAACTCTCAAGGTTGTAACTGCATCGATCAAGTGTCTGTCACTGGACTGCCTGGTCTAGACCACACATGAATAATTACAGGTACGGCTTTGTACAACAAATATATCCTCCGACTGGGGCGATACAGTAATTCGTGCTGTCAGATACCCCCTTCGGTTATCATCTGATCCAAGATTCCGTCACATCATCTCCCGCCCCTGAGCAAGTACTTTCGATAGAATGTCAGGCAATAGAAAACGGTTACCCGATACGCATCTTTCTTCTTCAATCCCTGCATAAAGTGCCCCATGTTCAGCCGTTCAAGTGTCAGTTGTTGTCACGATATATCGAGTATGCTAACCATGACTGCTTGAGATGACAAATCAACCACCGAGCTCTAGACGAAACTTCCGGAAATTCTGCTCCCTCACGTGAAGTCCGTGTGCAACATTTGGGACATGCACGTGATGATCACGCAAAAAGTTCTTCTCATGCATTACTGGCGGTATGGAGTTGTATTTGGATGAACTGAAAGAGTGAAATTAACAACAAGCACGTTTACACCAACTAAACTAAAGTGGCAAACGTAGTTTCAGTTTTATAATTATGCGGCAAAGCGTTGTCGTAAAAGCATGCCAAAAGTCCTCATTGTATTAAGCGTTTTAAAAGTGTTTTCATCCTGACGCGAAATAATTTTTAAAATCTATTTCAGTTTTCCCCGCCACTGTATATATAATCGCCCATAGTTATTCTCCTAAAGTGACAGGTCCGCTTGATATGTCTTACTATGTTCCCGACGTCATGAGAGGGATCTATATGAATTGATAACGTATAAAGCTAGTTAACAAGTGATCTCAATTCCAAAATTCCATCAAAATAAGTTACACAATTTCTGACAATCATTTTATATGTATTCTGTCGACCGCCTTCTCCCATGCCCGTGTAATTTGGAGATGACAAACACATATAACAAGGATGGTCTCAAAGCTTGCAGTTTTTAGTAGCATTTCTGAAAGTTAGTGAAACGCGGGGTCACACTGCGGCGAGCCTTGCGGTGGTGAAATGGCTTAAGCATGTAAGGGAGGTAACCCGGGACACCCTATTTCATCATGCAATGCGAGAATTCTTATCAATGTTCCGGTTACGAGTTCGCGTGTGTTTTCCAAAGAAGCATAACAAATACGAGTCCGTCCGATAAATCGTTTATACGGACGATTAATGGGTTTTCACACATTTTAGAAACATTCGCGCATTAGGAACCGTTACCTCTGAAGGGGGCACCTGGCTGAAAGGATGGAATCCCAATGTGCTATGCCTGACTTTAAGCACGACTACATGCTCCGACGCCTTCCAGTGATTTCAGTTTTGCTGTTGTTGCTGTTTAACTATTATCATTCTGTATACTCGTCGGGAAGTTGGCGATATAGTGTGTGAGTGTACCCTGCATGGGGAAACTTATTTTGCGGCATTGTGCACTGAAGGAATCATCATCATCATCATCATCATCATCATCATCATCATCATCAATGTAATTTGATTGGAGGGTGAAAAAAGCGTGGGGGTGTCATTTTTTATGGAGTAGGATGTACAATGCGAATGCCTCAATTTTATTTATGTGCATGTGTGCAAAGTAAGTGACACCTCCTGCATGTATAAAATCAATACAAACTTCTTACAGACTTACGGTCAGGCACCCAGGAGAAAATCTAAATGTAAATGTAACAATAATCGGTCGCTTCTTCGCCCACGTAACCTATTCATCAATCTGGGTTTTTTTAAATTCCATCTGCTCCGTGGCTACGTAATATGAGACGAGGAGGCTGGGAGGTGAATGTGTCCCAGCTCCTTAAACCCAATCGTACGTAAGAGGGTTTGTGGGTTGGAAATGGTCCCCATTAACTTTGCTGAGTACACGCGTGTTCGACCCCGTGGATCGGACCAGCTTGTGTATTGGTCGGTAGCGCCTTCATCGCCAGAAATCATGGATCGGTGCTCATAGCATCTATCATTGGATGGTCTGGTTCAGAGTTGACTGCGACTGCAAACGCACATAGGAGAAGCGAAGTGAGCCTGAATGAGTTTAAGATTCCGTTCACAGTTGCATGGAACATCTTAACGACCTTGATGCACGCACGTATGCGTGAACGTGTGTGCTGGCCTGGATGACATGGAATGCCGCAATCTTTTTGAATCTTTAGGATTCAAACCCCGGATCTGTGGACAAACACTCGTTATAAGAGACCTTAATTTCAACTTGAGGTTGTTCATTGAACAAATAATTAGTATTTCTGTAAGCCCTGGGGAACAATGTACACTGTGTATGTTACATATAAAATACAGTCTTTCAAGCTGGCCCAGAGAGAAGGATGATGGGTGAACGATTCATTATAGACATTAGTGAGTGAGTATGGTTTTACGCCGCCTTCAGCAATATTCCAACAATATCATGGAAATAACCCAGAAATGGGGTTCAACCATTCTACACATCGACTCGAACACGGGACGTCTGTCTAATGAGCGAACGCTTAAAACCACAAGGCTACATATGCCCTACTGCTCAAATGTAGATATGATACTCTGGTTAATGAAGGTTACCTCATATGGCAGAGCAAATGACGTTTTTCAAAACATCGCAACAAAAATGACAATTGCAAGCCTATGATAAATATTGAAATTAAGTATTGATGTTATTCTGTGTTTAGGAAGCTTTAAAAAATCATTACAAACCACATATCGATATCTTGTATTAAAAGTTTACTTCTTTGATAAAGGACATGCTGTGTCACTGTGTGGTGGCACTTTAATCGTTAAACAGATTTTGTAATAAAAACATACTTGTGCAGAAAATAACGTTTGGGTTACTTGACTGGAATGAAGACAAGCTTGGTGGAAGGCGCTCGACTGCAAAGTAATGGGATGAATGCGGCAATTTCGACCGAGTATTTGAAATTTGTAGCGAGTTTTCTATTGATTGTGCCTTGAGTGACGACGGTGCTTGAGCTTGGAGTCTTGATTGAAATCACCTGCCGGGGACTTTTTGAAGACATAATGTTGTTTTACGACTTATTTTATTGCAACAAGTCGGATTTGTGCCATTGCGCACTCAGATTCAATTTAGCTGACTTTAGTCAAAATTGACAGAAACGTGAACAAGCTGATAGAGTGTCCTTCACCTCCGTTCGCCAGCTGCCGTATCGATATCCTTACGTTGAAACTGTATCGCAAATAGGTTGCCTTACATTTACACGGGACGCTATGAATGAAAGGACATTAAAATTCCTTTCAAATACATACCGGAGTGTTGTATAATTGTTGTATTCCGTTACAACGTTGCGCTTTGTACCCTGATATACTGAAACCATTAAAACGAAATTGGTATTTGTTGCCCTAGAACTTGCGAAAGTTGTTTTCATTTTTGAGGAATCAGGCTATCGGAATGGGCAGCCAAGGTGCTTCAGATGCGATGATTGTCAGGCACATTCATCCACTGTTAGTGGACTCAGACCACGTTTTCAGGCTACCGGAAGTGTTGCTGATCGTGACGACGGCTCGACAAGACCACAACATCCGAGTTTCACCCTTGCGAAATCGGCTCCAAACAGCTATACTGATTTGGCAAGGAGGACAACTGGGACAAGACAACGTCATGTCAGCGCACCCAAACGGTGCGAATACGCCTAGATGCCTACATCATCCGGTGTCGTCGCCTGTACCGTGGTTCAACCTTATTGCATCGCCATAGACCTGCAAGACAGCGATTGTGGCCAATCTTGTCAACAGACCATGAAGAGATGTCATTTTTTCAAATGGATCCGTGTTTGCACGTCAAAGGATTTATCGACGTAAAGGAGAAAGACATTGGACCAAACTGCCTTTGAACATGATCGTTTTGGAGGGAGTGGGTTTCATGATCAGACAACAGACCATCGGAGGCAGACCATCCCATGGCTAGCTGTTCCAGAGAAATGTGTGTCTTTCAATGCCCCGGAGACTGCGAACATGTCTTGCAGCATGGTGGACACATGTGATATTGACGGCAAGTGACCCCTCCTTTGTTTGATGTCGTAGTTGTGTCACTTATGTTGTCGACTAGACATCTGCTGACGAAACTATCCACAAATGTTCATTTAAACTAAACTACATTGATATATGTTGACATTTGTGCGTGTAAAGAAAGTATAAATGGCAAGAAGTGGTACCTAGTGGGAGTACCCTGATATGAGGTGGTAGTCAGTACCCTGATATGTTGTCGGGTATACGCCCACGGGTGGTAGTGAGTTCCCTGATCTGTTGTCAGACATAAGCCCCAAGGTTGTACTGTATACCGTGCTACTGCATGTTTATTCAGGCGCTCGCTCAGGGCGTTGTCAAACCAACCGATCTCAGTTAACTACAATCGTAAGTCGGGTGATGAGTGGTGCGAACGGCTTGGAGATACAATTGCTGGTCCAGAATTGATAGTGAGTGATTTAGTGAGTATGGTTTTACACCGCTTTTCGTAATGATCCAGCAATATCTCTTGGGACACCAATGGGCATCACACATTGTACCCAAGGGGGCAATAGAACCCGGTTCTTCGACGTAACGAGCGAACGCTTTAACCACTAGGCTACCCCACCGCCCCAGAAATGGGAGCAAATACTCTGACGTGGAAGAAGGTGCACGTCACCATTTGACATTTCCACTTGGCGAATAAATGTATAATCATGAAATTATTTGTTTTAATCCGATATTATTCTATACATATAGCAGACCAACGGGTGATAATCTCTCTTGATGATTAACCGTTCGCTCGTCTGGACGATGACCCTGTTCTGAAGGTTTCTGGAACAATGCAGGGATACTACTACAACACTTCGGGGAAACTGTTCCTGTCATAGAGCAGTGTTATAAGACATTGCTTGGACTCTGCCGTGAAATTGTCCAAAAGAGATCCTCCTGTAACCAGCACAAGCGTTCCGAATATACACTTACATACCTTTTCGGAATATGAAACACAGGTTTGTTGACAGATATTATCGGCTCTGAGATCAATAATGCACACCTAAAACAACACTGTATTCATAAGCCCACACCCAGGAGTGAATGCGTGAAGATTGATGACCCTATTATCGGTGGTGCGGGAGCGTCACCACAGGCGCTGTCAAAGCTGGACCATAAACGTACATACGTATTTTGGTCAGCCATTAGCTCGACTGAAAAACAGATGATTTAAAGACACATTCATGACAATACCTATTTGTACTGGGCGTAGGGTCCCAGCGTCTTTCAAATGACCATTTCAAGGCGTGAAGCTGAGCGAGCGATGGTTTAACGCCGCTTTGAGCAATATACCAGTAATGCGTGAGAGAAAAGCCGGAAGTGATACGAGTCGGAGACGCTGTCCACCGTGAGACGCACGAACACAGGAATGGTGCTGACAAAATCAAAAATGACCAAGATGTTTCATGGATAAATATTCTCCTAATTCCTTAACATACAACGTTTCGGGGTCATTTCGGAGCCCTTCATCGGGTCAACTGACAGTTGATGATGATGGAGCCTGATATGACCCCGAAACGTTGTGTGTCAAAGAATTAAAAGAAGATTTATCCATAAAAGATTTTGGTCATATATTACAACTTATAAATGCCGCTAAAAGACAAAATTAGAAATATCGGAAACAACATGAACATCTTGGAAGTAGGTTTTGGTCATCTCCCGAAGACGCCCTGAGCATTCATTTGTGTGATATATATATCATTTGTTTAGTTTGTCCAGATGGGGCGGTGGGGTAGCCAAGTGGTTAAAGCGTCCGACGTCACGTCAAAAACCCGGTTTCGATTCTGCACATGGGTACAATGTGTGAAGCCCAGGGATTCGAGTCCTCTGGCCCCTCCATTGGTTTCGCCAATGCAAACCAATAAGTTGAATGTGTTTTTTAGTTATCCACTGTAATATTCCCGCGGTATCTTCAGCTAGCGCACGGAGGGCGAACGCTTTAAATGAATGAGCGAGTATAGTTTTATGCTGCCTTCAGCAATATTTAAGCAACATCACGGCGGGAGACACCAGGTTTTGGCACGTAGCAGGCACGTAGCAGGCCATTTTTTCGTTTACGCCCGATAGGTTGCAAGGTTGCAAAGCTTTATGTTTAGATAGTATTTGTACGGCTTGGCCAACCTTTTTTTGGCAATAACCACGTGTAAACCTATTTTAGGGCCTTTTCGTATGGTAGCTACGCTCCTGCCAGGAATGGACTTCATACATTGTAACCGCGTCTGGACTCGAACCCGGGTCTCCGGCGGGATGAGCGGACGCTTTAATCACTAGAAAATGAAGAAACTTGCACAACCAGCGCTTAACAATCCATCATCTCCGCTTAGGATTTTACCTACGTTTAGGGTGCAGAGCAGATGTCCGTATATGTTATTTATATGTACGCCTTCACATCTTGTAAACTCACCTAATAATTACTTTCACTTCCGAGCAGACAGACGTTGCCATGACAACCATGACAGCAATTTCCAGGAAAATGACGGATTAATATGTAAACGCTGTTTATCTTAAAAGAGTACTTTATTGTTAATGCATTCTGTGAATATCAGATATGAAAGTCTAACTCTGAACTGTTCACCTTCAACCGAATCGAATGTTTTCCATCAACCAAGTCTATCAAGAAATACAAGCAGGAAATAAAGGAATCAAGACCACGTTTCAGGAGCCAAAACTGTTTTTTTTTAATGTTGAATTTAAAAAATAATTGAATATGGAAGTTAATTGTTATTTAATGTATTGATTGTGTTTGAAAAATATGGTACAAATATTTTGGGAAATAGAAATACATCCCCACCGATTTTCTGAAAGACATTTCCTATGCAGTGACGTCAGGCGTGGGAAACCGGAAGTAAAAGCAAGTACTATTTCTTCTACAGCAAATCGTATAAATACAACATTAAGGATACTTTTTAAAATAAGACCCAAACAAAAACACCATGAAATAATGCATCATGCTTTATGTATTTTTTTTTATATTTTCTAATTTATTCTGTACGATGTTTTGAGGGAATACTTATCCTAAATGTCCATTTGATAATATCTTAGAGAACTAGTTGTAGCACTACTACTATATTCTAATGACGTTGAAGCAGATGACAGGTTGAAGAAGCGATAATGTTGTGATGTTTTTATCTTGCACACGTTTGAGTAGTAAACCGATTGACTAATCAGATCTTGGTGACGGCTTGTACATGAACAGGACTTCACATCGACAAAAGAACTAAAGGTAGGCAATGCGCCACTAATGAGCGTTACGTGCGGTGCCACGGGTGTGCCAGTGGATTGTTTTGATTTTCTGTCTACTACTGCTAACTGCAAAGTCCAACGAGCTATTTTGTCTATATTCTTTGCAGAGTGTGGGATATCTAGATGACCTTGTTTTAGCTTCGTTCGAGTCTCAAAATAAACCACTGAGATATATAGCTATTGATTTTAAGCTCGCACGTATTATCAACAGTGGCCTCAATGAGATCGAAATCTTGGATACTCAGTAGTCGTCTGCACCGTGACTTAGGTAACTCGTGCTGGTTTTACACTCAGACACACTTTTCAGACGCAAACATATCCTAGGGCCACATGAACCATGTTATTAATTTTGAAATTAACTGTAGTAAATGATGACAACAATGCATGCCTTTTTGACACAGAAAACAACATACAAAGTGTAATCTGTCAATAAATGAATAATTTCACCCTACTGGGACCACAGAAACACCAGGAGGAGATGCTTAGTTTTGACCATTTTCTTGATACGTTTTGGCAACATCCGTGATATGTCACTTTAATGTGTGCTTTTTATGTGTTGTTTGTATTTTATTTAATTCACAATGTCCCAGATATGACACATCAATGGTCCAAACCACAAAACGCATGCAAACAACTTTACATAACACAAACAAAATTATTCTTCTAAGTTCAGAAGCTATTGTGATGCATTTAAATATTAACAGTGAGAATGATATTGAACACATTGCCTTTACAGAGACTCAGATGTTTGTTTGTATATTGGACATTGATTATTTTAATGATGTTTATGTTCATTCACACTCATATCCACACCCTTTCTATGCTGCACGATAAATAAAGTCTCATTTATTGTTAGACTCCTGAAACTGATAATTTAATTTTTATCAGTGATGACTCTGCGCTGATGTTATATTAGATCTGTGTTGGATATTCAAAGAACAATCTCATAACAATAACAAATATGTTCACTTGTTGTCATAAGGACTGGGATATGTCACTGACTAGCTGCCTTTGTATGGCATCACTATTTGAGGGCATTGCACTGTCACTGACTGTCTGTCAAGAGATATTGTGGTATCAACACATGCAGAAGGTGTCACTGAATGGCCATTGTATGCTGTAGTGGGAGGGATGTGTTTTGTGCCAGATAAGATGTTTCATCATGCTAGGAAGGAAGTATCTATAGCTGGCTGACTTTGTGTATAATCATACAATAACTGTCTGTCTCAGTGTAACGTCAAAACTTCATGATTATGGACACTGATGACAAAAACATGAACGATCAACTTCTTTATTTGTACAATAGCAAAGTTTCGGTATAGAGTTGTATATGCTTAAAACGGTGTAATCTATACAGAAACATCAGTATTATGAAAATCAAGATGGTTATTGTCCATAATGCTTTGTTATCAGTATCCCACCAACTTTAACAAATCAACAGCTGTCAGTGTCTGTTATTATAACTGGCATTTTACTGTTACCAAAAAACACCTTTGATAGACTCAGGACTCTTGTTGTTTTCCAGGCTTGGGGCAGCCAGGGTATAGCTATGCCATTTTATTTTTAATCTATCTACATGTTGCTTCAGGAGATTAATGAACAATGTTTAATTCAGCATTTCAAGACCAGTGAAGTCTGGTAGTTCAAGACCAGTAGATTTCAGTGAGGACAAGTGACAATGTCCTTATGCAGTATGCACTACAGCTTTAGTTCCTTCAACTTGACAGATTAAGTTTCTTCCAACATTTGACACCAAATCAAACTCTGTTTCATCTATGCCAATGATATGAGAACTATAGTAATGGAAATTCAAGCAACTTTAAAAGACCTATATCTACATAAAAATTCCAGGGGTAAACCCTAATATTGAAATCCATGTTTTTTCATCTCACTACAGATATTGGTTTACATAAAATAAGTCAATTTGGGGAGAAAGAAGTGGACTCTAGATTTGAAACAAATTGAAAGAACAGCAGTTGTTTATCAAAGTTAATACATGACTGTGAATAGCTGGGCTTCTTGCATGGTGTACGTAATTTGATACAGTCTCAACAGATAAAATAAGTTCTTTGACCATATGTACTTTATATAAGCGATGCATATTTGTCATACTTTAAAACCCTACAGAGAAAACTCAGTCATTTTCAGCACCTGCTGATAACAATAACACATAGTCAATGCATTAGAAGTCAAAACTTTTTCTGTGTTTCTAGGATACTTTTGCACTTGGCTGTAAATATCTAACATTTTCTCAGTCTTTCTCTTTCACTGTATTGTCATGTCAGTACCACACATTATTCTGACAGTGTTCATGCCATAACTGAAGAAATGTTTACTGTAACAACCTGTTACCTAATGTTCATGCTTCCAGTAGGAATGACCTATACTGAACCAAAAAAGTTAGGTGTCATGTAGGGCTGCAATGAATTTATAACGAAGCAAATATGTTGTTTTTTACAAACAGTAATTAGTACAAATAATATCTGTGAATACTTTATGGTGAAAGAGTAGAAATGAAAATAAACAAACATGTAATTGCTTAAATTGAAACATTAAATTATAATTACACTTTCTATAAAACAAGAAAAACTCAAACAGCATGTCAAACAATACTGATTATACTGTGATAGCCTACTGACAGAACTGTGGCATACTTTCAAGTAATCAACACAGGGTGGGAGGGGAGAAAGGGAGGGGTTGTGTAATGGTTTATGTGTAAGATTTGGATTTGATTCCCAACATGGGTACAATCTGTGAAACTGATTTCTGGAATATTGCTGGAATATAACTAAAAGCAATGTGAAATCATACTTGCTCACTCAAACTAACAAGTTTTTTGAACGTATGTTTGGATATCCCTCATTCCCTTTTGTGCACAATATTGTTCCCATTTCCCATTTGACTTTATTGCTTGGGGTGTCCATAACATAATTCTTAAATCTGATGTTTACATAATGTACTCCTTTGTAGCTAGATAATTGGTTGGTCACATGAGAAAATCATGAGTAAATATATGAACGGCATATTTTGAAATTCGCACATTATTCAGCAGATTTTATTTTTAAATGACATACACACACTACTTCCTCGTGTCTGGGGAAATCCCTGGGAATTCCAAAGCTCAATTTAATAGAGTAACACTGTTTTTGATCATTTAGGCCCTTTAATGTTAATCTTGTGCTTTAGCATTCACTGAGATAAGTCAGACAGTTGGACTGCATGTCCATTTAAGAATGTCATGGCAAAGACCCATCCCTCAGAAAAAAGAAGGAAGTTCACACCCAGCTATTGACTCAGTAGTGTCAAGGCTGACAAGTGACAGTCGGCAGCCATCTATAAATTTACCTAAGTATCTGTTTGATACATCTTTTCATCAACTTTCAACAGGTGGTATATTGATCAATGAGGACTTGCACAAGTGATCAAACACAGGTTAGTCAACAGCTTTGAACTTTTCTCACTTCTCCAATTTTATCTCTTTACGGTTGGTTATTGTATGGCTGTCAGTATATCTGTCATGCTTGCCAAATCAAGCTGTGCAGTACATCCCTTGAGGTATGAAATAGTAATATGAAAAATTATAAGATTTCTTTTTCTGTTTGAGTTCATTGGAGCATGAATCTATAGAGAGTAAGAGCCAAACAGTTTAAATTATGAATGTGTTGCAAGTCCTGTTGGTTTGGCCTTCAAATGTCTCCACATTCATGTATCCAAAGAACTCATACAACATGAAATTCTTTATGTGGCTTTGAAGGACAGGGGAATAAATCTACAGTGGTTAATACCTGAGTTTTTGTAACCATAATTTAAGATGTAACTGTTAATCATCTCCTGCTTCTGAATTGTCCCAATTCTTTTCTTGGCTTTGTTTAGAATTTGTATCATTCAAAAGTTTCATCCCCAATATTTTAACTTCCTATCAGTGCCAGTTATGATGAAGTCCTTACAAGGTAATATTTTTCCATACTTAGAATTGACTGAAATAGCTTTTCCAGGGATCGAAAGAGTACTTAATTTGCATACCATGGCATGGTATATATCATATATCGAAATGGCCTTGATGAAAATTTTTCAATGAGCCCTAAGGCTTAGTGGCGTGATTAAAACTATGAAAATAATACACCCCATCGTTTAGTGGAAAATACAATAAACCTGACCATCAGAAATGATTCAAAACCTATATTTACACCCCCTGAACCTGTTGATCGATTTTTCCCTCCTTTTCTCAGCTTAGCATGGGTGTGGCCATTTTGAATGCCATTACAGGACCATATTGATAATGTACATCTTGTTCTATAGTTGGATGTTTCCACACCAATTCCCGGGAAAATGCCATATCACTACTCATGCGCAAAATGTCCTGTAATCAAAGAAAACAGCATGTATTTTTTTCTCCTAATTCTGGCATGACTTTTGGAGATATTCTTTTCTGATTGGTTGCTTACTGATCATGATTGATCTTAAACCTAAATCAAAGGACAGCAAATTACATGGACCAATGCACCTGTGTATGAACACATAGCACTCGATGTCCTTATTGTTTATAAAAAAAGGCAAAATCGAATGTGAGCATTTTGATTTTGGCAACTTCTGTACTTTGTTTGGAGATAAATTTGATACAAAGTCATGTCTTTAATAACCTACTGGATTTAGTCATCAGTGTTTACAGTCCTTTTCTGATGATTCATCCACAGCTCCTACACAGCATTACTCTGCCATTCTCCAAAATCACTGTGAAAACACAAATCCCAGCCCAGTGCTGTGGGTCCATGTGGGGACATGTTTGGCATCAGATGACACTCACCACCAGACTTAAATCACAAGCTAAAGTACCATCAGAATTAAAACAAATAGATTTATCCCCATATTAAAACAGCACATGAATTACTTGAAATTGATATGGGATAGCACATTGCTCCTGTAGTTACGCTATGCACATGATGGCATCAGCTGAGACACTTGCGGGAATTGTGAACATACTTCAGTTGAAGCTTAATAATGAATCAGAAACATTCAACATCATTGCTGTTTTATGTTTATTGTCAGTGGATCCCTGTCGGAATCCAAATGTCAAAGGTACATCATGTAGAGGACAACCTGTTGTGATTACTGGAGGAGTCATGAAATGCAAAGTTTTTATGCCTAAAACTGCCTAAACTGGCATGTTACTCTGAAATGAGTGTGTCTGTCATTTTTATAGTCAGTTTGACAGTAAAAAGGAAAAAAATCATAATATTGAGTGTTGTTCGATTGATTTTCTGTTGTCAATAAATGCTTGGCAACTAACACTATATTTAGGGGACAGTTTCAGTGTGTGCCTAGTTGGATGTTTATAACCCAGAAGAAAGCTGACTGAAACAGCCCTCAGACTACTGGATGAAGTTATGGACTCTGAAGTTAGAAACTATGAAGTTGCACCTCTGCTAAAATTTGTTATCTTTAAAGGCAATAAGTTGGTTTGCTTAGTTATGAAGATTTGGGACAATGATTGTCTCCGAAGGTAATTGCTTTGTTGCATTATATACTGTATTGAGGTGTACCTTGTCTCACAAGCATTGAGTTCCTGGGGACCTCTAATTATTATTTTAAGGGGGCCATGCAAGGAATGTGAAGGCCCAGTGAAGTATAGGTGTACAACACTGTATATTTTGATCATAGTTTTAGAATCTGGAATGAATCATTCATGGCGGCCCAGATAAGCTTCGTCGGGCAAAAATTGCATAGAAACTTTCCAATTATTCATTGAAAAACAGTTGTTGCCTACCAATTATGTATTTAAAATGTTAGATATGCAAAAAGTGTAAAACATGTACAGAATATATTTATACAAGTCGCTTGCATGATGAAAAAAAGCAAAAACATTGATTGCTATCTTGCTATTGAGTTGTACTGGACTAGTGTTGTGCTGTTAGTATAGGATTAGTGATTTTTTATGAAATCATTTCCATTATATTTAAGATGGTTTTAATTAGATATGACATAAGGTAGTACACACCTGTTTAGTAAACTTACTCAACGACATATACATGGCAGAGTAAAATCACTGAAATGCCCACATATTTGAAAGCAGTGGGTGGCAGAAAATGAAATACAATGTACCCACTTAACATTCATAATCCCCACCCCACATGAGCTAAATCTTTTCTCTGATTACATCTTTTTCATCTGTGAACAGATGTATTAAACAGTGCACATGGCTGCTAGGAAAGAAACAACCAAACACTTAATTAGCAAAGTCAAATATGTGTTCTGGGTAGTCTGTCATACAGATCCTGAAACAAATATGTCCATGAAGGCCCATGCAAGTCTAGATTTCCACAGTTTCACGTCTAGAATAAGTGGCAAGTCTAGATTTCCACAGTTTCTGGTCTAAAATAAGTCTAGATTTCCACAGTTTCAGGGTACAATCAATAACATTGTTCATCTGTGTGAACACAGTGAATTTTTTTTTCCGCATCCATTCTCTACATTTGTGCGCCCTATTTTCAGGGGATGTATATACATGAAATGTATATAAGTTCAATTCTATTAGAATCCAAAATTAGCCTTGGAAGAAAGCTTTGATTCAATTCTACTTCTAGTGAGTCTGACAAAGAAAATTCTTTCCAGAATCGTACCCAATTTGTATGCAAGTGTAATTTCACAGTTTCTGACTTTATGCATAAAAAAATTATAAGCGAAATGTTATGAGAACCACCCACGTTATTGTCATCCATATTTATGGGGATTAAGTGATATACCAGAGCAGTTAATATTTGAGTGTAGCAACAATAGAGGTATTTTAATACATGTGTTCAGATACTGGAAACTATCAGGACAAGATTTGAATACAACTAATGAAGGTCCATGCAATAAAATCATTAATGAAGAACACTGCTGCTATTACAGGCAAGTGATACACCAAGAATCAATACTGTTGAGTTTCATGTTTCAGTGTAGGTGAATAGTTCACTGTTACTTTGTATGATCAGCATACTGTCACAGCCACTCTGCTTGTACAGGAATGTGGGTGCGGTTTACAACCGACCTTTTTATACATTGGCTGTGTCCCATTTGAAGGTTGTCAGCTATAGGAAAGCCATAGACAAGATGGTATAATTTTGATGAAGATTGGGCTCAGTTTCCTGTGGCCATACAGCACAGGCTAAACATCTCAGTTGTCTCTTCAGTACTCAACAGCATGAAGATAACCTGACAGGGAAGGGCCCAGTTCTTTCTTAAAGCAACAGGCCAGTGATTTCTTGTTCTGAATTAAGTGAAAGTGACCCTTTTAACTCAAAATTGGTTAATCCTTCCCAAATTTTGATAGCTTTTAGGTAAATATTATATGTTGGTAAGGTATGTAATAAGAAGTGTGAGAAAAGTGACTAAAGCTAGTCTACATTATTTTGGTCAGAGTTTACATGTACAATTTATACTATTCCGTTGCCAATCCTCAACATAATTCTCTTATTTCTAAATAGTACATCAGCAGGCTGCTGGCAGTGTAAAACCATGCATAAAACCATGCCTTAATATAAACATCATCTCTCAAATGCAGAGATTGATGCTCTTGATGTTGATCACTGGATTGTCTGGTCCAGACTTGATTATGTGCCAACTGCCACCATATTGCTGGAATATTCCTGAGCGTGGTGTTAAACAACCAACAAACACATTACCAATTTGTATCTGTTATTACTGTAACTGTATCTTCTTATTGTAATGACATAAGAATGACATATAATTTACTTTATCATAGTCAGCTATAAGTGTTGGTTTATGGGCATTTATTCATGTCATGGTAATATGGTAAGTTTAAGAAGGATATTTCTGATGTTACCATTCCAATGTCTAGAGCAAGCCTGGCATTTGTCTGATTTAAGCAATGAAGGAAGGGACCCTGGTTATTGTCTGATATTCAGATTTACTGCTTGACACGTATTAGATGAGCCTGCACAGTAAACGTGTTTGTGAAAAGAAGGCTGGGCAGGGAATGTAGACGAATACACTTGGTTGCTACAGGTACATGAGGTAGAGAGAGGATTGAGGGAGAGATTAGGAATTGAGGGATTAAGCATGTGCAATACACTCTGACTGTGACATAAATTCAGTGCCGTCTCTGTTTAACACGTATCCACAGACACGATTCGCACTAGGAAATTGAATTTGTCAAGTTCTAGGCGACAACCTGTTTCACTCATTTTTCGAATGGAATGTTCTAAAGGGCCTTCCCATAGATGCAAACTGGGATCATTTGTCAGGTTGTGGCTTGTCTAATACTGGTCATCAGTAGGTGGTCTTGAGGTCTAGGCTTAAACATTACACCAGCAAACATCAAAAAACCTAATCAGGACCTATTTAAAGACTCTCATAATATGTGTACATGTAAGAACAATCAAGTAAAAAGACAACAGTGGAAGCTAACACATAAATGGGGTTCATGTGTAACAAACAGAAGCCATACTTTTCCTTCACAGTCAGCAACTTGCTATTCTGACTTTGTCGAGTAACCAGTGGGTTGATATTTTGTGTCACTTTTGGTCATATTCCATCAATAACCTTCCCAGGATGCAAGGATGTATATCGCGTATTGTATCCATATGGTTATGAAACCCAGCATGGCATGATAATGGAGTTACTGATTGTGTAGAGTATAACACTGAATTCTGCAAGGAACAATGTTTCCTAAAGTTTTCAAACCTTTTATTCATGTAGGGCACTGAACAGATCTTGTGTAATTGATCAATCAATCAATGTACCAACCAATCAACCAATCAATCAATCAATCAGTCAATCAATTATTTATTCAATATTCAGAGGCCACAGGCCTATAGTACAATATATAGTAATAGTATATAAAAGAATTTTGTACATGTGTAAAGTACATTTGTTATTTGATATTATGTTTTTAAACAGCTGTGACGTTTAAACAATGCTCGATGGCGTTTCTGATGTATAAACCTAGCAACATCCTGAACCATATCATGGTTATTGCAGTTTAATATTGTGTAAAATTTATCTACAGATGGATGGACATAACAATATTCTTTAAGTAACTTTTTCCGTAGTTTATCATATAATGGACATATGAGCAAAAAATTATATTCGTTTTCTATGACATTAGTATTGCATGATTTACATTATTTATCTTTGTATACCTACCTTTGTCAAGTGAACATTTCAGCCACTAGACTGTGCCATCACTGAATGAACAAAGAGCAGCGTTGACATAAACCTAATGATAGAAATGGAATATTTAGAACTCTTACCGATCCACGACCCATTCTTTTAGAACACCACAGAGGTTTCAGAACTGCAGCTCTGATGACCATCAAGGCTACCTGTCAAGAAGACTGTTATGCAAGTGGAGCCAGTGTCTGGATTGATGACTGTTTCATGACTGTAGTCTGATGACCCAGTGTCGTATGTCTCTTCTGCTTCTGATATAACAGTCCTTGTGGTGTATGGTACCATCCGGCTCGTCTGAGGAACTCTTTTATTACCAGCCATTATCAGATAGACTTTGTGTTATATTACAGTCTGTCATGTATAAACGTGGACATAAAAACTCTATATGGTTGAATAACTGTCATAGTGTTGGGTTGGAATACTACACCTACATTATTGTGTTCCAGAGGCCATCTCCAGGATACGGTCCAAATACCATGTCCCTGGGTGGAAGTTGGGATAGGAAGTTGGTGTGGTGTGTGCACTGTTAGTTGTTTATTTGTAGACATGATTATTGGAGTTCAATGCAAGTCAACAAAAACATGTCATATGTAATTTAATTAAAGCATACTATCATCAGATTTTGTGGTTCGGTATACACAGTATCACCATTTGAACTGTCGATATCACTAGTTTCATGGTAGTTTGGTAAATTTTAGAGGCACCCTCAGGGTTTTACCTCAGCTCACAAACATGGATGTACTCAAAACACACAATTATTAGTCTTAGGGTCCCTACAGACAATGTGAGGGTCCTGTGGAGGTAACAGTGTAGAAAATATACATTAATTTCTTTGGAGCCTAAATGAATCATTGATCATGTGGACTCATGGATGAAATGATGCACATAACTGCTCTGAAAGAAACAACCATGCACATGGCAAAGTCAGAGATGTGTTGTATGTACAGTGAATAATATTTTGCATCCCGCTGGATGCAGTGAATTCTTTTCTGCATCCATTCTCTACATTTGTGCATAGTGGATGCACAATTATGTGTTACATAAAAACATTCATTATCTAAAGCTGGGTATCCTCTTGAGTTTTTATGGTACAATGACCATCATGATAGAGACTGTCAGTACCACTGGCATTATGATACAGACTGTCAGTACCACTGGCATCATGATACAGACTGTCAGTACCACTGACATCATGATACAAACTGTCAGTACCACTGGCATTATGATAGAGACTGTCAGTACCACTGGCATCATGATACAAACTGTCAGTACCACTGGCATTATGATAGAGACTGTCAGTACCACTGGCATCATGATACAGACTGTCAGTACCACTGGCATCATGATAGAGACTGTCAGTACCACTGGCATCATGATACAGACTGTCAGTACCACTGGCATCATGATACAGACTGTCAGTACCACTGGCATCATGATAGAGACTGTCAGTACCACTGGCATCATGATACAAACTGTCAGTACCACTGGCATTATGATACAGACTGTCAGTACCACTGGCATCATGATAGAGACTGTCAGTACCACTGGCATCATGATACAAACTGTCAGTACCACTGGCATTATGATAGAGACTGTCAGTACCACTGGCATCATGATAGAGACTGTCAGTACCACTGGCATCATGATGCAGACTGTCAGTACCACTGGCATCATGATACAGACTGTCAGTACCACTGGCATCATGATACAAACTGTCAGTATCACTGGCATTATGATTCAGACTGTCAGTACCACTGGCATTATGATTCAGACTGTCAGTACCACTGGCATTATGATTCAGACTGTCAGTACCACTGGCATTATGATTCAGACTGTCAGTACCACTGGCATTATGATTCAGACTGTCAGTACCACTGGCATTATGATTCAGACTGTCAGTACCAGTGGCACCATGATACAGACTGTCAGTACCACTGGCATCATATACAGACTGTCAGTACCACTGGCATTGTCATACACATAATGACTGAACAGAAATGGTGACGTTTCTGGAATAAACTCTAACTTCTAAGACCATCTTATCGCCTTTGTGTGTTTTAGGACACTTGACCGTGTTTACAGGTGGCACTTTGCTATTGTAGGGGTCAACTGTACCTGTTTCTGATCTCACAAACTCAGGATCAAACATTTTCTGAACATTAATCATGTACAACATGGGTATCAGTTAATAGGTATTAGCCCAAGCCTTCTTATTATCCTGTGACCCTTTCAACTGGAAGGCTGGTGCAAGTACATTTCTGCTCCTAAACTAGTGCAGTTTTAATTAGATCATCCTCACATGAGAGTATACCAGATATTGGGGGGTCATCCCTCATCTCCGTTTGAAAGATGAGTACAATAGTAGACACACTGGTAGTTTTGAATCAAAGTATAGTTAACTTTAGTTGTGAGTTTGGTTTCATGCCGCACATAGCAATATTCCAGCTATATGGCGGCGGTCTGTAAGTAATCAAGCCTGGACCAGACAGTAGTGATCAACAGCATAATTATTGATATGTGCAATTGGGAACAGATGACGTGTCGACCAAGTCAGCGAACCTGATCCCCTTAGTCACGTCTTACGACGAGCAGAGTCGTCATTTATGGCAAGCATGGGTTGCTGAAAGCCTATTCTACCCCGGACCTTCACTGGTCTAAGTTTAGTAAAACTGGTCTGATGTGCATTGGGCACCAGATTCATAGTTTCCATGTCTTTGGTCTTCTGCTCCTGTGCCAGTAGTGAGCATGTTCAAAGAGCAGTCTAAGTATACTTATCCTCAGTACTTTTCGTTACACTCCACCACTGAGTCTAACAAAACCTTATGGGAGGTCGCGTCAGGTAACCTTTGAGATTGACCAATCAGAACACAGCTTACCAAATCGCAAAAGTGGACATTCGCACATGCCTTTGGAACTTTACGTCTCGAAAAGGTTCTTACCTGAAAGATTCTGAATGCTATTTAGTGTACGCTCACTTCCGGGTGATGCACACAGTGTACGTACAACCATGACAACAGTGAGTAAAACGTCGCTGAAATGGTGTTTTGGGCAATATGCTGAGTTTTGTTTGTGGAGAGATCTGTGTCAGTGGCCTGAATGTTATGAAAGTTCCTCCGATCCCTAAATAGTAGCTGTTGTCTGATTGGTTATATCTATTTAACCGTCTCGCGTTTGGTTGGACGGTCATTGGTCATGGTTACCTGACGCGACCTTCTACTAGGTTTTGTTAGACTCAGTGGTAGAGAGTAACGAAATACACTGAGACTAAGTTTACTTAGACTGGCTGAAGGAGGTACTAGTATCCTGTGTGTGTGTTAATATTTAAGGGTTAATCCTGCAAAGGGCTCACTGAGTACTTTCACTGCTGCAAAATGAAATGGCAAAGTGCAACCTTGTATTTATGGTCTGAGTGCATATTAATGCTGAGCTGTTCGAAGAACACAGGTTTCAGCTGGAAGACAGGAACCTAAGGAACTGGCTTGGATCAGTGACTCTGATGAATCCATGGACAATGACGGAATGATCACCTTGAATATTTTTATAATAAGACTGATGTGAATTATCAATAGCAAACTTAAGTGTAATATACTATTTTTATACTGAACAGCAGGCGTAATCTGTTTTTTTCTGGTGCAACCATGATATTATGAAAGGTTGCACCAGGTACAAGTTGGTTTCATTTCTTTAAATCAAGGACTGCTACCTCCTTCTCTCCTCCAACTCTCCCATCTCCATCTCTTTGTTTCTCTGTCTCTCTCTCTCTCTCTCTCACTGATCTCATTTCTAATTTAAACAGCGAAGGATGTTTATGTACATGTGATTACATGTTTCAAAAATATTGTATTTACCTTTATATATTTATATTCACAGTAATCCATTGCATTTTTCTTCAAAGTACTATTTTTATTGGAAATAAACTGAGCAATTATATTTTCTCTGAAATCGAATACAGTTTGACTGCAACTTCTTCAGAATTGAACAATGAAGGTCAGTAAATCTGATTTGCCAGTGGTTATTATTCAAACTGAAATATTAATCAGAGTGAGAATTTGCCCAACTAATGCAGTGCACTAGAGATCATGGTCAGGCTAGTTGATGATGGAATGTGTGCGCAGTGCCCACGTGATTATTGCCCTGATGATCCTGCTGGAATAAAAAAATCTTCTGTTAATTGCATTGGAGAGACACTTTTAGTAAATGGTTTATGCAAATCAAATCCTTTCTTGTTGGGTGAAGTCACCATTTCCTGACAAGTTGGAAAATAAATGAGAATTGTGTTGGGCATGATCTTTCAGTCAGCAAGTAATTGCTTGTCTAGCACTTGATAATTGTGTAAAGGCGTGCCATAAAATCTAGGCTTAAATTCTTTCTAGAAGGCATCAACAACAGTGAGCAGGATGGACACGAACCTTGATGTTGATCTAGAATGCCATATTGAAACTTGATGGGATTTATGGCAGGAAAATCTGTGTCCTTTTTCTGCTTAAAAAGGAAAACATGTCAGGGTCAGGACATAGAAATGTTATGCATAGTTATTCGTGTTTAGGAATGAATGTGGCTACTTCATGATATCATGTAAAATTGATTTCTGTATCAGATCATTTATGCAAATATATTATTTGAAATATTCTCACTTAGCCATGATTTCAGTTAAATAAATATAATTTATTACTTAATTCACAAAAGTTTTAATGTTTTTTAACAACCGTTCAGAAAAATATTTTGAGAGGAACAGACTTCAAAGTGGACTAGTAATGGTTCGTGTTGAAGTTGTACCATTTGGTAGACACAAGTGGAGACAATTCATCTGTCTCAGTATATATAGAAGTGAATGAGCTGGTCTCAACAAACCTTTGAACGGAATATGTGTTGTATCACAGCAAGTCAGTTTGACTGGTGAGGAAAGCCAGAGGTGACGCAGGTCATTACTACTATGGTGAAACCTATGGACACAGGTGAGGTGCAAATTGTTTTTGATAACTAGTTTTACTTCGGTTATGATTTGTGAAGCATTGCAATCAAGACACTTGTCTGTTGTTAATCTTCTAGTCTCCTTTTGTTGCACTATCCCCATGGAGCTGAGAATGCAAACAGAATGCACACTGATCAAGTGACCAGGGCCTAAATTTTCAAGGGTCTCTTGGGGTTAATTAAGATAGTTGTAGGTTAATGTTAATGTATGGCACTTATGACTATCTTAGTGCTCAGAGAGTTTAAAAAATGTAGGCCCTGGATGATAAGATCTTTCATGGTGTAAACACATTTGAGCAATTACAGTGGCTGCTTTGTGACTGCAGACACTGGCAACCATTTCTGAAATCTTGTCGGTAGATGTGTAAGTGATTTATGTCCCTTTATGAGAGGGGCACCTGCCATATCTGCAAATGTTTCTGGGAGGCTTATTGGCAGGTGTGTTGTGTATTGCACAAGGAGTGAACATGTGTTAAAGAGATCCTGGAATACTCCTGGTACTAGTGTCACTGCAATTAGCCTGTCTTGCAAGTATGACTTCATACTTCAAATAGAAATCTGCAGAAATGACCAATTGTCCTCTTTCACTTTAAAAACAACACTGAAATGGAAGTATTTGTGATTAGGCACATGGGAATGGTGTAGCACATGTGATGTATTTATTATATGCCTGGCAAGAACTGCAAGTATGGCATAAATGAATATCTTCGTGGTTTGGCCTGCAGGGTGTATATTCATGGAAACATTAACATAGGAGATGTGAACAAGCTGATGTTGTTCAGGGTACAACTTTATTGGTGCTTAATGCCACACTTAGCAGTAATCCAGCAATATAGTGGCAGTCTGTAAGTAATCAAGTTTTGGCCTGACATTCCAGTGATGTTCATATGAGCATTGATCTATGCAATTGGCATACAATGACATGTCGACCAATACAGCAAGCCAGACCACCTGATCCTCTTAGTTACCCTTTACAACAAGCATGGTTTACCGAATATCAGTTCCAACCCGGATCTTCACGGGTCAAGTATCTGTGAGCCTAGTGGATATGATTAAGTGTGTGCATGTCTGATAGGAATACATAGGTTGCTAACAACCCTCACCTCTGTGTGCCAGTCACCAATGCTTCAGTATCTTGGAAACATTCAGCATGTCCTCAAGTCTCTTCATTTACTATGTGTAGAAGAGAAGTTACAGTTAAGAATTTAGGGTGTGACACACAACACTGGTCAGAGGTCATTGTCCAGTAGGTTTGTAGGAGTGAATGAATGAATTTATTGCAGTGAAGGGGCCACAGTCACATTATACATTATACACTGTACAACAGGATACAAACACTGATGGAGCGTCACACAGTCGACAGGTGATATATTAATGATCGTGGTCATGTTGGCGACAAAAACAATCTACAGTCAACTCTTGTCTATCCGACACTCAGTGATCCGACATTCACGTTAATCCGACTAAATATTAGGGAACCATTTAAAACAGTGATAACTACTCTTGTTAATCCGACATTCTCGCTAATTAATCCGATAAAAGAGAGCTGACTGTACGCTTCTTCATTGCAAGAAATATATATACTTTCAAAGATACGTGCACTGGATGATGTTACATTAGATATAGTTTATGTTCTGATGGATATTTGCAGTGATATCTTGGTAATAAGGATTGTCTTAATTCGTCATAAAAAGGGCATTGTAGAACACAGTGTAGTTCTGTTTCTACAGCTGGAACAATACATAATGGACATAGACGTTCCTCCCTCTTTAACCCCAGTTTCCGCTCCATTTCAATCATTAAGCAGTGATTAGAACATCTTAGAGAACAAAGTGCAGAGCGTTAGATTTTCACTAATATAACAGATAACTTTCAAAAGCCGCCACAGTTTTAACTGACTAAAATAAAGATGATTTAAAGTGTCGAACCACTGCTGGTAATCCGTTTCAACACACCTCTGCTTGAAAGATTGAAGGAAGGAAGGAGGGGATGGTGTTAGCAGCATTAGACAAAGCTGACACACTTTTCATCTTCTTGTATTCTTTCACTGTAACATTTAGATACAGATACTGGCATTTTATCAAGCAGGCGATCAGTGACTGAGTAGGACATGATTATGTTACAGAGATTGTTTGTACAAGGGTTAACTAAAACAACAATCAAGGCTGGCAGTGTGATGATAAGGATGAAGTCTGGCAGAGTAATGATATGGATTGATGCCCAAGATGTCAATCACTCCATTGTCTGGTCCAGACTTGATTATTTACACACTGCCCTCAAAAAGCTGTAATACTGCTGATTTAGGCGTTAAACAACATGAAGACATTGTGAAAACTCATTTGAAATTAGTAGAATGTTTTTAGCTCTCTTATTTGTTTTGTTGTTTTGCTAAGCTTAAGGGAAAGTTGAAAATATTACAAATTCCAGTGTGAGGTTTCGTGTATTTTGTCACTGGGCCTGATTATCGTGTCTATGAATAACATTGATACTGTTCATGCTTAGTGACCCACAGTGGCCTTTTCAACTACCTTTCAGACCTCACAGATGCCCCAAACATGGTGTGGTAGTGTGTAGCTTTGTACTAAAGCACCCTGTGAGCAGTGTCAACATCCCTGTCACAATTCATCATACTAAGGAAATACACAAATTATTTCTCATCCTGCCGAACATCCTATGTCATATATGAGATTGTGTATTCTTAAAAGTGGTTACAATGTGGCTCATCATGCTGAAGACCTGGGTTCGAATATCCCACATGGGTACAATGTGTGAAGCCCATTTCTGGTGTCTCCTGTCATGATATTGCTGGAATATTGCTAACATCGGAGTAAAACTCAGTATTGTTAAAAAGTCATTATTTCAAGATTTCTGTTTTCTTTTGAACACTATCCAAAGCTTTGAGAAAAATATCATCTGTTTAGAAGAAAGACCTCACAGCGTGTTGCCTTTTGCAGGGTGAAAGTTTTAAGATAAGACATTGTGGTCCTTGATATACGTATTTTACACAATTTGTCATGAGTGTGTAAAACATGTAAGTATTTCTTATGTACCAATAATAGAAACTGGCACAAGCTCTGTAGAGCATGCCAAAAGGCCCAGTAATTTAGGCCACTGTTTATAAAAAAATGAAATGCCTCTTGGCAGCAATAAAATGCACCATTATGAAAACAAAATACATGAATGGAAATAAACTGCCAAAAGAATTGATTGGGGCTAGGCAATATCTAAGCTGGCCAAGCTGGGTGTGTGTCCTGCTGCTTTGGAAGTACGAGACAAGGTGTATGTTTTATTCTGTTAGCTGTAAGTGGCATAAAGCATGTCACTGCCATCAGCTCTTATTGATTGCCCCTGCTCACCAAGCAACCAGTTTACCATGCAAGCAATTACACAGCCTATGATATCACAGTTGATGCCAGAGTTTGGTAGTCCACTGTTCCTTCGGACAGTTCCCTGCAGGAGCTAACAGGGTATGTAACTGTTCATGATGGATCAGAAGGCTGGGCAGCAAATGTATGTAAGTACAGGACTCACATATCCTGCATTGTCATCTTAGGAATCTGTGTGTTTTTAACGCTACAATATGCAATGATTCAATTGGACTGGAGATCATCAAGTGTGTACCAGACAATCAAGTAATTGATACTACTACTACTACTACTACTACTACTACTACTACTACTACTACTACTACTACTACTACTACTACTACTACTACTACTACTACTACTACTGTCTGCTCAGTGAACAGAGGCAACTTAGGAACAACAAACTTATTTTCTGAAGGTGAGACCAAATTTATGACATGTGCTGTCTAAGTAAACTTACCCTCAGTACTTTTCGTTACACTCCACTACTGAGTCTAACAAAACCTTATGGGAGGTCGCATCAGGTAACCTTTGAGATTGACCAATCAGAACACAACTTACCAAATCATGAAAGTGGACATTGGCACATACCTTTTGAACTTTTTATCTCGAAAAGGTTCTTACCCGAACTATTCCGAATGCTGTTCAGCATACATGCTTCTGGGTGATGCACACGGCGCACGTTACAACCATGACAACAGTGAGTAAACAGACGCTAAAAGTAGTCTTTTGGGCAATATTCAAGGATGTCACTGTGCTTCACTGTGCCATGCCATCAACCAGTTCACTGAGGTTCCTGTAAAACCCTTTTGAAAGGAGTCCCCACTGGAGGAACTGTCTAATTACCAGTGATAAATATGTCCATTTGAGGTCATACACCAATTTTAGCCATATTCCAACAATATTAATGCTGGAGACATCAGAAATGGGCTCCCATATTAATCATACAGGGTGAAACCAATTTCTGATGTCCCCCGCCATATAGCTGGAATATTGCTAAAAGCGGAGTAAACCTCAACACACTCACCCACTCTGTAAAACATGAAGGGAATCAAACCCGGTTCTTAGTTAAGAAAAGTGAAGGATTCAACCACTGGACTCCCTAGAACCTCTCTTCCTATGCAGTTTCATGAACACAACAGTGTGGAAATTTATACTGGTTATTAATTTTATGCCAAACTGTATCATGTTAATTTCATGTAGTGGAAAGAATATCTATATATACATTACTATTTGTGTTCGCTTAATGAGATTGGACACAATGAAGTAAATATTGTCACAGTCTGTGACTTTGTGTAAATTGCAGTTAATGAAGCAGAGCAGCATGTCAGTGTAACTATATCATTGTTGCTGATGCACAGTCATACATATACATTAAAAGTGGCTTTAAACCACACAATGCAAGTCTGTCAGAGCTAATGCACGGACACTGACACCTGTTACCATTTCAATCATCGTGACATGGACAAAATATAAACAATGACACACACACCTAATTTTCAACACTGACAAGTGTATTGATATTTGGTGTCAGCATGATATTGTACATGTAAAACATGACCACATTGACTGAATGTAGTTAGCATCGTTATTTTAGCTAATGTGATGATGAAAATATTGCTGATTTTGTCCCATATCTTTCCTCAGTGGTCATGAATTTATGTCTTCATCTGTAATCACATATCCAAAACCTGAGATTACCCAATCATCTACTGGAAATGAAGTCAGGTACTTGTTGGTGAGGTAGATGAACATTTTTGGGTGTATTACATACTACAGATCATATTTGATCTAACCCAGTAGGTAATACAAACACCAGCCTGTTGCAGTCTTAAAGGGAGACTTCCACCTCACAGTTGGTGACCAGGTTGATTGCCTGTCATTGGACCCTGACAGTGTGGGAATATATGTAGCTTGATGCAGCATTCAACACTATTACAGCTGGATGAGTGATTGAGTAAGGTTTATGCTGCTTTTAGCAATATGCCAGCAATATCATGGCAAGGGACACCTGAAGTGGTCTTCCCACATTGTTCCCATGTGTGTAAGTGATCCCAGGTCTTCAAAGTGATGAGCGAAGGCTTTTAACAGCTTATAGGCCACCCCCAGCTTGTTGATCAGGCTAGTCATTGATCAGCATCATGACATGCCAACCCACCCATGAAGATCTGGAATACAAATGAGCTACCATGCTTGTCATAAACAGTGAGTAATGAAAAGGTTGGGTGATCAGATTCATTGCTTTTGTTAACACATGTACTTGTACCCCAAAAGCGCAGATCGATGTTCATGATGTCAGTCACTGGATTGTCTGGTCCTGACTTTGTTAAATACAGACTGCTGCCATATATAGCTGGAATATTGCTGATAGCAGTACTAAGCAAACAAGCATCCCTACCAAGTCACCAAGCGTGACCACCTGATCCTATTTGTAACCTCTTCTAACAGGCAAGAGTTGTTAGCAACCTATATATTCTTATCACAGATCCAAGCGGAGAAGTCACTGAGTAATTTGTCATTATAAGGAAGTCATCAGTAAAATCTTGCCCACACTTAATGATATCCACTGGAACCACAGATGCTTGAACCATTAGTTGTGACGTGATGTTCTGTTTTCTCAGCCTTCTCTGATGATGTTATTTTGTTGTGGACGTTGTTGTCTTTGGAAATACATATATTTTGTTAGTTTTATGTTAATTTAGCTGTCCCAGCTGTTCTAGGGCTGTCCTAGCCGATGTTGATGATGACGATGATCCATTCACACACTCGCACCTTGTCATGAAGTAAATGAAGATGCAGACATGAACTATTGTGTAGTGATGTTCATTATGAATATGTCCCTTTGGTGAAAGATAGCTTGGAAACATTTTGCCAGAAATGAATAAATAGTGAATGAGTCAGTTGCATTGAATCCTTCTTCTGACACAGTTAAAGCATGGAATGTCTGTTTAATGTGGGACAAACGTCTTAAATAATGAAGGTCTTAGATGTTTGCCACTTGGTAGCCTACAGGTGAAACTGTTCACTCATCACACCGAAAACTCAGGTTTGATTCCCTACATAGGCACATTGTGTGAAGCCCATTTCTGGTATCCCCCACCGTGTTATTGTTGGAAAATTGCTAAAAGCGTCGTAAAGCTGAACTCACAGTTAACCACTTCTGTGAAACCCACACACGAACAAACACCTATGTAGCCTTCAAACCCTTCAAACCAACGGTAAATAGGTATTGGGGAAAGAGGCACCTCACAGAGGACAGAATTTCCAGCAACCCGTGTGAATTTTAGGAAAGTTAATCTTTATAGATGATGAAAAACATCTGTGTTTTTTTTTGGTTTTTTTTTTGTTTTTTTTTGTAACAGTAAACTAGAGAAAAACCATTACACTGGTATTCCAGTGAAACCTAGAAACAAACCATGTTCAGAACCAAGATTTGAGCAGGCATTATCTCATATCTAGGGACTGGAAAAAACAGAAAGGGGTAGGGGGATACTGACACTGTCAAGCCTATAAACAAACAGCATGAGATATTCAAGGACATTTCTGTCATTAAACTTATTTTGTATTCATGCGGATCTATTTGCTGATATTGAAGAAACTCTTTAAGACGTGATACTTAAAAGTCAGTGTCCTAGAATTTGAACTCTTCTGGAAAACTGGACAACAGCAGTGTTGAAGGGGGAGGATTATGATCTGATAAGTGTGCAGCTGTAATTTTAGTCAGAGCGTACTAAGTTGGAGGCTAAGTCTCTTGATAAGCACCAGGAATATCAAAATTTAAGTCACGAAGTAGTTCTTTGAAGCTGTGCATGAGCTGTCCAGCCTGGAAAAGCCAACTGAAACATATCCCAACTGCAATTGAGGTCTTATCATAGTGGTCAAAGTGTTTGCTCGTTACATCAGATGTGTGAAGTGCCTCTTGAAATATCAGCATTAACTGTGACTGCCTTACTCCTGGGTCCACAACAGAGGCTGGAAAATGGAGGAAATTTTAATAAATTCCAGCATTTGACCTTTTGTAATTTTCTGTTTGAAATAACAAAAAAGAGAGATTTAAACTTCAAGGAGACAACTGTTGAACTGCTTCAAACAGTTGAAATAGGAACAAGTTATGATAAAGATAGTTTTACTTTACATTTTAAAAGCTGAGATATGAACAAATTTCATATTAAATATGTGACAGTTCCAACTGAAATTAGACATTTCCCAAGGTGACAATTTTGCTTTGATTCAGTGAGTTGGTGAAGTAGTGTTCATCCCTTCCTTCCTTCTTGAGTGAGTGAGTGAGTATTCTTTGATTTGACTGAATGACATAACCACCAATCTACACCACTAACCTACCTTCCACCTTGAAGACATTGTTATCAGTAAGCTGTATATGTGTAAACAATAGTGTATGAAAATCTTTATCTTAAAGCATAGCCTGTGGCCTATACTAATCTATCTGAAGATGATCTACCTTGTGTCCTGAAGTCCTGCAGATGCTGTTCATGATCATGCTGATTGTCACATCACCTTACGCTCTTGTACTGTAGTAAATAAGTATGGACACCTAACGTTTAAGTGCCCTTGTGTAACTAACATGTGGGGAGCTGGATGTTTGTTGCGTTTTTTACATACTCATGCTACTGATCATCAAATTGTCTGGTCCAGATTTGAATATTTACAGACCCCCGCCATATACTTGGAATATTGCTCTGTGGGATGTTACACAATAGCAAACAAATCAAACATGTTTTTAGACATAGTCATGCACATTTATACAGTGTGTATATGCCTCCTTAAGGCCAGACCAGTTTTATTTCTTGTTTTACGGATCCACTGGTCATAGTTTTTCAAGAATAAGAACAAATATAAAAATACATTTTGTTCAGCTTGAAAAATGAAATCTTAATGTTAAGATATACAAGAGTGACATTCCGACTATGCAAGGCACTTTGTTGGAGACTAAAACACCGGTTTCTGTTAAACAGTATTTGTGTTAGAAATCGGTGCCTCAAGCACCCCAGCAAGTGTCAACTTGAAAAACAATGCTTTTGAAAAACTCATATCTATTTTTGCTTTGACTGGTGATTTTTGCCCCCTCCTACTTTGGTTTTCCTGAGGCCAAAAATCTGTAAAACAAGAAATAAAATTGGTCTGGCCTAGGCACAAAATTTATTGACATAATTATACCACATATGATGTGATATGATTTTATTGTTTTAAATGTCAGTTAAAGGATGACAGTAGACCAGAAGTGACAACAATGATCTATTTAATTCTGTTAGAATTATTCTGTCATTTGGAACAAACCAGCTAGCTATGCTAATCCTCTTTTAATACCCACACTCGAGCAGTGTTGTCTTAAATGCTTTCAGTGTAGGGTCTGGATGACATAGACCTTGATTAGTTTTGTCCCAGGTCAGCAAAATGCCTTGAGAATAATATTCACCTTACTGTATTGCCAGACAGAACTTGTCAATACTGCCACAAATTGGACTGTCTGTGAAGGACAGTCTTCATTGGATTCCAGTTTGTACCCCAGCCCAGATTTGACAGCGCCTCTCTATAACGGAGACTCCAAACTTCAAAGGTGGTGGCTGTTTATTCGATTAGTTGAGTTCAATTCTGTCTGGGCAATTAGACTGAAGGTTGATGGAAATTGAAATGTGTCCATTAATTTGCCTCACAGCCCAGAATATGTTTTGAGAAGATGTACAGAAGTCTGAGAGTTGACTGAAGTGTTCTCTCAAAGATAACAAGCCTCTTTGTCCTGATAAAAATTTTATGAAGTTTGGTTAGAATAATCTGTGCTTAACTCTCGCAGCATTTTGGGAACGATCAACATTTGGGATAACATAAACTGACGGTTGTTATCAATCTCAGTCTATATGTGGATTAATCTACCAGTCCAAAGGAAAATTACATCCTGTGTAGATTGGTGCGTGAGTGTGTTTGGTTTTATGCCGCACTCAGCAATATTCCAGTCATATGGCGCTGGTCTGTAAGTAATTGAGTCTGGACTAGACAATCCTGTGATCAACAGCATAAGCATCCATCTGCGCATTTGGGAACCGATGACGTGTGAACCAAGTCAGCGAGCCTGACCATCCCATCTCGATAGTCACCTCCTATGACACGCATAGGTTGCTGAAGGCCAATATTGTAACCTGTACCTTCATGGGTCTCTAGTGTAAATAGTGTAGCTGATAATGCACTATGTGATGACATCAAATGTATCTGAATGTGTAAGAGACAAGTTTGTATCAGACTTTTTCACAGGATGTTTAAAGATACAGATATTTGAGACAGGGATAATAATGACAGTTTCTCTAATGTACTGTTGAAATGCTTGATGATTTGTGATGTGTAATATGTACTTACAAGTTTTGTCAGTTGTTTACACTGCACTTCCAGTGTTCAAGGTATATGATGGCCATGTGTAAATATTTGAATCTGGAAAAGACAATCCATTAATCAACATCATGAATATCTATTGGGGTTCAATGTCAACAAGTTTGACCACATGATCCTGTTAACTGCCTTTCAGGACAAGCATGGGTTACTGAAGACCAATTCTAACCCGGATCTTCATAGGTTATGTACGTACCTCTACAACAAGATACTTCCTGACTGGTCATAGAAAATCCACGGCAGAGGCAAGGCGAATTTACCTAATCATATGAAAAAATCAGGTGTTATGAACCTTTTTGGAGTTGCATAATGTGTAATTGTATTTTGGTTGTACATGTTAGCGTGCATGTACGCTGTGCTATTGTGTTGGTATCTGCAGATCTGTGATTGTGAGGCCAGTGTGGTATTTAGGACTCCAGGTGTTCCTGTTTAATGTAGAGAACGGTATGCATGTGTATGGCAGATACCATGTGTAGATGGACCACACAGTGCAAAAAGGAATGTAACTGTTTGGTTGTGTCAGTACTTGAGTACCTTCCACATGGGGTGAAGGTAGGCCTTACTTCGAACTGTGTTTCATGTGTAGTGTGACATATTTTTTGCTGGAATATTGCCAAAAATGGAGCACTCACTCACTCACTCACTCACTCACTCACTCACTCACTCACTCACTCACTCACTCACTCACTCACTCACTCACTCACTCACTCACTCACTCACAATACCTGTCTGAATGTTTAATGTATTTGTGGGTATCATTAACCCATAAGTCACACCGAAGACCTGTTCATTACCAGTGTATATTGTGCAGGACCAGCCAACTGTAATCCCAGATGTTACACATTGTGTTCACTCAGGGTAACAGATGTTACCAGACTTATTGAAACATTGAAGTTTATGCAATATTTTTATGATCAGGAACTCATTTTTCAGTTCAGCAGGGATCTTGTCCAATTGATGTTGGTAAACTGAAAAACACAGATTAGCTTGTTTTTTTTCCAAATTACATTATCTTTGTGTATGCCTGAACAAGCACAACAAAGATGAAACAATGTGTCATTGACTTAGTGAAACCATGTCAGTTATAGCTCAAGTGTTACATCACTGTGTGGTTTATGACACCTGATTGACTACCACTAGTACCAAAATGCTGGCATGCATTATAAGTTGTGCACTAGAGCTGTGTATCATGACGTAAGTGGCGAGACAATGTATCCCAGTACCAGTTTAATGAGTTGAGACTATATATCATGAAAGTATGATATGTTAAGGAACCTGCGAACATCACAACTGTGGTTATATGATACGTATATTGCAGAATGCAGTCAGAAACATTTTCAAACAAACAAAAATGTTTTCACAGGGGACTATATCTTATCTGTATATATTATTTTTTCAACAGTGTGAGAAAGCCATTGATCCTGTTGGTCGTTACTATCAAAACACTTTGATACTATCGCTCTTGTGTTACGTTCACACACATTTAACCAGTTGTTCATTTAATAGCTTTCATGCTTAAGAAAGAACAGTCAAACTTATTCAGTATACCTTTATCTAGTATGTGTAAATTTGAAAGTGAAGTTTCCTTTGGGAAGTTGTGTTCCTACACCAGTAGTTTCACAAACAACTTAATGTAATTTATATCAGAATTCTGAAGCACTGAAAAGTGCCCTTATGTCTGCTTCCTATGTTGTATCTTCTCTTTGTTCTCTGTCTTAACAAAGGTAAGACATCGTTTGCAGGTGTTAATAGTGTTATTTGTCAAACAACTAAAACATATTTCAATTACATGAAGACAAGTGTTCCATAGATCACAGAGTTTGTGAAATCTTCACACTACTTATACACCCACAACTTTGTTCATGTAACAAAGATAACAGACACAAACAAATTCCTTTTAGCTTCAATTTGTTTTTAAAACTCAGAATGGTTTCAAAGTGTCATGTCACTCCTATCCTAGCATTAATGTAATATTCCTTACAACTTTGTAGTATTTTTAGTTGTATCAGGATATATTGTCTCTTCTGATGATACATTGATGTATCATGGACCCTAGTGATATGACTGTACTGTGTTAACTGAGATGAATTATTACTACCACAAAGGGCCAAATGAGTTCAGCTTTCCCAAATAAAAAATAAATGTTATGGTTAAAGTTCAGATTACACCTCTTTAAGTTTTTAAGAGTTAGGGTGGGTGGGTAGGTGGGTAGATAGGTAGATAGGTGTATTTTTACATTGTTTTCATTCGTTAAACACAACCTACTAATACATTTGTCAGTGTGTAATTGTTTATTCAGAATGACCAATGTCCCTCAGTGCCAGGTAAAAGCACTTGTGTTCGTACCACTTGGAAAAATAGGGTCGTTTCTAGAATTCAGGGGTCATTAGGGTAATCGGAACCACAACATTTTTTTATGCCTGAACATGTTAAATGTGTTTAAATGATGTATATACACTGTATTAGTTACACAACAAGCACTAATATGATCTTGTTTATTATATACCCTGCTGGTGTTTAACCGTTATTACTCAATTAGGATTTTATCTTTTTCAGCTGCTACCAATACAGACAACCAAATATTTACTTGTAATCAAGTGCAGTAGCTCAAAGTTTATATCTTCAGGTATATTAGTTTTGCTAACATGTTTTGCATCATACTTATTACTGTTTGCATACTGATGTAAGTGAAAGATATTAATTTTTTTCATGATACTTGCACTTAATGAGTTTCTGACAGACTGCAGCCAATATCTATATGTTAATATCAACATGGCATTTATATGCCATACATGCATTATACACAGGATTGTGCTACATGTCCTGTACTGGTCCAGTACATCATCTACAGAAGTTGCTATGCACAGAGATGATGGGCTCTGAAAGGAAGTTGACATTCTGCTGGTACCTGGGAAACTGAATATATACATGACCTTTGAACTTAGAAATGTCTAGTCTCAGCATTTGTGTCATCCTGATATTCTTGGGCAGCATCATGTGCATCAGACCAGGATATAAGTGGACAGTCCTGGATGTAAAATGAAGTGTTGTCTTGAAATTCGTCTTTCAAATTTGAGACCTGTTGAGTGTGAGGAAGTGGTGACAGTTATTGACTACAGTACAAAATCAATATTTCTCCAAGTTCAGATTGTCCCAGGGATGGTTTAGGAAGAGAAGATGCACATTGCAGCATCAGACATATACATCATTGTTGCATTCATGTAACTGTGTCAGTGCTGGTGTTTCTGTCAGAGATGGAGTATTGGTGCTGATAAAGACAGGGCCCAGGGTGTCGCATGTGTCTATGGTGTCGACTGTGTCTATGGTGCTGTCCGCCTAATCATCTACCTTCAGACCAAACAGGTTAGCTGCTGTCAGTTCTGTGATCCCTGATTTGGTGTGGTCAGATATATATGAAACTTTTGTCCGGAAAATCAATAAGATAGAGGCATGGTTCTGTAAGATACAGTGAGGAAGAGGGGTGAGGGATAATTTTCATTGATTATCTTAAATGTCACGATATGCTAATGATTCTAGCATTTATTTAGCTCGGCCTTCTTTTTGTATGGAAGTCTCGGGTCAGCTTAGCGAGTGGGATCTGTTTCTGCAGAAGGAGACTTGTGTTGGCTTGAGTGCGCTGCAGCAACCAAATTAATTGCTCCACTATAGCCTGCTTATGAAGAATGAATATTGAAACTTTATGGATTTTGTGACAAAGCCAGAAGCAGTTTCTTTGCGACATTTAACAAGATTCACTTAACTGAAAGTGTATGAAAATCTTGTTGTTACATCTTTGACAATGCATCTGTCCAAGAAAGCCGATCAATGAAGATAGAAAGCTACCCTGGTCTGGATAGTGCCATAACTCAACTAGCTTTATTGGAATTTGACAGGAAATCAGCTTGGCTTGGTAGTTGTGCCAGAACAGATCTCATCAGGTATGAGAAAGACCATTAGTTTGGCATGAGCTTTTTATTACAAAATTATCTTCTTCACTTCATGTATGTTTATTAGATGGCGTATTCTTCTGATATCGTTCAGCTGTTTTCATACCTTTGAAATTATGTCTCTTGTCATATTTTGAGGATGCCACATTAACTCATCACAATCTCAAAGTGTGTTTCAGGAATTGTGTCAACATTGCGTTTGAAGCTTGAAAAAAGCTTTGAGTAACATCATTGTTATTATTAATTCTGTAGTGCTGACAGTGTCGGTTATATGATGTGATGCCAGAGATATTAAGAAGTCGGTGTTGTTAAACTGTCCATGACAGAGTAATATGTTCCTTACGTGTTCCAGCATTTGCTTCGTCTGACTTCAAACTTCAGTTGGTTTCAGTCACTTCTGTATTGTTTTATATATAAACAAACCTATAAGTAGATTAAGTGGTATTATAAGATATGTAGTGTTTTGCTTTATAAACTCATGTTCCAATTCTGTTATGTAGGTACTAACACATTTATCCTGAAACTTCAATAATCTTTCCTTGGCATTTTGCTGGCGCAAAAAAAGCCTGTGTTGGTCATGAGGACAGCTGAATCCCATGTGACCTTTATGTTTGCAACTAAATGCAGATGTATGAAGTATCAATGCTGATCATTGGCAGACATTATTAATTTTGTTCCTTAAAGCCCAGAGGATGTCACCAGTAACACCCTGTGTTCCCTAAGTGAAATATTTTGTTCAGTTAAGGGTGATATTATCAAAGTGTTTTGACAGTAATGACCAGCAGAATTAATGGCTTTCTCACACTGTTGAAATAGAAATATATACAGATAAGATATGGTCCCCTTTGAAAACATTTTTGTTTGTTTGAACATGTTTATGAGGGCATCCAGCAACATAACAACTATTTCATGACATCTCTTAAAGATTTCAGTTTATGTAAGCTGAACATGAGGTCAGTAGCATGGGCAATACCTCACTCTGAACACATTATTCCCACTTTGAAAGAAATTTGTTTTCTAAGACAATTCCAGGGAAATAGTTTGAACCTTGTTCACTTCTTCCACAAGATACTTTGTCCAGTTCATCCACATCAGAAAGTTTATTCACAATCGAGTCCGGAGCAAATGGACCCTCAGACTTTGTTTATGAGACCTTGTCTTAGATTCACGCAGGAACATGTAACCAGTCTGTGTGAAAAGCTCTTTACTTGTCTGCTACCTCAAAATGCTATGTTGCCATAGTGGCAGTTCCTTGTAAAATTCTTGTTAAATATTGTATGCATGTACCAGCTTAAGCATCCTTGTTCCGATGAATCTCCACTATACCCTGGATGAATCTGTGGCTCCCATGGCTGGCTTTTTATCAAATCCGGTGTCTACTTTGGGAAGTTGAGTGAACCAATCACAGCTCGTTTTCGCTTTTTAAATTATCTAACTGATTAAACTTGGCTGCACATACCATGCAGTTTCCCTGAAAGAGATAGAAGGAAATCTTGCATTTATATTTTACTTATACTTTGAGGACCTATCAATTTGTCTGTATGATTTCCCTCAAATCCGAGTCGCACTGCAACCAAACCTTTGCAGCAGTGACCACTATCTTTGTTGACGCTAGCAAGCTCGGTTGTAACGGTGGCTTAGCTGATTGGCTGCTGTGAGAATGTGGAACCAGCAAAGGGAGGTTATAAAATTATCACCCGTCGATGCATCCAGGGTATAGTGGATACCAAGAGGTATCTTTGAGAATAATATAAGATCCTAGTGAATGAGCTTCTAGCAATATTCCATCAATATCACGACAGGGACACCAGAAATGGGTTTCACTCATTGTACCATGTGGGGAATGAAACCAATGTATGCCTGTGATGTGACAAGCGGACACTTCAACCACTGCCCAGTGTAAGGTCCTAGTCTAATGCTGTCCCTGTATACTCTGTCAAATGTTTTGAATATCAGTGTGACAGTTGCCTGTAACATACGAGTAACACAAAATCTCGTTTTTTAATAAACAAACCAATCGGAACATCACAACCAAGACCTTGATATAGAAGAGTCTGGATACTGTACATCTGGCAAATGAAAAAATCCAGATATTTAAAACAATATCTCTGCACAACTGACAACAAAACCTGACATACAGGTAAACTTGCATGTCAACATTACAGCAGCATTTTTTATCAGTTATCTGCCAATTTCCTGCTTGAATGGATGTAAAGCCGTGTATTTGTATTGTACCTTACAATGTAAATTGCTTTTAAATGTTACCAGTGGTGATAAAAGGCTAAAATGTGTTGCTTCGAATCAATAAGTGTATATGGTCTGATTCATATCCCAAGATATTACTAGAGCATACTGAAAGAAACACAACTACGAGTGATGTTCACTGGAGTTATGGTGCTAGGAATTATTCAGTTGGGTGATAGCATGCAATATCATTGTGTAGAAGCTTCCATAAAGTGGAATATTGCTGAGTATGGAGTCAAACATGAACCGAAGCAAACCATTGTATACATGTACCCTCATTCACAACTATGAGATGTATGGAATACCTGTCCATACTGGTTTATGTAATTGTGCATATCATTTACCAATAAGTATTAAGTCCGATCAAAGCCTGTTCATAATAGTACATGTTATACAGGACCATCCATTGCTGTAGTCACACATCTGACAGGTTGTGTTACTTGTGCTGCAGATGTTATCATACCTAATGAAACAGTGATATTTTATGTAATATTTTCATGTTCAAGAGTATTATCTTAAATGATTTGTTAAGTTTAGTTCGTTGTATGGTTTGTTGTTTAACTCAGCAATAATCAAGCTATATATCGGCTATCTGTAAATCAAGCTATATGACGGCTGTCTGTAAATAATCAATTCTGGACCAGAAATTTCAGTGTTATGGTCTAGTGTTACAAAAATGTTACGAAGATTCCAACAGCAAGATTCCAATGAACATATCTTAACCACACCGAAACAAACAAGAAAGATGAAAGGTTTGTAGTTCAGGGTCATCACAACAATGTTTGTGTGGATATCTATGCTTAATGCCCGTATGCTGAAAGCAAATAACAGCTTTATAATTTTCAGAGTAAAAGCACTAACTGTTGGTGTATTTCCAATACATTGGTTGAAAGATAGTTCAGCAACATATTTGTTTTTCATATTGCTTCAACTCATATTATGGCTTTCATTCTCATTTAGATTTTGTAATTGCCTATTAAACCCCCTCGAAGTGTTATTTTAAGTACATTATGGTAATATTTAAGTAGGTATTGTAGAGTCTGAGTGTAGTACAGGTATCGTGTTTCAATCCATTAGTTTGTTACAGTGCTCACTGTTCAGGATGAATTCATTTTCAAGACAACTGATACCTTGTTAAGTGCTTTCAGAATATGTATCAATTTTTACACCAGCTGACATGTAATTTCTGTCATGAAGTCATTTAGAGTATGTAACTTTTGTTGTTGCTGAAACACTTGGAATGTGCTGGATCAAACAACAGATTCCTGTTAGGTGCAGTTTTGTGATGAACATAATATTTCAGTAAATGAATTTCAATGATATTTTAAACATTTCCTTGTCATCATGGAGATAACTGTGTTTTCTGTTTCATTGAATGATTGGATAGACTAGCAGTTGAGATGTTACATTTTGTGTGATTTTCTATCTGCGGCAATGTCATTTTCAGTAAGCAGGTGAGGTGTTGCAAAGAGACAAGTCATTTCGTGTGATTTTCTATCTGCAACATCAGTTTGAGTATACTTGATTAAAACCTGGTAATAGGGTCAGAACGTCTTGGCAAGTCAGTCATGTTGTTATGAATACCATTAAATTGAAAGAAGTATGTTGCCACCAGCAAGTCCACATATTGATTTGTCCTGGGATGTATCAGGATATCAGGAAACTCTGCCGTCAAGACAAGCACATCTTTAGCCATCTCAGGGTCTACGTTAGTTGCAAGGAAACACACTGACCTAGTCTTTATGGTCTAGGTGATAGTGCTGCAACAAGTACAGTATTAGGGGAATATCATATGATTTACACACCTATTTCTGGTGTCCCTCATCGTGATATTGCTGGAATATTGCTAATAGCAGTCTAAAACTCACTCATGTGTTTCACTAAAAAATGGTAACAGATGCTATCTCTTCATAAATACTTAATGTTTAATATCAAGAAATTAAATTACCAAACAAGTCATGTAATTGTTTCATTTTTAACATTTAATTGGTGTTTATTACCTGCCAGAACAGCTTACACCAGCATAGAAAGCAAGATAGTTGCAGAACCTTTATGCATAAGTGTGTAAAACATAGAAAACTCAGGTAATATTGCCATATGTGTTACCTATAAATGTAAGTGTGTTCTGCTCCATCTGTAGTGCCACCCCCACTCAGTTACATATGACAGTGTAGTTATAGTTAAAGTATGGCTGGAACAGTGCTGTAAGAGTTGTAAACCACTCACTCCCTGTCCATGCTATGTGCTGAGTTATCTACTCTTGAATTTCAACTTCAGGATGAGGATTTTATGTGTTTAAAGGTCCCCATAGATTCTCAGTAAATTCCAACCAAGGCTCAAAGTCTTCAGATTATGCATGTGCAAAATTAAAGTTGTTATTGGTCCTTTCCAGTTCTCATTTACCAATCACTGATGCCTTTTATCCTAGATTTTGGGTGTCCAAGTATGCTAAAGTTGACAGATTTGTTCCTGCTTCCATGACAACCCCGATTCCCTGCAGCTGCTGCTTATGTGTTTGTCCGGGATGTGAAGTTTGTGAGGATGAAGGTGATGATGTAACTGTAGGCAGGGCGTCAAGAATACACTGCCATTTTGCCATCATCCTAGAGATATCTCACCAAAGCTGAACTGAATTCCTCTTTCTATGAACTGTCAGTGTCAGTGTCCATCAGTTGCAGATATCTTCATTACGTCAGTGTAGTTTGCAAGTAGTTGGAAGTACATCTGAACTAGTCAGCTTCCATTCCTTGGTAAATGATTTCAGATTTGTGAGGTTTCATTATTTGTGATGAAGAACATGCATGTGAATCTCAATTGATCAGCTTGCATTTTTAGCTCAATGAAGTCAGATTTGAGAGTTTCCTTTATTACTGGGTAAAGAGCAAATCCATCTAAAGAGGCCAGATACCATTCCTTGGTTAGTGAATACGTTTTAGAGTTTCCAGTATTTGTGTAAAGAAATCAAATGTATCTAAACAAGCCAGGTACCAGTCGTTGGTCAGTGAAGTCATGTTTAAGAATTTCCAGTATTTGTGTGGAGACATCAAGTGCATATAAACAAACCAGGGGCCATTAATGGGCAAGTGAAGTAACATTTGAGTGATTCCATTATAACTAAGTAGAGAATTTGTTATTGCATCTAAATTAGGCAGTGGGCATTCCATTCATTGAAGTTTGCTTCAAGAACTTCATTTTTTAACTGGGTGAACAACATTCAGTGCACCTAAACTAGCCAGGTAGCTTCCCAGGTCAATGAAATCAGATTTGAGAGCTTCAGTTTATTACCGTGTAAAGAACGTTGCAGTGTATGCCTCTTGAGGATGTCATCAAGTGCAGTGGTGAGAGAGCAGCCATACAAGCCGAGTGATGGCGTGGAGGATGTGAAGTAACTCTGGAGAATGGCTGGGAGGATGTTGGACATGAGCAGCTAACACAGTCAGGACAATATGGCAGTGTACGGATGTTTACCATAACAATTATCAGCTCAGGAATAATTATGTCTGATCAGATGGAGATCTGTTAAGCAGTTGGCAAGAGGGAGCTCTGGTGAGCTTTATTTTGGTTATGTTTCTTGCCAGGCATATTATGTAATTACCAGTAATTTTGACCCATAGGCCTTTACTCACTGCCCATACTTTCAGTATGAGATAGTGTGTAGTGCTGACATATGGACTGAACTGAATATTTTCTTGACTTGGGATTCTGACTGAAAAAATGCCTCATTCCAAAGAGTTCTGTTTTTACAAGCATTTACATGCATTCACTCTAACATTATGCTACTATTTTCGCAGGTTCTTTTGAGAGGGATTTTAGAAGCTGAGGAGTACAATGTGCAACAAGCTCTTTTATGACAATGTCTTTTATTTCGTCACAATTCGTGTGTCCTGTGTTTCAATATAGATTCTAGCGTAGTTCCAGAGAGTGTGAAGCTTACTAAGTGTCCTGGGGTGCAACCTGTGGTCAGGAGTAGGGCGAAGTCCTGGTGATCGATTGTAGGGGGAAAAAAATTGTTTTTACGTTATTTAAGCATGATTTCTTTGTTATTTGGTGCTAGTTCATGAAGAATTTGAATGATGTGAGAGTTTAGACAGGTAATGCGTGAGTGTGTGACATTGCAGTTTCACGTAGGATGCATCAGAGTTGACAGGGATTATTCTTGTACCGTTGCCAAGTAGGAATGTGACAAATTAGCACCAGTTATGTACCATGCTCAATTAGTTGTTTTGATATGTGCCATTTCAAACCCAACTGTGGAAAAACTAGGAGAGGAATAAATCCGGGTCTGTCAAGGCACTTAAGTGTAGGATTTCATCAAGATGGTTGATGAGGAAACACAGCAGCAATGACCTTCATTACAGACCTCATAATACATGTTGCAATAATCTAAGTTAGTCTTCTGTTCAAGGAGTGTTTAATCACCAGTGTACTGCCCGGCTAAATATCCAATCAGAGAGTGCCGTGGAGAACGATCTCATATTGATGGCCTGTCGATCATTGTGTGATCACCGTGCCCTCAAGTCATTGTCGGACACATACTGGACAGGCAGTAGTCACTGTCTATCTCTGCAGCAAGTTGAGCTTATAATTGTGTCCTGAAGCAAGCCTGGTAACTCTGTGGAAGTGATTGCCGTGAAGCTTGTCCTCCAATTGTCTTCCTCGATATGCCCAGAAGCTGTACAAATTTGTGGGTTCTTGTTAGCTTTACAGTTCATGTGATTGTGGGCTGTCCATGAACCTGTGTGAGTGGTAAATGGAAGTATTGTATCATACTTTGTGAAATCCAGTACTTTTGATAAATTTGCTCTTGTGTTAGCTGAAGTGAAAGTGTGAGACTCTTTGGAAACTTTCAGGGTTCACTAAGATGTTTTGTCAAAGCCACCTGTGATTTTTATCCCTTGTGTCACTTCACTTGAAATGTAAGTATTATATTCTGAGGAAAACAAATAAGGGAACACATCATAGTTCCTTCCTGAAAGGCATCTTTAGACATGTGGATGTGTGAAAATCCGGCCATAGAAAAGGTCTTTGGCACCCCATACTTGCCACAAAAGGCGATTATGCTTGTCGTAAGAGGTGACTAACAGGATCGGGGGGTCAGGCTCTCTGACTTGTTTGACACATATCCCAGTTGCGCAGATCGATGCTTATGTTGATCACTGGATTGTCTGGTCTGACCAGACTCAATTATTTACAGACCGCTGCTACATAGCTGGAATACTGCTCAGTGCAGCATAAAACTAAACTCACTCACTCACTCATTTTAACATGAAAAAAAAAATCAAATTTTTGTCAGCAGCATACAAATGGTCATGGGTTTCGCATGCCAACACATTGAACTGAGATGCTGTAATGTAATTGGAATGTTGTTCTGTCCAACATACACAGTTACAAATGTCTAGCCTCAGTTTTCTGTTTTCCATGCTATATCTGCAGTGTTCACAATTAAGAAAGGTCCATTGGCTTTTTCATTTTTGATGCTTAAGAACCAGAAATTTTTAACTTGGGATCGTGACAAGTGCTTATTCTGAAACAAAAAGCATTTTGGGCAGAAACAAGCATTTAGACTGAAAAGGAACCGTAAAAAGATTTTGGTATCTGCAGAAACTCTTGATCTGTATCATTAAGGTCTGTAGCATCACAGTAAAAGCTGGGTGGAAGGGCAAATGCTGGCTAATGATGGTCAAAGCATGGATGTCTGAACTGTGAAGCTTTTGTCGGACCTGTCTTAGTATGCATCCTACACTCTACAGAATACATAGAAAAATAATACAACTGATTTCTAGAATGAATTGGCAAGAAATTATGCATTGTTCCATGTTCCATTAGGATTAAATTTTCTATTTTGTCGCTAAATGTTGTCAAATACGATTAGTTTGTTTCTATTCGTCTGGATTTGTCAGAAACAAAATTATTGGTATAGATTCTGTAACACTAATGTATATTTACATAATAGCTAGGGCCAGAGAGCTAAGGAGCTTGTGGTACGTTCATGTCATAAAAGCTCTGTCTAGTAGTGGTTGTGGGAGGCTAAATGGATTTTTGCAAGATGAGACAGTGTCACACTGAACAAATTTGAAGCTTTTGGTTATATCATGATTGAATTTCCTTTTCATTTGGAGGGGTTTGAGATGAAGTGTTTATTTGTTGCAAAGTTACTTGCTTGTCAGTTGAATAATTTGTGAATACGTCATGGCCAATGCTATTCCTTCCAGTAGAAGTCATTTCTATGAACAGAGAAACATTGATTGTTGGTGAGAATAAGTCAGTGGTGGTCTGGAGTGAGTATGTTAATATTGAAATTTGTATCTTTGTTATCTCAATAATACTAATAAATGTTTCTTTGTAATAGACCTTTATAGCGCCTCAGGAACAATTCCTGTCAACAAACCTGATCTTGACCAACATCTGTTATGGATAAAACTTCTTTTAATTCTTCAAATACGTTGTTTCATCCATGGATCAGTGTGCATGTGATTTTCATTCTCAGCTTCATGGGGAGTATACAACTTAGGCAGACGGTTAACAGGCACCTTACCGTCTCATCCTACCAGGTACCCATTCACTACTTGGTGTACTGAGACAAAAAAAGTCAGAGCAGTGGGTTAGTCTCATTTCTTTTTAGTGGCTTTAGCAAGCCACATGTCACATTGAGGACCTGGTTCCATGCCTATTTATGGTGTCCCCCTGCCCCTGACACTATGATATTGCTAAGTGACATAAAGCCATACTCAAGCACTCACTCTAAAGAAAACCACATTCCAAAGGAGACATATATTTCACTGTGAGGTATAACAATGATACAGACCAGAGTATTTACAAATGACTATAAATACAATATCAACATGGGGGGACTGAACTTTGAGTGAACTTTCATTTGGCAAAAAGCTGAACATTAATCATTATGATTCCATACCCTTGGTGTACTTGATGGATGGAAATATTTGTTCAAGCCCAACAGGAAATTAACTTGAGTAAATTGTAACCTGTCTCCCTACAGTTGGATGGGGTGCTCGATGAAATTTTCAACTTTGACCTTGTGTTGACATGATCAGTAGAAGTAATTAGCTTCATGAGGATTCATGGCTACAAGTAGAAACATTTGAATACAGTCTTCAAGTCTTCCTCTAAAACTCCTTGGTGATGTATGTATGTCTACAATGTTTTGACATTTACCGAGTTACTAGTTCCTTGAGTGTATTTTATCTATGTTTTATTATGACAAAAGGACCCTTGATATTTGCCATAGTTTGTGGGCTCTGATTGGTATACCTGTCCATTTGATTTACTCTCACAAGCAAAGGACATTCTGAATAATGTCAGTCAGAGAGATTGGGAAGGCGATGTCACTCCAGAAATAAAAATATGCACAGAATGTCCGTCTTTTTATTGAATGTTGTTATTTGGTACCACTATTGGCTCTTTCAGGTTGGAAAGCACTCAAGCACTTATAGCTCCCATACTTCAACATAGACTTACAATAGCTGCAGCCCTATGGAACAAGGGGCTTGTTAGGTTCAGCTGTCCCATCTCTGTTGACATTTAGTGAAATTATCAAATGGATGCATGGACAACAGAGCCTGAGAGGGGTTCCTGACCTGGATCCCGGAGGACCAGGAAGGTCCAGTGTAGAACCAAGTCACTTGTGGTCCTATTGATCAGTGCTGATTGCATTATCTTGTCATAAATCTAGATGAAGACCTGGGCTGTGGGATGAGCAATCTAGTTGTGTGGAAGTGTCCGGCATCCAGTGATGGATAGGGCCTTGATGGTGTGCCAAGGGCACCTACACACCAAGTACATGGCTTTTGATTGGGAACATGAGAGCTGTACAGAATTCCAGGCAATTTAGTGAAAGCTCTTGGTCAGTTTGTTTATTGGCCTGTAAGTCTGTATAGTGATTTATGTCTTGTCCAATGTTGGAAATTCCTTTGCAGTAGACTGACAGATAGACAAAGAATAATTATTGTTCATTTTGTGTGAGACTATATTGATCAATGTTTTCTCAGTAGAGAAGATTAAACCAAAGATGGTACTGTCATGTACGTGGAATAGATGTATTCTTTGGCCATTCATCAGGTTTAGAATTCTCCAGGCATTCTGGGAAGGAACTGGTTTCCTGCTACCAATGCTTACAGTAAGAGGTGATTTAATGGATCATGGTCAGGTTTGGAGACTTTGTTGATTGCTTGTCTTATGACTTCATGGTATGGGTCATTGCTCACAAATATCAACCACTTGTCAGAAACAGAAAGTATTGCTGAGAAGGCATTACAAACTAATATACAGAATTGACGGAGGCACACTCGTCTGAGACGGTTTGTCGAATGAGGAGGTATTCAGGCATTACCACAGGGCTTGTCAGTGGTTGCAGACATGATTGACAATATCACGCTCGTCCATTTTTTACTTCTTCCTTATTTTAACTGCCAAGAGAAGATACAGATGAGTCCTTTTCAGACTAGACTAACTCTTACAAACAAACCACTTCTTTTCAAAAGGAGCCCACATGAGGAAGACTCCTGATGTTTAAGATGATCTGGATTTGTCATTATAGAAAGGGTTGAGGAGAAATAATTTGGTTCAGGGACTGAGTTAGCCTACTAGACATTCATTTGTTATTTTAGACAGGTGTTTTATGTAACAAGGGTAGTTCCTCTAGATTTTCACTAGTTTCAGACTAGAAGCAGCATTGCAAACCCTGCCTGCCTGAACGTCAGGGACAGTCAGTTTTGCGTCTGGATGGTCAGTTTAAAAAGTTGCATGCCCGATGGTTTTGGAATATGACTTTGAGTATAATGACTAAAGCCATGACTGTAACAGATTTGAAAACATTATGCAGTTTCCCTCCACTTATTTACCTGCTTACTATTTTTCTTAATCCAGGAAATTTTCCAATGAGTATGGTAACCTTTCAGACTTACCACACCAGTTGTCTTGCTGACATTTTGGTGAGTTATGTCTCTTCTGCCTTGACTTTCATTCTAAATCAGCGATCAGTTAAAGGTCACAAGCAACGTAAAACACAACTTTGCATATTCTGATGCCTTTTGGTATGCACTTACCGAAACAAATCATCAAAATTGCCAATTCAACTAATAAAGTTGAAAAAACGCAATGAAAAAAATGCCCGCAAAATCTGAGTTCAAACGATTCCCAAAGTTTCTCCCAGTGCTATCGGAAAAGTGGTTTCAACAGCTGCGCTGCGCTGCACCTATAATGCAGACACAGTGAATAGGTCCGCGGAGCTTGAAACAGTATGCATGCACTTAGTATGAGGTAGTGAGCAGTAGTCTAATCTTGGTTGTGTACACAAACACGTAAAAATTCTACTCGTTACATAAAAAATCTTGTTGATTGTGGTAAGCAGTCACAGAGAAAGCTCAATGTCTAGTTTACTGACACCAATATGTCTGCCTACCTGTCTGCAAAAGACAATATGCAGTACACATGCAATCATTGACCACATGCAATTTGAACTTAACACCTATCAGGCTATACGCCATAAACAAAATAAATTGATTTATGACTCGTGACCCGAGTCCTGTCTCTGCCACATTATGTAATTATTCAAGTGTGATACTTGTACTCATGACATGTTTTTATGTCTGTGGGTTGCAAACAAACTACATGCATTTTTCTTGGATGACTGGATCTGACAGAAACTGGTGCAAACTCTTGTCAGTTTCAAGTCCTGCTTTGTACTTGGACGAATGACAGTTTCAAGCCACGCATCTCTACTGAAATGATTTTTGACTGGATCGAGTGCAAATTCAGAGAACATTTACTGAAACAATGCATCAAGTACAATAAAAGACGTTGTTAGCCAGAAAGAATCTTACTTTCTTGTGACTCGCCATACATGTAAAATGCCCATCAAACAGATCATCTTTCTGAACACACAATAATGAGCCCTCAGCATATCAGCAAATGAACCGGCCAATCGGAAACCATCGTTACACTTGAGTGCACACCCACTTGCTATGACTGAGTTCGGTCTCCCGAGGCCTTCGTTTCAAGGGAAGTAAGCCCAAGTACAAAATATTGCACTTTTGAATCACGATTGTACACTTATAATTTGGTTTATTTCTTTTTTTTTATTGCCAACAATGTATATTATATGTCATAAATAAGTGATAATTGTGTTTTAATTATGTTTGATTTTTTGGGTGCATGTGACCTTTAATGCAGATAATTAACTTATAAATAACAGCTAACACATTAGCACTACGTTCATCCATATTATGATGTTGTTGCCAATACTATCTTACACTAAGCCAGACATACTACTGATAGTTTGGACCAACTAGGGACTAGTTCTAACCCATATACGAGTAACAGATGCAGCTAACATTCAGTTCTGGACAAGCCATTACACTAAGTATTCAAGATATGTAGGTTCAATACCATAGAAGAGAATTTTCTGTGCTGTTCAAGTGTGTATCATTCGATTTATCAAGCATTACAAAAATGATAAGGCAGATGAGAAAGATTTTGGCTTTGTTCGAAGTGGATTTGTAATAATTATGTTTTCACAAATTTTGATGACTAGGAAGTTAATTATTTCCAATGAGGCTATTTATTGTCATTTGCTACAAACATAGGATGGAACTGGCCTTATTACAGTGATCAAGTGAAGACGCATTCCTCATCTTTGTTTTTGGTGTGATGAAGCACTTGCATAACTTCCTATTGCTGTCCAGCAAGGAAGAACCTGTACTTGTTATGTTCTATGATCATAAAGATATTAGCCTTCCCTTGGGTGATTAGTGTACCTTGAAAACCAGATTGGCTGAATTAGGCTGATACAACATTGCCTGCAGCAGGATATTTGATGGAGGAATAATCTACCTTCATCAGTATGACTGATAAATTGGAAATTGGTTCAAGAGTTACTTGGTTCTGCTACACTTAGAGGTTTTTCCCACCTTGAGATTCTTTTGCATTAAGTCAGATTTGAAAGTCACAACTTGAAAGTGGATAAAGCGATTTTTTGTCTTGAAGCACATTTGAAAGAGATTTCATTTTTTCACCAATAATGTTAATATTAGAAAATGAAATATTTCTTAAAATGTGTAACTTTGTTGACAGTATTTTTTTCTGTTGGTTTCTCCTCATTCAGAAGTTTGAGATAAAACTAGCATGTAGTGTCTGAAAATATATGTATTTGACACATACGTAATGTTTAATGTTAGAAAGAGCCCCTGTGAGGCTGGAGATTCCTGAACCTCCCAGGAAGATTTTGATATATCATTACAGAAAGGCATAGGTGGAAGCAAGAATAATACAGTTCAGTGACTATGTGACCATATGTTTCAGCACAGACATCATGAGTGACACTAGTCATCCATGGGACATTTTTGACGAGTGCTTTTGATAACATGAATAGATTTCGAAGAAAAGAATGAGTCCTGCAGATTTTTGTTTGTTTTAGGACTAATGGTTTTTTATTTGTGTTGAATCCGGCAGTATTGCCATAGTGATGAAAACTTAGTGGGATTCCAGGTTACTATCAGAAAGCAGCAGCATGTAGTCTACATGACAGGCTATTTAGTGGATCAGGTGGTTAGACTGCTTGATTTGGTTGACGGAGTGTCATCTTAACCCAATTGTGTAGATTGTCTAGATCAAATTAGTTATTTACATGTATGTATCTGGAAAACTGAAGGTGGCAATAGGCCAGTTAACTGCAGGAGCAGACAGGGCATTTTGAGAAAGGTGAGGGGATATCACAGTTCATTTTCACTCAAAACATGAGAATTTCAATGGTTATTTTATAAACAATCAAGACAAAAGGGAGTTGTGCCCTCCTGCAAAACCCCAACTCCCTTTCTCTCTTGCTCCTTTTTCTTCTCCTCCCCTCCCCCTCCCCCTCACCTTCTCACATAATTCAATGCAATAATGCATAACATAACATCAACCAAGTCATCAAGTCTGATAACCTGACCTTTTAGTCACCTCTTTAGTCAACAATAATGGGCTATTGAGGAACAGCAGTCTCACCTGGAAACTCCCACAGGTAACATGCACATTCTCCTGCAGTGGTGATCTGATAATATATACTAAATCCAGGTTCAGTAGGTGACAAACTACAGGTATGACCTAGTAAAGAGGACAATGATGACCTTGATGAGTTGTCAACAGTGTACAGGCTGTACATGGACTATTGCCATGTCTGACTCCTACGAACCACAAAACATGTTAAACAAGGAGTCCAGTAACTTGGTAGGTCAAGATGGTCTCACTTGCAGGCTGAATTAGAATTACTCTGGGTTCCATTGAAATTTTTGAAATTACTACTTATGTTTTGTTTTTTTTGTGGATATATTTGTCAGTGAGATAACTTCTGTGACTAAATGTAAGTCTGATTGTTCGTATAAGCATGATTTCCCTGGACTTGTTTTCTTCATAACTTATTCCGAATACAGTTTTTATTTCATTAGTCATGCTTATTCTAGCTCAAATGATGTCGGCAAGGGCTCAGACAAGATGCCAGCAACAAAAATGTTCATGTATAACATAAACTGCTTTGGAGTTGTTGATCAAAAGAAAAGTTTTGAAAATAATTTGAAACATCTGTCTAGGTTTTAAGGAGCAGTTATCCTGTTTCAACAAGATAAGTAAAGCCACAGTTTCACTCTTATGTAGTCTGCAATTTAAAACATATTGTTACCGTATCATGATGATAAAATGAATGTACCAGGACTATCAAATGACTGCAGTTCTAAGGCCTTGTAATCAGATTGTCAACATGTCTGTTTGGCCAAGTGATCTGCCTTCAGCAAGTACATTAGAAAGTGCAGCAGATAAAAGGCAAGAGTTGACATATCAGTGTGTGACACAAGATCTGGAGAGGCTGTAGTGCAATGCAGATACGACATGCCAAACATTTTCATTGCCCGCCTTGTCACCAATACAAGGTGTAACTGTGCTGTACAATTACTGACATAAAAGCCTAAGTAAAAATTATCTGTATTATATTAAACAGATTGAAGCATGATAATATGATGAGGGAAACAGCTAGTTGGCAAATGGATAGACAGATTTGTTACTTCTGTGAGTAAGTTCTTACAAGAGACATTCATTCCTATTTATGTTCAAATGATACAAGGGACTACAGTGCTGTTTTTATGCTATGTCTGGCAGAGTTTCAGACAATGTTTTGAGTCTTGGAGTATTTATTCACCTGGTATTATTCACACGAGGTATTGATAGTTTCTTTTAAAAATTCAGTGTATTTTCACTGCTTCCTTTGGAACTGGTCTATGGGCCATTTTGTTAAAAATGATGCTTAAAAAAAAATAATAAAAACAATAAATAAATAAAAAATAATAGTTTGAGAACAATTAGTCTTAAATGCTGTTAGATTTGTATCTGATTACGTGCTGTTCCAAGTGGATAGCATGTCACATGACCTCACAAGAGGTGTATACTTATCTGATTAACAATATTTTAGACATTTAGCCTTTTGTATGCATTATTCCCACTAGTAGAGGTCAGGTACATGTGGTGCCTGGGCTAGATGAGTATATCCAGGTATATTTAGTAGTTATGTTGAGTTAGCTTAGTGGTTAAAGTGTTTGCTTGCCTGAACTAAAACCCACATGGGTACAATATTTGGAGCCCGTATCTGGTGTCCCACCGTGATATTGGAGGAATATTGCTAAAAGGGGCATAAAACTGAAATCACTTACCCAGTGCCCCCAAATGTTGTAATATACTCATACCAGTTCAATACTGCTTTTCTGCAAGGAATGTCTTGTGTTCTTCAAATATAGTCAAACCATGATCTTTTTGTATTCTGATAATAAATACTGACAGTTGTTTGTGTCAAATTAATGTCAACACTAAGATTGCTCCAGTGATATGTCTGAGTTACCCACATGGTGATGGAGTAAGAGGGGCACTGTGGGACTGTGACACGGAAATAAAGTTCCTGGGGTCTTACCATTTAATATTCTAAGTTTTGAGGGAGGTGTTTTTTGTCTTTTGATTGATACACAGCTTTATTCTGTCACTGCCTCAGGACAATTTATTCTGTAAAAGGAAGATCTTAAAACAAGATATTTTTTCAAACCACCATTTCTTCCCTATGTCAGTCAATGTGCCCAGCATGCCCATCCAAATGTTTAAACTTACAAATTCTCTTTTGCCTCAGTTCACAAAGACCTTGTTCCAAAGACCAAAGTTCCACTACTGCCAGCATGACCAGAATAACGACTGATTGTTGTCTAACATAACTCTCAGAATTATTTTCATGTGAATGTTTTTCTTTCCAAAATCTCTTTTCCATTGAGTTGAAAGAACTATTACTGAATGCTACCGTGAAAGGGTTCTAAAGGGCAACAAAGAATAGGTCTTGAATGACATTGATTGTAGTTATTGATTTGAAAGAGGAATAGCTTGAGGCTGATTATCAGTTCAGTGAAAGCCCTCAGCATGCTCAATATCCACCTTGTTACATTCCAGCTCTAGTTGTGTAATGCACAGGAGTCTCTCAGTCATACAGAAACAATGTCTCAGTCACACAAATGGTATGAATGTGTGTGGGATGCTTGTCTCAGTATGTGACATGCACTGTACAGCATTGTGCCTGTTGTGCATGTAATGGCTACAGCAGTTTCCTGCACAGGAATGCTTTACTTAGGTGTGCCAGGTCACAGATTTGACATTTATGCATCAGTTTCGGCCTTCCACCCACATTAAGCTTACATGCTGTGATATGTATGTGATATTGCTCTAAATGACATTCAACCAAACTCAGAGACTTACAGAATCATTTACTCCACTCACTCACTCACTCACTCACTCACTCACTTAACAGTGTCATTTAACCTCACTCACCCACTTACTCATTCACTCCTTTGTTCACACACAAAAAGGAAATTGGCTACTTGTAAGACTTGTACTATTACTGAAGATGTGTCACTTCAGTTTGATAAATATGAGGGTGGCTGGATAGTGATGTGTATAGCACAGAGAGAAGTAGTCCATTCCTGCTGTCAGGGAAATACAGCCAGGAGCAATCAGCCAGCACAGTTTAGCTTGCAGTGTATACTGGGCATAACATTACTGCTCGTTGTAGTCTGCTATGGAAAATAACAATAAGTAAGAATATATTTAAGACTTGTGTGATTGTGTTTCATTGCCCGACGGTGCTTTGCCACTTTCAGGTGTGATAATTTTCCTTTTCGCATATAAAGCATGGGAGATGGGTAACCTTTTGGATAAGGTATTTGCTTGTCACACCAAAGACCCAAAGACTGGTACAGTGTGTGAAGCCTATTTCTGATGTGTCCCATATCAATTTTGCAAGAATATTAACAAAGGCGACATAAAAACCTCTTAGCACTCACTAGATGTAATCTTTCTTGTTTCAGATGTTGACAAGGTAAAGCAGATGAAGCTGGTCCTCTGCTTGTACACCCAGCAGTAGCTGCCGGACCATGGTGTCCTGAATCATCCTCATCATCTCACCTGGTTCACATAGCAACTGCCACCATGTTGATCAAGGAGTACCGGATCTCCCTCCCCATGAGCGTGGAGGAGTACAGGATAGCTCAGCTCTATATGATCCAGGCAAGAAACTTTATTATATTTCATTGTTTTCCTTGAACACAATATGCTTTGTGTGCTGAACACGCAAGTAGAATACATCATGTGTGAAATGTGGATTTATTTACATGACACACGCAGCTGTTTGCATTGACTTTTCAACCATTCTTATTGTGTTTGATTTTGTTACCCAGTGTTTTCTCAAGGAGAGCAGGGCAGGTTATAGAAGCGATGCCAGGCTCTCTTGTCTTCATGGTGTACATGGTCCTTGTCTAGCCCTTGTCATCAAACTTGTTTAATATATCTAGGTTTATCATTCTGATATTTCTTATGTTTACATGTTTACATTTACAACCCAAACTTAGGTTGACTGTTACGTAAGGCTGCATAAAAAGATTAAATATTCCTTTGACACATTATTTTTAAAAGTGACAGGGTCAGTAGGATTTTTAAAAAAATTTTGATAGAAAAAAGTGACAAGGGACGAACACATTTGTATTTTTTTCTCTCAGAAATACAGCTTGGAAAGTTTAGCATGTGTTAATGAGTTGTAGATTCAGTCACACCCGTTCTAACAGACACTCGTCCTTATAGTGGACAAATGGATGATCAGGATTGCGGCAAGTCAAAATTATTTTTTCAATGACAATAAATATTTGTTATGCGCACAAATAAAATTGACGCGCCAATGCCTGAGAAACGTTTTACATTTTTTATTTATCGTAATAAGGCATATTGATATATGAACAGCTCCTCACCCTGGGGTTGGCTCAGTTTGTGTAAGGGGCTGCATTGTGAGCTTACATCAAATATATATGATGTGTGTCTTGTGGACAGTCAAAGGAAATGTTCAACAACAGTAGTTACACAGAAATTGGTGTGTTAAGGTCTGAATTAAACTGTCACCATATTGTGAGTGACTGTTATGCTGTGTATTAGATTATTCAGTAAGACAAGAACTGTACTCTGCCATGTGTGTGTGAGAGAGTTTGTATGGTTTTACACCACTTTTAAAAATACTCCAGCAATACCATGGCAGAAAACAACACACATTGTACCTATTGGAGTGGAACCCAGTCATCAGCATGACAAGCCAACCACTACCCTAGCCAGACACTAAATTAGGTGGAACAGTAAAGTGATGTTAATATCTGGAGGTCACACGTTGGCATATGGGCATGGATAAATGCAGATAAGTGGGTGTCCGTCCATGAAGAGATTTATTTCAAGGAGAGAATCTTGAAGTCAGGTAGCTGGAGTAGACTCTGAACCCAGATGTAATATACCCATCTTAATTATCTCCTAATGAAGCATGCATCTGTTTTCTGTAAGGTCTGTTGCTTGTCAATGAGCTTAAGACAGAGGGATGATGGGACGCTGCTGCAATAATTGAGTCTGGCTGTAATGAGAGCACAAACAAGTGCATGTGTGGCTTTGGTGGTATGAAGCTGCTGGATTGTACCGATGGCACAGAAGGAAGAAGCAGCTTTGACTCAGTTTATTTGAGCCTCTGTGGATAACCCGACATCAGTATATACTCCATGAGCTTGTAGTCAGATATATTGATAGTGGCATCTTGGACTGCTGTAATCTGGGCTGCGACCTTCCTAAGCTGGTGTTTAAGTTGGGCCAAGACAGACTTTATCTTACTGTCACATAGTTTCAGCATGCTGGATGACATCCAGGACGTAATGTCTTCTATGCATTCCTTGATCTGTGTCAGGGATCTGCGATTTGTTACAGAGATCCATGGTTGGTTGCTGGTTAATGCCACCTTTAGGTCTGCAAATAATCGAGTCTGGACCAGACAGTCCAGTGTTTAGCATCATGAACATCGATCCATGCAATTAGGATACAATAACATATGTCAACCAAGTCAGAGAGCCCAACCAGCCAAACCTGTTAGTTGCCTCTTACAAGAAGCATGGATTGCTGAAGACCAGCTAGGAAAAGTCTTGTCAGAGGCTGGTGTATACTGAAGGTTTTGTTTTGGTGTTTGTGAGCACTGTTGTCAACAAGACTTGCCCTAATCAGCTCTTGAGCCAGTGTTTCACCACTCTTGTTGGGGTTTGGTAGCTGTCTGTCACTGTATGCCTACACTGTTATCTGACCGTTGTCAACAAGACTTGCCCTGATAAGCTACTGAGGCAGTGTGTCACCAGAAGCTGGTGTATACTTAAGGTCTCTTGTTGGTGTTTGCCAGTTGTCCCTCACTGTCAGGTGACCAGTTATCTAATGTCTGCTCTGTGTCACACTTGACTTCACTACACAATCATGGTGCAAGCATATTTCACAGTTAGCAGAAGATGTAAATTTCTTGTGTCTTAAGACAATTACTGTGGATGGTCAGTGTTTGTAGCAGTGGACATTGGTCATCATTACAATGTTTGCTGTGACAGTATCAGGGAATACTGTTGGCAAGTGATTACCTCACTCAGTGTCTCTTGAGTAAACATTGCATGATTTCAGTACTTTGATTATACAATGGAAGCTGTCAAAACCAGCATCTGTCCAATCCAGCAAGTTGTCAACACTGGCATAAAATCTCAGTCCCATTCATGACTTGTATACGCCACGTTTGACTCGAAATGAGAGGGAACAAGCCATCGGACGTCTTCACGCTGGTCAACGTCCACGGGTCATTGCCAACGACTTCAACAGTAGTGTTCGGACAGTCGAGAGACTGCAGGAGCGGTACAATGCAACCAACAGCACTAACGATCGTCAGCGCAGTGGCCGTCCCAGGGTAACAACAGCACGTCAAGATCGTCATCTTCATCGGGAGCACTTGCAGGATCGCTTCCGCACAGCGACAGAATCGGCTCGAGCGACTGTTGGAACCCACAGCAGACCCATTTCTACAGCAACAGTTCGTCGTCGACCTGGCCTGTCGACATCCTGCTCAGGGTCCTGTCCTGACAGTTCGACATCGTCGGGAACGTGGTCTGTGGGCCCAACAACATCGGAACTGGCGCTATCAGCAGTGGAGGACTGTCATCTTTTCAGATGAGAGTCGTTACTGCATATCCGTGGCAGATGGCAGAGCTAGAGTTTGGAGAAGGAGGGTTGAACGGTACATTGATGCATGTCTTATGGAGAGGGACTCGTGGCGAGGACCAAGCATCATGGTTTGGGGTGGCATTGGACTGAACCACAAACTTGGACCCCAGGTCTTCCAGAATATTGGTCCAGGTCGAGGAAATGGAGTGACTGCTGTCCGTTACATCGATCAAGTGTTAAGAGCGCACATTGTGCCACATTTCGCCCGTCATCCAAACCACGTGTTTCAACAGGATAATGAACGTGCTCACACAGCCAGGATAACGAGGGACTTCTTCCAACAGCACAACATCCGTACATTGCCCTGGCCTGCTCTAAGTCCAGATCTGAACCCAACTGAGCACCTATGGGATGGAATTCAGAGAAGGATGAATGACCTTCGACCAAGGCCGACAACTGCTGCAGAACTCACGGCAGGTTTTCTCGGAGTGTGGAATGCTATCCCCATGGCCTTCATCAACCACTTGATACACTCCATGTATAGGCGTTGCATGGCAGTTATCAACGCAAATGGTGGTCACACACGCTACTGACTTCAACCCTGAATGTCAAGGACATGACCTCATCATGTGGCACCATGTGTTGTCAGACTTGTTTCTGGTGTACTTGTTAATCAACAGGACAAAACAGTTCCTTCAATTTCAACCTTAAATAAGAAATATATTTCCACATAAATAAAACAGTTTGAAATATGTACATGTACGACGTTTCTTTTGTAGTTCAGTGTATTTGTAGTTTCTACTTGTGTTTGCATGTTGCTTTACCCCTAAGAGTGGCGTGTGACATTGTGATTCATGCACTGCAAATATTGATACTATGCCCAATGTAGATGCTGGAGTAAATTATTGACATCCGTACCCACTAAATCACTGCAAATTGTACATGTTTGTAGCACTGATCACGACACTGCCTGAAATAACCAGCAAACCACCAAAGCCTGTAGCATTCTACTTAAGGAAGGAGTTTAATTAGCAGGACCAGGAAGTACAACATTGATCAAGATGCTAATTAAGCCACATGGCTAGAATCCATTATCCCAAACCAATACCAAATGGATCAAGTATTCCAGCAAAACCCAACTGTAAACAGTGCTCGGGTGAATAGTGTCATGTCCAAGCCTTTAAGAAGATAAGAGACAAGAAATTACACATATTGGATGTTTGAAGAAGCTAGTCTAATGCGTGGCCGCTGTGATGATGCTCTGCTCCTTTGATTAAACTTGGTATAAATCATTCGTGGTTGGGATTACTTGGGATTAACAGTGAGGACAGGATAAGTGTAAATTTGTCTTCCTGTGTTACTTTACACAGTGTATTTTTAGCAGGTTCAAATAGTGGTGTTCTCATGATCGTAAATAATTGAAAATCGATCGAAAGAAGGATTAAGAATGATACCCCACTACCCTTGTCAGCTCATACCTATGTGCCATCTCTGACCAAGAGTGGGAACAATTTAAGAGAATGCATTACGTACCCTACTTAGTTAAATGTCTCGTCAAAATCTAAACTTCTGAACTGATTACAGAATAAAAGCCATATCATCTTAGAAAGTTAACATCTGATTGGCTGGAAAATATATGCCTCCTTTATTTCACCTGACTTTTTCTATGGCAGTGTTGTCAGGTCAGGAAGGAAGGAAGTATTATGTTGAGGTAACAGGTATGATGTCTAGCAGAATTACCTAGGAAAGAGGATCATGTAATTAATTTCCCACTTATAGTCTGTCAAGCCAGTCATCATCAGACTTGACTCTGAAGACAGCAACACCGATTCAGACAATAGCAACACTGATTACGAATACAAAATCATGGCAAATGAAAGTGGCAACACTGACTCCAATTGAATGGTAACCAGATAAGGACTTTTGAGATGACCCCCATTTTCACATCACATCGCTTGTTGGTTACCTGGCTGTTCTACCAGCAAGTGGTCCCCCTCATCGAAACTAGTGAAAAAAGACAACAATGTGATGATCGTTTGTTGAACACCTTTTTTATTCAGGTATAAAAAATCATGAGACAAATCATCAGAGTTGGTCAGTTGATTTCATGTGCCTGTCCAAAATTTGTTTTTGTTGCAATTCTTAGATTGAAACAACATTGTGTTAGGAGCAATTCATCAGTCTCAGATGGTCTCAAAAGGAATCAAACGGACTGTAATATTCCTGCTTCGGATTATGTACCATATTGTTTTCTTTTACATTTTTTTTTCAAATTTGGCCAATAATTTAATAATTGATATATGTGACCCAGTATTTAGATACTGACTAGTTCTATGTAGAATGTTCTAGCTTGTGGAGGAGGAAGGGTTCAGAGTCATGATAATTTGGCAATATTTAAAAATATCCTCTTAGACATAATGAGTGTGTCCCTCTGGGTCGTGCTTATTGAGTGTTGCCTGTCTTGTTAAGACTCTGCCAGTTCAAGATATGTAAAGAAATTTGACTAGTTCAGTATGTTCAAGGATAAAGTCAGGGACCAGATTTTTGAAAGGTCTCTTGGCACTAAGGTAATCGTAAGTGAATGTTAATGTATTACAGTTACAACTAACTTAGCACTAAAAGAGCTACGAAAATCTTGCCCCAGTTCCTTTGAATTCTCTTTCTGTTTTTGCACATCTTTGAGAAGGCCAAACTGCAAGAGCCCATCTGTTGAATATGATCCCCAGGGTTCTTAAAATTCAGGACCTTGGAATGGACGGTTTTCATTTGGCTTTGGCTTCCACAGTATTCAGAGATTATTTGGTGGTTTTAAATATTAGCCTGTATTTTTACCCAAGCACATCAAAAGTAAATGAAATTCATGAGGCAAGGGGTTTTAGACAAGAGTGTGCAAATTAGTGAGGGTCTTTTGGTCAAGGAGCTTCTGTACCAAGGGACTTTTGGCTATTCCCTGATCTATCAGAGTGGTATATATTTGGAAAATGTGTCACTTTGAGCTTTTGTTTCATATTTGTTGTGTAATGCCCACCTCTCACACTTGATTGGTCCTAGTGATAGGAATGGGTTGAATTCTTACAATTGATGACAGCTTCATTGCCAACAAACAATCATCAAAACAACATTGGTTGGCATCATTTGTCAGATATTCCTATCCAGGTTGTTGTTGCAGATTTGTATAACATGATGCAACTTGATACATAAACATTGACTAATATATCATGAACATTAATGAAGTCTTCAAGAAATACTCAGTCCTGACTTTTAAGTTACTGAATTGAAATTTCTAAGAAATAAACTTGTTTTCAGGCCCTGACAGCTTCCAAGATAAGTTCCATTGTCAAGTGTTTCAAACACTAAAACATTAGTTCCACAATTGTTTGTGTTCAATTACGAGAAAATGTGATCGATTGCTTGGTTGTTTGGTCACTGCGACCAATCTTTGATATTTCAATTAATCGGAACACCACTAATTGTGTCCCATGTGTACCTTGGTTGATAGATGAGTGACACATTGATCAGTATGAAGTCTCTGATACCATTTCCATAATGTCTTATTGTAGTAATTCACTTACCTTTGATAGGACTGTCCAAATGTTGTTACATTATTCTATTTGATGTGACAGTGCTTAAATAAGTTAGCATTGACTGGTTTACTTGCATCAGTTCAGGGTGTGTAGATGCCTGTGTTGCATTTTTGTACTTGATTGCGTAATTAGAGTTGTGACACTTACATAAATTAATGCTGAATAGTTTAAGATGGATCTAAGGATTATTTGTGACAAGTAGGACTGAGGACTGGAGACAGCATTTGATTTGGGATGTGAAAGCTGTGAGCGATGTATAGAGAAAGGGTGTACATAAGTGAGTAAGTCTGGGTTTACATACTTTTGGGTATATTCCAAAAGTATCATGACAGGAAACACCAGAAGACCATTGGACACCTGTGGTTTCGCCCTGGCAGGTTAAATGGGTACCCGGTGGGAAAAGTCACATGTTGTGCCTGTTAACCTTGTAGCAACTTACAGGCAGCATGGGTTATGTGGTTGTTGCAGATCAGGTGTAATAAATTCAAAATCAAAGTGAAAAATCAGAAATTACAAATAGGGACACCAGTTACAAATGAGCATTTCATGACATTATTACTGGTTCTTTCATTCAGCTTCAGCTTCAGATGAAACTGATATATATTGTATTTCCATTTTATGTGGCTTCAGATTTGCATTTGCACACTTGCAGCTGAAATTGGCTGCCAAGACGAACTTCAAGCTGCTGAAAACTGTTAAAGGCAACCAAAAGTTGACGATCTAAGAGAAAATCAATGATTTGGAGATTTGCCGGATATGATTAAGTTTGCACGTTTGATGAAATAAATTACTTTTCCCTTCAAGGCTAAAATGAATTTGATGAAGTTGAAATTCTGTCTTCTTCAATCTGTTTAGAATTCCAAATCTCACTATAATCCAATACATTCACTTGCTCTCAGTAGTTGCTGATGATATTGATGTAATGGATGTTTTGTTTTTACATTTCTATATGCTCCTGTAATGTGAATTTACAATCAGTTCCTGTAATGTGAATATGCAATCATTTCCTGTAATAGAGGACAATAGCAAGCACTGACCAATGAGAGGGCTTGCTATGACCACACACGCTTTTATGCGGACTTTTTGTCCTTGCTTTCGTCCTCCAAGTGTCAAGACTGTTTAGTTGAGAGTCATAACAGCTTTCAGTCGACTTGTAGAAATAACAATAAAGAACTGGTAGGTGTCATGAGTAGTGATTGATAGGTCAATCACCCATGATTATGTTTTGATGAAGTTTTAATCGACTGCATGGGATGGTAGTGTAGTTGGCAGCAAAGCAGGCTTTTGGGGTACACCAAAGTGTCCGGCCTTGTGTAGATATATTGTACTTTGAAACGTTTCCAATCAGGGGGTCATCTAAAAAATTTCATCTTTTAAAAAAAATTTTTAATCCTCACAATGTCACGAGGACCTGTGATGCCTTGTAGTTGATGTACTGTTTGAAGCATCTGTAAATCCAAGTCTCTTACTCTGGGGGGACAGTCAAAACATGTGCCCAACCACCTACACTGGGTTATCAGAGGTGCCAAATGAGTCGGATAGTGAGAATTGGTTGAATTGGTTGAATGTGTAACACTATACTCAGACATCTTTATTGGTCCCTACAATATCAGTAACCAGATTGTCTAATCCAGACTCAATGTATGAGTGTATTTACTGGTGATCGCCATATGGCAGGAATAAGGAGAGAAATGTTAAACAAACTTGGAATCAGATGCAGTCACTTTGATTACAGTATTTAAAGGTACAAGCGGGCCCAATGAGGAACTTGAGTTTTGTTTTGATTTTGACCTATGGTGTCTTCATCTTGGCATTGTCAGAAAGGTAAACATATTCACAAATATGGGCATCACCTAGTACTTTTGATCAGTCATTTCACAGCACACCGGTCATGCTGGTCACTCAGTGAATGACCAGTATTGTCAAGGTTTTTCTCAGGTCAATTAGTCTAGGTATATCAGGCAGCTTATATCGTATTTTTTTGTTGGCAGCTTGTGGTACACTTCATTCCCAAAGATATCACTGAGATTGTGTTAATGGACAGTTTGGGTTTGATTACCTGTCCGTGATAATCATGCTCTGAGCCAAAGGAAAAACCATACTACTGTTGAAAGCAAACTTAAATCTAATGATGCTTGTATTTTGGACCTGAGACCCCTTTACTGAATATGTCTGGCTGGCTGGCTGGCTGGCTGGCTGTGTCCATCTGCAGTAAAGTAATGTAGATACAGAGATGCAGAAGAGGTAAATGTGATATTGGACTGTCTTCATGGCAGTCTAAGTAAACTTAGTACTTAGTAAACACAGTACTTTTTGTCACACTCCACTACTGAGTCTTAACAAAATCTTATGGGAGGTCGCGTCAGGTAACCTTTGAGACTGACCAATCAGAACACAGCTTACAAAATCGCAAAAGTGGACATTTGCACATACCTTTTGAACATTTTATCTCAAAAAGGTTTGTACCTGAACAATTCTGACTACTATTGAGCATATGATTGCTTCCGGGTGATGCACACACCATAGGTACAACCATGACAACGGTGAGTAAACAGTGGCTAATATTAGTGTTTTGGCTATATTCAAGGATGTTATCTTGCGGAAATATTAGCTAATGGTAACCATGTCAACAGAAACCCCAATGTGTATATACTGCAGGTCAAATAACTGTGAGGATATTTGTTTGTGGAGAGATCTGACAAATTGTCAGTGACCTGAATATTTTGTAAGTCCCTTTGACCCTTTGAGCCGTTGTCTGATTGGTTAAATCTATTTAACCGTCTCGCGTTTGATTGGACGATCATAGGTCTCTCAAAAGTTACCTGACGTGACCTTCTACTAGGGTTTGTTAGACTCAGTGGTGGAGCGTAACGAATAACACGAATAACTAAGTTTACTTAGACTGGTCTTCATGGAAGTACATTATTTGATCTGGTATGAGGCCTTGTATCAGCCAGATCACAGTGCCCTTATGATACCCTGGTTATAATGCCTCCGTGGATATAATGCCATTATAATGTACTTTCCTCAAGATTTCAAAAAGGGGTAAACCAACTGTCAAACGATCACTTTGAGGAAGGGGGCCCAGGATGTGGACACATTTTCACAAACACCTCATGTCAGAACTACTTGATAAAGATTTTTATGAGATTGCACACACATTTTCACAAACACCTCATATCAGAACTACTTGATAAAGATTCTTAGGATATTGCAGAGACATTTTCACAAATACCTCGTATCAGAACTACTTGATAAAGATTCTTAGGATATTGTTGCAGTTGTAAAGTTCAAACTTGCTAGGGTAATGGAAAGGTTTTGTCAGATTCACTATTATGTTAATGTGTTTTAGGTTATTGGGGTATTTGAATCAAGGGAAGACATACAGTTGAAACGGCTTTAGAATGAACAGATTTTTGGCCTCATACAGTTGAAATGGCTTTAGAGTGGACAGATTTTTGGCTGCCCCAAAAGGACTTGAAATTTCTGTTTTAATTTTCTCTCATGATTAGGTATGATTTATTTTTAAGTACCAACATAAGTTGTCAGGATATATGTATTGCAATTTGTTGGTACTGATAGCCATTGCAAGCAAATTTGTGACATTTTACCCTTTCATGGAATACAAAGCCTTTCTTTGAATCTGATTTGTAAATGAAGCTTGTGTAAAGGTTTGGCCTGACATTAGGGCATGTGTTACTACAAAGACCTGTTGCCTTTTTTACCAAATATGCTAACAGTTTTGATCAATATCTTTCCATATTTTACAGTTCATAGGATTTGAAACGTTTTGAGAAACATTTCAAGCTCTGAAGCAGTGATGGTGTCACAGACAGATACTCAGCTTTTACAGCTTAAATGATAACATGCTGATAGTAATCTGCACTTCTCGTATGTGAGCACTGTTTGATGTAGGTGGGAGAGATGACTGAGTGAATTTACTTGTCACTTTAAGCTATATTCCAGCAATATTGCAGCGAGGGAACAGAAGAAAGAGATGACTGAGTGAGTTTACTTGTGCCTTTAAGCTATATTCCAGCAATATTGCATCGAGGGAACAGAAGAAAGAGATGACTGAGTGAGTTTACTTGTGCCTTTAAGCTATATTCCAGCAATATTGCAGTGAGGGAACACAAGGAAGAGATGACTGAGTGAGTTTACTTGTGACTTTAAGCTATATTCCAGCAATATTGCAGTGAGGGAACACAAGAAAGAGATGACTGAGTGAATTTACTTGTGACTTTAAGCTATATTCCAGCAATATTGCAGTGAGGGAACACAAGAAACAGGCTTCACGCATTGTACCCATACTGGGAAATTGAACCTTAGTCTTATTTGAGGCAGTTCTGATTTGTGAGCACTATTTGAAGTACTTGGGAGAGATGAATGCAGGAGTTTAGTTACTACTGCTTTTAGCAATATTCCAGCAATATTACGTCAGGGGACACCAGAAATCAGCATGTGTGGAATTGAACTTCGAATCTTTGGCCTGAAGCTACCAGACCAACCCTGTGAGAATTGAAGTCTAAGGTGAGCTACCACCCTTGGTGTGGTAGTGTATGTTTGCTTAACCTTGTGCAGTCAGCTCAGTAAGGGGCCAGTGCTGAAGAGACAGATGATACTTAACAAGCCTATTAATTTCTACTGTACTTTGCACTGAGAGTGATGCTATACTGCAGGTGGTCTACATTAACACACTGAGGTGTGTTCTGTGTAATGAGGGGATAATTTGGCTCTGGTCTCTGTCTTATATGTTCCAGCATTCCCTCGAGTACAAGAGGGAGTGGCTGATGGCATTATTCCATTGTTTGATACTGTGAGGAGCTCTGTGTGTGTGCGTGCATGCACATTTGAATCCAGAGACCCCGCAAATCAATGTCATAACAGGAAGGCCTCGGTTTTTATGTTTTTGTCTGTAATTTGAAAAATGGTTAGTGTAGATATATTTTTCACAAATCTTTTATCATCATAAGTGAAGGTTTCGTCAGGAAATACATGATTGGAACTGTGAGAAAACGTGATACAGTGTCTGTAATTGGCATTTTATAAAAAGAAGGACTTAAGACCAAGGCTAACTGTCTTCAACTGTATGTAGGAAGAACGGAATTAACTACCGTAGTCATATTTTAGACCAGAGCTAGCTGTCTTCAGTTGTATGAAGGAAGAATGGAGTTAACTACTGTAGTTGTTGTGTTTAAGACCAAGGCTAGCTGTCTTCACATTATACGTGGGAAGAACAGGGTGAACTACTGTAGTCATTGTATTTAAGACCAAAGCTAGCTGTCTTTGATTATACATGGGAAGAACAGGTTGACCTGCCGTAGTCACTGTATCTAGGACTGAAGCTAGCTGTCTTCAATTCTATGTGGGAAGAACAAGATGAACTACTGTAGTCCTTGTATTTAAGACCAAGACTAGCTGTCTTTAATTATACGTGAGAAGAACAGAATTAACTACTGTAGTAGTTGTATTTAAGACCACGGCAAGCTATCTTCAACTGCATGTAATTAGAATGGGACGAAGAACTGTAGTCCTTTTATTTAAGACCATTGCTGTCTTCAACTGTATGTAGGAAGAATGTAATTAACTGCTGTAGTACTTATATTTAAGACCACAGCTAGCTGTCTTCAATTGTATGTAGGAAGAATGGAACGAACTACCGTAGTTGTATTTATAACCAGGGTGAGTGAGAGTGAGTTTAGTTTTACGCCGCGCTTAGCAATATTCCAGCTATATGGCGGTGGTCAGTAAACAATCGAGTCTGGACCAGACAATCCAGTGATCAACAACATGAACAGCGATCCACGCAACTGGGAACCGATGACATGTGTCAACCAAGTCAGCAAGTCTGACCACCCGATCCCATTAGTTGTCTCTTATGACATGCATAGTCGCCTTTTATGGCAAGCATGGGTTGCTGAAGGCCTATTCTACCCCGGGACCCTCGTGGGTCTTTAAGACCAAGGATAAGTAAGCTGTTCCATAGATGTTGCAAGGTGGATGGCTGTCTATTTCTGTTACAGATAATCGATGTCACCTATGATGCGTTGCTGTTCTGTGTGACTACCAGAATGCTCCAAGGTCTCAGTTTCAGTCTAGACACAGACATTGTAATGAGTGCCCTCACTGCCTTTGTGTGATTATTAAGAGAATAACCTTGGAACTATGACTGAATTGATTTTATATGTTCTGAACCTTGCTGAGGAACAGTCAGCGTTGATTCACAAGGGATAGATAATCATTTAGTTGGTTGCGTGTAGGCGAATCTTCTGTCTCCTCCCCATAATCTTTATCTTTATGATTAACAATTCTACTTGATTTTGTGGAGAGACGTAAGCTGAGTTAATTTATGTTGGGATGTAGCTTAAAATTGTGTTGTTATGAATAATAGAAAATTTCTGTTTGTTGTTTTCATTTACTTTGTAAGGATGTTACATGAGGACTCAATAATAAAACAATTTTGTCACTGCTTTGCAATTGTGTCACCAGTATCCTTTCCATTGCCTTATTAGATCTGCAGAAGGTACTGTGACTAGTATCCATGCAATGGCTCGATCAGGTTTACAGAAAATAGTATCACCAATATCCCTGCCATTGCTCAGTTAGCTTTACTAGAATAGTGTCGCCAATATCCATGCCCTTTAGGTTAATAAAAGGTTATCATTACCTGTCGAGTCAAATGCATTGTAGGATGTGAGTCAGCAGGCAAAGACAGTGGCAGTGGTAGAGGTCTGCTGTAAGTTTCAGTGCGAGAAATTGGTCATGAAGTCTTATTGTTTTTCAAATTATATTATTAAAAGCAACAGGACCCTTTCTGCAGTCTTTATAAGGCTTTGCTTAAAGCACAATACATTGGACATTCTCCCTTCATTATGAACATGTGTTCATGAATTTTTATCAAACAGTGATGTTGCTGATTGTTCATGAACAGGCAAGCTCATCTTGCAAGCAGACTGTAAAAAAGTCATTTTAGGTCACAGACTTGGCCACACGTTAAGAGCCAGGTAAGAATTGGTCTTCAGCAACCCATGCTTGTCATAAGAGGCAACTAACAGGATCAGGAGGTCAGGCTCGCTGACGTGGTTGTCAGATGTCTTTGTATCCCAAAAGAGTACACTGATGTCATCCAGTTGGGATATTGCTGTGTGTGGCATAAAACTAAACTCACTCATAGTCTTGCCGAATATCAGATGAATAATCTGCTTTTTTTCACTTACATCACCCATTATTATTAGTTTCATCATGTCAGAAGGAAAAACTCAAATAGTTATCAGTCATCTCTGAGAATTTTTAAACCATTTCAAGGTTTAAAATAGTCACTTATTCATTATATTTATAAATTTTGACCTTATAATCATTTTCGAAAGTTGGACACCTTGTTGCTCTTATTTTCATCAATGACTACTGCTCTGTCCAACATCATCTGCTCCTGAATCAATGACTGAGGAAACATCTGCTCCACCCTGGCCATTAAGTCAGTCATTAACATGATTAGAAGAAGGTAGCACCGAGTGTAGACAGGCTGAGTCAGGATGTAGCAGGCTTTATGACTGATATTTATGAATGATAGGAGGAAAGTACAGGTTGGAAGGAAAATTAGACATTGGATATGTGCACTTGGTATATTTTGTTATGTCTTGTTAAAACAATAAATATAATTGTTTGAGGTGTGATGATGACATTTTTCCAGACATATGGCCATTAGGCCCATAGTACATCATGTACATGATGCATGTTTACAACCTAATGTCATAATCAATACAGGCCTCACAGCTTACAGAACTGCTGTAATTGTCGATGAAACAGTTTGTTGTTGTTGAATGCCACACAAAATTCCAGCTCGCCTACAGTCTGAAATTATGTTTTTTTACTAGACAATCCAGTGATTAATGTTATGAACACCTGTGTGGTATATTGATATGCTCCAACTCAACCTACTCCATTTAGTTGCCTCTCAGACTATATGTATTTGGTTTTAGGTGGTTTGGGAACTCAATAAACTTGAACAAATTTAATGAAAGAAAGTAAAAATAACTGTTGAATAAAAATCTTTGGACCAACTCTGTTATGGTTAGGGGAAATGGGGGAATAAACATACATGCATGTAATAATTTATCTTTCATTTCAATCATTTATCTTTTAGGGTTTTTTTGCAATCATACATTGGTGATTGTGTGACATACAAGTTGTTTTTGTTTTCATTAATCTTACACAGCACAAGTTATACTGAAATATATTATGGCCTGCTTGTATTGATGGGCACCCCTTGTGATTGAGTGAGTGAATGAGTGAATGAGTTTGTGAGTGAGTGAGTGAGTTAGTGGGACACCAGAAAATGGGCTTCACACATTGTACTCATGTGGGGAATCAAACCCGGGTCTTCGGCATGACGAGCAAATGCCTTAACCACTACACTACCCCACCGCCCCCGAGTTAGTAATATCATGGCAGGGAACACCAGAAATGGGCTTCACACGTTGTGCCCATGTGTTGAAATGCAGGAAATGGAACTAAAGTGTTCAGCGTGACAAGCACCCTCTTCCACCATTAAGCTTCCCGATTCCCCCTGACATATCTATAGAAAGAGCAAGAGCAGAAACTATTGGTTTTGAGGGAATGAGGGTATGCAGAAACCACTTGTAAAGTACAAACACTGATTTCAATTTAGTGGTTTGTGACACAATCAAATTCAACAGAAATAACTTTGGCCTGACTTTAGATAGTTCATTCCAGTAACTATGGTATTCTCAGAAGTACTGCTGATCCTACTATAGATCTGGGAGAGGCAGTTGGATTCAGGCCAGGCCTTTACTTCAGACTGTGTATGTTCTGTACGTCATTGATAGAAACCCTGTACGTTGTGATTGTTAATAAGGAAAAGCTAGAGTAATTACACTGCAGCTTCAGGCCTTGTCTTTCCTCTAGCAGCAGCACCTTTGAGATTTTTTTTATGCAAGTATATAATTAGGCTGAAAAATTGCAAGAAGACTTCCTTTTCATCTAACATGCTAAAGATTAGCCACATGCCTACTTTGAGCAATGTGCTCTATGTTATAGGTATTGTACAGGCGAGTCGGGATTTCCTATGCCAAACAGTTACCTGAGTGGTTGAGTGCTGAGGAAGTTGCCTGTTTTCAATGTAAAAATGACTTTGTAAATTGAGTAAGGATTCTTAAGTGCAAATATGTAGATAAAAAACACATTGTCTTTATGTTGCTTATTACATATTTGAGATTACAGCATTTCAGTAGAGAAGTACTCATGCTAGTACCGCTTTTACCACGAAGCTACCTTGCCATATAGAAGTTGCTTGCAAGAAAACAGTACTTACAGAGCTTAAAAATGCTTTTCCTTTGTCAGAAATTTATGTATGTATTTAGAATTTCACTGTCTGTAAACAACATATTTGTTTTGACTGATTTGTCATCTTAGCCATGTTCGTGTTCAAATTCGCAAGGAAAATTCACAGAAATGTCTAATTATCAACCTTTTGGTCACCTCATCATCAACCATTTGAGCACATCTGATACCGGAATTTTCATGTACCATAATAACATGAATGCACTTATCTCATACCTGTTCCTTTCAAAACACTACTAATTAGCAAAAGATATCAAACATTTTCACTTGTTATGCATGTCATATGCTACTTTCACAGCTAGAGAGTCATGTAACATAGCCTTAACATTTGAGCTTGTTAAGGAGTTACATTTAATATTGATCATGTGCAGATTAATAGCCAAGGGTAGCTGTAGGACGTCCATAGATGTATAAAGTGTGTTAACAAGCCTTGGGACAAGGGCTGTACAAACACAAAGGATTATTTTTGTTTGGTTAAACAGCTTGAGGGGGCTGTGTTAATGTGTTCAGCATCATCATTGGTTGAATAAATCACAATTATTGTGAATTATCCTGCAGTAATAGACAGGGTGAATATAATACAACCAGATTACTTGGCAATGTATTTGTATCTCCAGGCAACACATTTTGTGTTTTGAGATCAAATGTGAGAATATAGCATTATTTATTTATGTTTTGGTTATGTGCTTCCATGGGGTGTTAAAAGTTTGTTTAGGAATAAGAGCTTATAACCTTGATCCTTCTTTGTGTATATTTCAAAGTGTGTTAGCACCATAACCGTGCTCATGTTTTTCACAAGAGTGGGTCGTGATATGGCTGAAATAAAGCTGATGAGAAATGAAAAAATAATTCACAAAATGGCCAAGGTCACAACCCAGTGTCACTGAGGCCCATTGGGACAACTGCCTCCGTGGTGTAGTGGTTGGAGCTTCTGCCCAGAGAATGGAAGGTTGTGGGTTTGATCCTCGGACGCATCATACCAAAAGATGTTACACATAAACACACATGCATGTCGTCATATGACCAAAATAAATGACTATAAGTTCGAAGTTAAACCCCGTGTCACCTCACCTCACTATTATGACAGCCTTTGCCGAAATGTAATTTCAGTTCCAAAGGCTTATTAGCATGTTGCTGTATATATAGAAATATTTAAATATTATCACTTACGAAATGTCATCTCTTTTGCTTCATACTTCCGCCGGCTATCCTGTGTATACAACTGTGATACTTTTGACCATTGTTGTTCATATTTTAATAATCTGTGTCAGATAACCATTGACAAATAAGCCTTCATCAGGAGGCCGAAAGAAAGTCTCATTTTTAGCTTAGCTTAACAATTAAGATCCTGGTTAGAATTCGTCTTCAGCAACCCATGGTTGTTAATAAGAGAAGGCAAAAGTGATCAGATGGTCAGACTCTCTGACTTCATTGATGCGTATCCAAATTGTGTTGATAGATGCTTATGATTTCAGTCACCAGATTAGGTCTTTGAATGGCATTTAGAAGTGATACACATAGGAAAGAGAGTTATATGGATGTCATTTTCTGTATTGTGAGGTCCACATTCACTGCATGAGCATTGCTTCGTGTGACTAAGCTCAGAGGCACTCTTTTTCCCCCACTGATTGAATTAATGAAAACACTGCTTGATTTCCATCAGGTGACTCCTTGCAGACAGATGAATCAGTCAGAATGTCAGAAGACATCCCAGAGCCGTCCCCACAGGGCTGCCCTTAGTCTGTGTGAAAGCACAAAGCAAAATAAATATATTGTCTCAGAATTCTTCAAACATGTCTCTGTACCCTAGGGTAGGGATAGGGTTTGGATGTATTGCCAACTCTGACACATCTTACGGTTTTGTAACGTCACAGAAACTTGTGGAATCAAATTTGGTAAGAAATAGTGTTTTTTAACATATTTAACTGCCAAGGTTGGAATATGTTCTGTTTTTGATCAGCGTGAGATGTACTATGGATGAAGTTAACAGAATTAAAGGGGTTGTAGCTCAGATGATTGTGCAGTCTCAACCACTAAGTTCATTTTTCTTCCTTCAAAAATTTATTATTATCTTTAGATCATAGGAAGCACAAAATAATGATATTTTTATTGTGATATATTTGATGACGGAGTTACCACGGTTGCTACAGAATCGTTCTGAAGAAGAACAAATAATGTTTTACTGTAATGTTAAAGCATATAAAATTTTGAATGTGATAACTACATTGTACCAAATTGGCCTGTGCAACTGACTGGTGATGTTTGTACTGTATACAATGGGAATTAGGACTGAATTGAAGACATTGCTCATTCATGTATTGTTATTCTTCCTTACTGTTCCAATTTCTAGATGCCTCTCAAAGAAGGTCTTTCTGTTCCAAAATCAATAATTGTAAACTAAATTAACATTTGTTTAATCCAGTATGGGTCCATACCAGTACTATATTTACTGTATGTTAGAATGTAAATATGGAAACACTAGTGCTGTCTTGACTCATGTCTGCAAAGTTAGGTAGATGTTCATGTATATATAAGTATGTGACAGACTGAAAATCATTGGTAAAAATTGGTTTTCAGAAAGTCATGCTTGTTGTAAGAGGCGTCTAATGGGAGTGGTCAGACTCGCTGAAGTTGTTGGTTGACACATGCTATTGTGTTCCAATTGCGTACATTGATGCTAATGCTGTTGACCACTGAATTGTCTGATCCATGTGCCATTATTTGCAGACCAACACCGTATTGTTGCCAAGTGTGGCATAAAAATCACTCACTCACTCACTCACTCACTCACTCACTCACTCACTCACTCACTCACTCACTCACTCACTCACTCACTCACTCACTCACTCACTCACTGTGACTCACTGTGACTCACTCTGTTTCAACCAGAATGTGAGTCCATGGTACTCAGGTGTAGCTGAACTGTTACACACAGTGGAATAAGACAAAAAATTCACTCTTTTAAATGTCTTCTTTCCTGGTCTGAAATTGTTTCTGCTAATATGGTTAACAGAAGCTATTTGTAATGGGACTTTGATCAGTAGATATTGTACAGATTATTGCCAGTGATCGATGGTGTGGAACAGATCAATACCAAACAAAGCTTTATGCATATGGATATTATTGATCCTAGAGTAGATGCTGTATTTCTGATTTATGGCGAAGTGTGAATCAGACTAATGACTATTTAACTGGAATAACCTTGCATTAATGGGTAACGTTATTCCTGTTAAACAGTCATTAGTCTCAAGCAGGAGGTTTTACAGTGCAGACACAGGCCATGGTTTGTTGATAAATGCTGTAAAATCTCCTGAACCATGAGCTGATTCGAAGCAGTGTTCCTGTGATGGATCACAATAAAGGAAACCAAGGCTGAACTTCATGTTGGGAGTCAATACCAGGTTGCTAGTTAGAGCAAGCACTTTATCCACTGGGCTATCCACCCTGCTTCCAGCAGACCATGCAATCAAATCAGTCTGTCTCCAATAACAAACTTAGACTCTGAAGTAGATGAAGATGTGCTTATCGTGATGGAAGAGATCCTTGATACATCCTAGTGAGGAGCAATCAATAAGTGGAAAACATTCAGTCACATTTATACTCATATTTTTTCCCCAATTTTTCCAATCTTTTTAAAACTATTGCTATGCTTGTACTTGGCACTGGAAAACTTTCACTTGAATTGTTATTCATGTAGTTTTTTAATTCATGAAAAAGAATCTTGCCACAACTTCTTTGATGCCTGTGTGCATCATGTTTTACTAGTCTGGTGTTGTAGTTCATATCGAAAACACACCGACGTGTATTTTATCACAGCAGGAGTGGATGGGTTGCCTAGTGGTTAATACATTGACTTGCCACGCCAAAGACCAGGGTTCGAATTCCCACATGGGTACAGTGTGTAAAGCCCATTTCTGGTGTTCCCTGCCTTGATGTTTGTTGGCATAAAACCAAACTCATTCAGTCAGTTTTGACACTATGTGTAATAACACTGGCAAACAATCAACATTCAATGCATTAAGCAAAGGGACGATTGCCTGAGGCTAATGTGGGAATACTTCCCTCTGAAAACACATGTACTATTTGGTGTGTTTGTTGGTCAGTTGATACATTGTCTGTGTGGAAATTGATTTCTGTTCATGGCAGGAAGCCTATAGTAATCTGCTGTATTATGTGTGCGAATAAGTCCTGTGATTAACATCGAAATAGGATGAATATGCAACGCTTCTGCTGGGTAAAGTCTCCATTTGAGGATCAATACTGTTAATATTATAACTCGATTCCCTTTACACATATGGAACAGATAATGCTGTTCGTTTTCCTTTGTGTCCAACTTATGTTTTTAGAAAATGCGTCAGGCATGTTGAAATGTTTACTAGATCATGATGAAAAATGTCCCAGGTTTGAATTCTCTCAAGATAAAAATAGATAAATACTCTGAAATTGGTCATCGATGAAAAGTATTTTCTGCAATACCAGCTCACTTATTTGAGTTCAAAATCCAAGTAATGTTGTTGAATTAAAGGAATATTGTTCCTGTGAGGAAATCATCCAGTCTGTTCGTTAGTTTATCAGTAGCTTTTATAATCATGTCTGTGTTTACTGAAGCAACATGGTATCTGACAAAAACAGCCACATTGTGGATGTTTATAACTGACTTACGCAATCGGCTGATTGTGACGGGCAAATCTTGTTTCAAAACACAGATTTTGCAAATTTGCTTTTTTGTTTTAAGCAAATTTAGTACACAAATAAAATAATAATTTGATAATAAACCGGTCATGAGCAATCAATGCTCGTCCTGTGTGAAGATCTGAGTAGAATAGGACTTCTGTAACCCATGCTTTTCCTGTCTGAAGACCAGGGGGAGAAAGGGTATGCAACCCATCGTTTTCCCCTCTGAAGATCCAGGTTAGAATTGGCCCTCAGCAACCCATGCTTGTCCTCTGTGAAGACCTTGGCTTGGCAGTAGGGTAAATAATGTGGTTCAGGGACTATGAGACAGGCTATGAATCATGCTGGGCTCAGATGTGGATAACTTGTTGTGTATAAATTGACATCCTAATGGCTATAGATGATTATCACTGTTTATCAACTTATCTATGTTCAGACATAAGTTTTGATCCAAATGCCTTGGGCTGGTTGTGCAACTCTTGTAGAAAACTGTACCCTGTATTATAAAAATACTGAAAGGTCCTGAAAATATTATTTTTACAGTATCCTTGAAATATATCAAAACCTGTAAAATACTAATGACAAAACATTTTCGGAAATGATTAATTGTCTGCCAGTTACTGCGTGTATGGTAAGACCTAGAATTGGTCTTCAGTAACCCATGCTTGTCCCCTGTGAAGATCCTGATTAGAACTGGTCTTCAGCAACCCAAGCATGGCCTCCGTAGAGATCTGAGTTTGAACTGAACTTCAGCAACTCATGCTTGTCTTCCATGAAGATTGGGTAGAATTAGTCTCCATCAACCAAAGCCTATCATCCCCAATGAAAATCCGAATTTTGAAGTGGTTTCAGCAACCTATGCAATTATAAAATAGTATTTCATATCTAAAACTTGGATCACGTTCCTCTCACGATGTTCAATGTGGAGCTGACCTTACTCTTGCCACATACTCTTCAACTTTGCCGGCTGGGTGTTGTCAGGTAAATTGATTTCTCATGCTGCATAAACAAGACAACCTTCATGAGAAGAGATGAAGGATGAGTCGCAAGTAGTCGCAAGTAACAATAATGATAATACTTGAGTATATCTCTTCACGTCTGGAGGCTGAGGAACAGAACATGCAGGTGTAGACTGCCCAATCAATATCATAGAGTTTTGAATTACTTGTTGACCTGCAGAAGTCAGGCACTATTCCTTTATATATGTCTCCAGGGTCATCTGGCCAGATATGTATTCTTCTGTACACTTTATACCTTGTAGCTAGACAACCTTTCTGAATCAGTGTACATCGAACACAGTGTTTTCTGAGCTGCTGTCTCTTTGAAGTCAGAGAATGATAAACTGTTCCTTTGTGCCTCATCAGCAACTGTTGGAGCTTGTAACTTCAGTCATGGTAATGATCCATGGTGGCAATGGTTAGCAAGATTTCAAGGAAACAGAATTCCTAGTTAGTATGAAATCAAAGAAAACTAACCATCTGTTAACCTAGTCTAGAGCATGATTCTTATAAAGGTCTGCTTGGTCAAGAGAGACTTAGTCGATAAATGATAAAACTTAAACACTGAAAATAATTCAGCAGCAATGTTTGGACTATTAGTCCCAGTACTTTTAGGAACAAAGAGCAGGGATCATTGGTTATGTTTAACCTATGACAAGTTTAATAGATGTGGATCTAGATGTAATGGAAGCCTATTCTGATAAGGTAAACAATTTTGTGTTAGCATTCTGAGAAGTGTCTTTGAAGGAAAGGATTGAAATCTATTGGTTTGTTCATCAGTTAGTTTTATGTTAGTGTTTACTGAGTCATCATGACGTCTGACAAAAAGTCACATTATGGATATTTATGACTGGTTTACTCAGTCAGCTTATCAGTGATAGGTCAGTCTTGTTTCAAAACACAGGTTTTGCAAATTTTCTTCACAAATATATTTATTTCACAAATGAACAAATAATGATTCAATATCTGCCACTCTTTGATCTGGCAACTGTAAACCAGTCATGAGCAACCCATTCTGGTCCTGTGTGAACATCTGCATTAGAACACTGGTCCTCAGCAACCCAAGCATGTCTTCACTAAAGATCTGGGTTAGAACTGGTCCTCAGCAACCCAAGCATGTCCTCGCTAAAGATCTAAGTTAAAACTGGTCCTCAGCAACCCAAGCTTGTCCTCACTAAAGCCTATCATCCCCTGTGAAAATCTGGTTTCTCTTCTCGCTTCTATTTTGTTATAGAACTAAGTGGATTGTATGCCTCCTATGCCATCAGTTTGAAACCCTAATATTATCATCCCTTAAAGCTTTGAGTTTCTGCCATGCATGTCTTCATCAAGGAGCCTCCTGTACATGAGAATGCTGTAAGGTTTTCTCAATTGCAGAAATGAATTTTAACTGGGTGTCATATAAACTAATAACACATTGTTTATGAATATGTATAATTTTGATACATAAAATAACAAATAAACCAAGTTAAATTGAAAAATAACACCAGTGAGATGTTCGATTTACTCCATTTAGTAAAACTGATTAGGTGTCATACAGCTTGATTAGTGCAGCATTAAATGGCAAATAATGAACAAGACTCACATGCTTTCTGTTACAGCTGTTCCTTAATGGAATTCTGTCAGTATGTGGATGTATTTGTATTTCCAGAAAAAGTCTCGCCAGGAGAGCCATGGAGCAGGGAGCGGAGTGGAGATTCTGGAAAACACACCCTACACAGAGGGACCAGGGGGTAGTGGACAGTACACCTACAAGATATACCACATTGGCAGCCATCTGCCAGGTAGGTAATACGAGGGACAGTACACCTACAAGATATACCACATTGGCAGCTATGTGCCAGATAGATAATACTAGGGACAGTACACCTACATTACATACCATATTGGCAGCCATCTGCCAGGTAGGTAATACGAGGGACAGTACACCTACATGATACACCACATTGGCAGCCTTACATACCATATTAGCAGCCATGTGCCAGGTAGGTAATACGGGAAACAGTACACCTACAGATATACCACATTGGCAGCCATCTGCCAGGTAACTAGTACGAGGGATAGTACACCTACAGTAAATACCATATTGGCAGCCATGTGCCAGGTAGGTAATACTGTAAGTTGTTCACTGGTCATGAGGGGGCCATGGGCTCATGGAACATAAACAAACCTCAAGGGTACATGAGCCCATGGCCCCCGAGGGACCTTGAACAACGTATTTATCTTGCTGAACACCTGAATTTTAATTTTGAACTATTTGTTCAATGCGAGGCGAATCGCCATTTTGCAGACGACACAAGGTAAACAGATTTAGAGTTATCTCCCTTCCATCGATTTTCATTCGCAAAACATCAGTAATTTCCGTGCTTCATGCATGATTCAGTGTTATTCGAGACAAAGAAGCACTACCATGAAGCACCACAAGAGTTTGGAATTCCCAGCAGTGTACATTGAAAATAATACATCGCCTGTAAGTGGGGTACATTCAAAATAATAGAATAGCGCTTAGCCAATCAGAAAGAGACATTCATGTGTGAAGTAAGATAATAAGGATTGTACACTTACAAGGTAGCAAAGCATTTACATTAAGTGTTGTCATGATAAAAAAATAGAGGCAAACAACTGTGTTGTGATGCAGAGTTTTGTTGTGTGTAGATTTAGCCTTGTAACATGGAACCCTTATTCCACACTGTTGCTTTTTAGAGTGAGTTTAGTTTCAGGACACTTTTAGCAACATCCCAGCAATATCATGACACTGCTCTTCAGAAATATGCTTCATACATTGTACCTATGTGGACTGTCACTTCTGATCAAGTTTATGGCAGTTATATCAAAAGGTAACCTAGGTTCCACCTTAAAAACAGAATGTCTATATCTAAAACAAGCATAACATTGCTTCATGTCATATTTTCATGATTTCTTAACGAAAAAAGGACTTTTTAATGTGAAACTGTTTTGTGTTTGAAGGGTGGTTTCGAGCTATCCTACCCAAGTCAGCTCTGCGGGTGGAGGAAGAGGCATGGAACGCCTACCCCTACACAAAGACTCGTTACAAGTGTCCCTTCATTGAGAAGTTCCTGCTGGAGATTGAGACCAAGTACTTAGACAATGGGGGCACGACAGACAATGTCTTCAACATGTCCCCATCAGATATGAGACAGAGAGTTGTAGGTGAGCATCTCTCAGAGGGAGGGAGGGAGGGAGGGTGAAGAAGGAGAAAGGTGTAATGAATATTGCTGCATAAGCAAATATTGTACACATTTCTTACTTGGGGTCATTTACACCCCATCAGCATATAGCTGAACTAAAGTTCCAAACAGTTTAAATATTACTCCCTTCAGACTGAAGAATGATTGTATGTTCAAATGCTAAAAAACTGTTTCTTGTTTGAAAAGTAACAAGAGATTAGTCAAAAACATAGAATCATGCATCCTTTGTCTTGATTGACCATGTTCATTTCATGTTTCCTCTAATGGAGAGCTTGTCCTGTCTTGATTGAGAGGCATCGAATCAAACCCACAGTGTGGGATTAGACTATATTACAATTATGAAGCTGTCCTGCAAGCCAGATGCCCCTATTTTATGTCATAAATGTTGTTCCTAGCCAGCATTGCAACAGATGTTAACAGCATCCTTAGACTGAATATTTATGAAATGCGTCCAATCATCATGTTTTCTTTATGCATATTAATGTTACAAGCAAATAAATTAGCAATGTCAAATTCTGATAGGTTTTCGATTTTAGCATATGCAGTGTAGCTCAAACCATTGTAACCATGGCAATGAAACTGAAACAAAACATGTAACACTTTGCATGCATACTGCAGGTTCAACGATTGATGATAATAACCATTGAATGATCCTATGCAGGACAATGATGTCAAGTTTTTATATTATTTCATGTGTTCATTATTAATATTGAACAAACGATAATGTGGGGGACAATATTTTTATGAAGACTTATCTGAATTATTCACTGAATCATGTACACCAACGCTTAGTTTCTATAGTAACCAACATACCCATTTAAATTGAAAAGGAGCCCCAGTTAGATGGGAGATCTTCAACCTGAGGAAATCTAGATTTGATTTATTTTAGGGATTTAGCATTGCAGGGAGGGCTGGGTAGTAGGGAATTAATGTGGTTCAGGAACCTAGTAAAATCTAGACTTGGTTCATGAGAGGCTTTAGCATTGAAGGGAGGGATTGGCAGTAGGGTAAATAATGTGGTTCAGGGACTATGAGACAGGCTATGAATCATGCTGGGCTCAGATGTGGATAACTTGTTGTGTATAAATTGACATCCTAATGGCTATAGATGATTATCACTGTTTATCAACTTATCTATGTTCAGACATAAGTTTTGATCCAAATGCCTTGGGCTGGTTGTGCAACTCCTGTAGAAAACTGTACCCTGTATTATAAAAATACTGAAAGCTCCTGAAAATATTATTTCTACAGTATCCTTGAAATATATCAAATCCTGTAAAATACTAATGTAACCATGACAAAACATTTTCGGAAATGATTAATTGTCTGCCAGTTACTGCGTGTATGGTAAGACCTAGAATTGGTCTTCAGTAACCCATGCTTGTCCCCTATGAAGATCTTGGTTAGAACTGGTCTACAGCAACTTCTGTGTACAAGTGTAATTTCCAATTGAAATCTAATTCTGAAGTGTTTGTCATAAATCCATGTTGTTCAGGTGATATAACTGATATCCCATCCTGGTTCCAGATGTACTGGATATTGTCCGAGACCCAGTCACAAGCGGGGACTACACCAAGGATGAGGATCCCAAGTTGTACAAGTCCTCCAAGACGGGACGTGGTCCTCTCGACGACAACTGGCGGGAGGAGTACAGCAAGGCCATTCTTGACCCTAACAAC